>NC_081193.1:48456278-48776315 GCF_902713425.1 Acipenser ruthenus | reverse complement strand
CCTATATATATGAAAGCATTTACTTTAGTCTTTGCCTTTTTTAAGGTACAAGTTATCTCTATATACGTATGTGTATCTATATCTACAGTGTATATATATATATATATATATATATAATTTTCTTTTATTTTTTTTTTCTTTGAGAGATGACCAATTTAATTGGAAGAAGCAAACAGAACAACCTGGATTTAATTGCGGTAGCACAGTTCATTTTGTCCTTATGGCTTGCACTTAATGCCTATATGATACCTGCTGTCTATCACAGATTTTTATACGACAATATTGCCAGAAAGGAGAAATAATATGAATCTTGGGCACTAATTGTTTGCCCATCACTGTTGTTTTTACTTGCACATGGGGCTAGCTACTGGTATTACGAGCATACACCCCACCTTAGGGCTTTGATTTAATCCTAGAATTTGAAGGCTCTGAGACCCTTGTAATCATGCATCTGAATGATCTATACAAAGGTTTAAGTATATACTGTATACTATATATACACAAATGCCATATGCTGGGCTTTCTTTGGATATGCCAATTTGCATTGGTTTTACTGCAGAGCTTCATTTATTCTCAGTGGCTAAAAAGGGCCAGACTGCTTACTTTCATATCTTATGTTTGTTGTTAACCATGCTTAATAGTCTAAAATTAATGGGTGCTTGATCCTGCATAACATCACTTGCTAAACAGCATCCATCTAATATATATATATATATATATATATATATATATATATATATATATATATAACAAAGTCTGTAGCATTAATTAGATATATCCTTCTATTATTAGTAGTAGAAACTAAACAATATCTACAATTATGAAACATTCATATAAATTATGCATTCTGGTCATCTATTAGAGTTAATAATAATAATAATAATAATAATAATAATAATAATAATAATAATAATAATAATAATAGTTACATGGTGTAATACATATAATTCATGGTGAACAAAAAAAGGATATAAACTTCAGTGTTTTACAGTGGTGGCATGGGACCATGTATGATAAGATAGATGACAAAACTGCTTAACTCAAATTTTAAAAACAAATTCTACCACCAGTACATGAACACATCAATTACAGCCTTACTATGCACAGTTGGGTTTATGTTATTGCTTATATTATTATTAATATTAGTACTAGTAGTAGTCCATTTAAATGACCGTTTGTAACTATCAATTTAGCATCCTCAACAAGAAGATGCTAACAAGGACGGACATCTAACTGATTTTAAAGAAAAAACAGAAAAAGGACTGTAACTTAAATATTTAATTGCAAAACTGCATGCCATTTAGTGCCCACTGGTCAACGAAGACCATCATGTCACCAGCAGAATCTGCATGGGCATGCTCTAAAGTAACCTGGGACTGGACCATGGCTCTGAACATGGCTCTGCAGTCAAACAGACTCTCCCCGACAATCTTGCGCTTCCTGGGCTATCGGGGAGTACAGTGCCTCCCACTGGGGACTCTTGCCCTCCGGGGGTTGGAGGGACTCCTGTCAAGTGGTATCTCAGTCGGAGACGACGGCGAGGAAATGGAGAGTGTGAAGCATCATCGCATACAGGGTTCTCGTCGACACAGAACGGAAGGGGGTCGAGGAGAAATCGGAGCTCCTGCTCAGGTTGTTCTCGAGGGGAGGCTGAGGGTGGTCTTGCTGCTTTGGTTTTATCAACAGGACTGGAGAGCCGGGGGAGAGAGGGAGGTTGGCTCTCCGGGCCTAAGGATCACCTCGAGATACCTGACAGAGTTTGGGTGCAAAGCTGCTTTGCATTACTGGATCAAGCGGCAAGCCACTCTGGCGGTCTGTTGTGATGTTCTGGCGGCAAGCATTTCGGGAGCCAGCCATTCCGAGCATTCGAGATCCAGGAGATCCCAGACTCTGGTCACTTTGGCCGAGACCATCTGCCTCTGCACCGAGGTAGATTCCAACACCTGCCCACGGAGGTGGGGATTGTGCAGTAGGGGCTCCAGAAGGAATGCTTCCCCCTTGGTCGCTACAGAGTCTCGGAGAGCGTGCTGCAGGTTTTAAGCAGGTCCCGGTTGTGCAGCTGGCGCAGGAGAAGGGAGGCCAGTGTACACCACTGAGGTGCCGGGTCTGCGTACAGGTATCTCTGCAGGGTCTGTAGGCGAAAGTGCACCTGGCTCTTGATGCACACCGAGTCTTGACCTCCGTCGTCCAGAGGGAGGCACAGAAGCCCGACAGAGACCCAGTGTTTTCCGGCCCAGAAGAAGTAGCATTAGTAGTTAGTAGTAGTAGTATTAACCAAGAATAGAAGCGTGTTGATAACATGACCGCATCCTTCCCAACCTAACGGCAAAATCACTGGCTATAATATTTACCAGGATGAAGTGCTGAAAGTACCCATACCCAGCAATAGCACCAGCTACATTGTCACTGGTTTAGAACCCTACAGGGAATATCAATTCCACGTGGAAAGTTGTACATCAGTCGGCTGCTCGCTTTCACCTGACTCTCATATCGTGCAAACTCCATCTGAAATCCTGAAGATATCCCTGCTCCACAGTTATATTCTGAAACCCCAACCTCTGTTCTCCTTTCCTGGCAGCCCCCCACTGTGCCCCAATGGTGTAGTTAAGAATTGTACAGTTGAACGAAGAGTCAAAGCTACTATGCAGGTGTCTAAGGTTGTGACTTTGCAGGCTGATGATCCATTGAGTTACCTTAACCACTCCACTCTCTTGAGCCCTTGGACAACATGTGAATACAGAATTGTGGTGAGCATCCTGAATGGAAGATCTAACAGCAGCGAGTGGAAAGAAGTTACTTACAAGACCATCAAGAACCGCTGGATTCAAGCAGCCTAAAGTGTTGGTTTTAGGCCCAGATTTAGTTAAGGTTGGTATATATTTTTGTATACACAAGTTCACACTGAATTGGGTGAATGGATCAGTAGAAACATGCAAGAGAATTTGCTGTTCATCACTGGATTTGTACAGTAAAACTTGCTTTCAAAGAGTGACTTTCAAAACCCTAGCTATGGCCAAATGTTTTGCAACACCTAGAATTTTAGGATTGAGACATTTTTGTCAGTTTTATATGAAAAACTACAAAGCGGTATGCAATACAATATGTTAACGTAACATTATTCAGCAGGTTCCATTTGACTTTATGAAGCAAAATTAGGTAATTCTATAAAGTGATGCAAAACTTATGGCCATAGCTGTAGATTCATGATATATAATTTTCTGGCCAAAAATGGTAGCTTACAGTTTATCCCTTGATAGTAACTAAAATATCCCATATTTCTGATATTTTTATGGGTTATATATAATTTAATATATTTATTTTGTGATGAGAGAAATACAGTTTTTCTTATTTTCCAGGTTCGTTTTATACAGTTTTGTAGTATTATCAGTTTCGTACCTTAAGGAAAAAAAAAAAACTTACCAGCTTATTAACAAAAGCCAACTACAAGCAAAGCCAATATCCAAGCTTAATAGGCAAATACAGGTTTCCATAAACATCCTAGTTATTCATGTAATTCCATGGACACTGTACTCCAGAGGACATTCTAGCTACTAGTGTTTTGGCTTGTATACAAGCTTGATTCAAGGGAAATTAATGTATCCAAACAACAGGGCTTTGCAGCTTAGAAGCCTCTTTTGTGTAAATACACCCACACACGCTTCTCTGTTCAGTCTTGTATGTGTGCCAAAGTATTGGTGGCTTGCTTACAATACAAAAGGAAAGAATTTACATGCAAATGACCAGAATAATTAATTCCTTTTAAATTACTTTTTTTCTCTTACTGGTACATCCAAAAAGTTGTCTGGTTAACTTAAGCAATATATTTTTCAGAAATACCTTAATCCAAAAAGTCGGATATTAATAACTACTAAATAAACTATACATAACAATGCATCCCAGCGAATGGCCATTTCATGGATTTGTTTTTGTGATTTGTGGCTTTCCACATTCACTTTTTTGTTTACCTTGGTTTAGGGTCAGGCCCATTTAAATACACTGAACAAAAATATAAACGCAACATGTTAAGTGTTGGTCCCATGTTTCATGAGCTGAAATAAAAGATCCCAGAAATTTTCCATACGCACAAAAAGCTTATTTCTCTCAAATTGTGTGCACAAATTTGTTTACATCCCTGTTAGTGAGCATTTCTCCTTTGCCAAGATAATCCATCCACCTGACAGGTGTGGCATATCAAGAAGCTGATTAAACAGCATGTTCATTACACAGGTGTACCTTGTGCTGGGGACAATAAAAGGCCACTAAAAAATGTGCAGTTTTGTCACACAACACAGTGCCACAGATGTCTCAAGTTTTGAGGGAGCGTGCAATTGGCATGCTGACTGCAGGAATGTCCACCAGAGCTGTTACCAGAGAATTGAATGTTCATTTTTCTACCATAAGCCGCCTCCAACGTCGTTTTAGAGAATTTGGCAGTACGTCAAACCGGCCTCACAACCGCAGACCACGTGGAACCACGCCAGCCCAGGACCTCCACATCTGGCTTCTTCACCTGCGGGATCGTCTGAGACCAGCCACTCGGACAGCTGATGAAACTGTGGGTTTGCACAACCGAAGAATTTCTGCACAAACTGTCAGAAACCGTCTCAGGGAAGCTCATCTGCGTGCTCGTCGTCTTGACCTGACTGCAGTTCGGCGTCGTAACTTCATTGGGCAAATGCTCGCCTTCGATGGCCACAGGCATGCTGGAGAAGTGTGGTCTTCACGGATGAATCCCGGTTTCAACTGTACCAGGCAGATGGCAGACAGCGTGTATGGCGTTGTGTGCGGTTTGCTGATGTCAACGTTGTGAACAGAGTGCCCCATGGTGGCGGTGGGGTTATGGTATGGGCAGGCATAAGCTACGGACAACGAACACAATGGCAATTTGAATGCACACAGATACCGTGACGAGATCCTGAGGCCCATTGTCGTGCCATTCATCCGCCGCCATCACCTCATGTTTCAGCATGATAATGCATGGCCCCATGTCGCAAGGATCTGTACACATTTCCTGGAAGCTGAAAATGTCCCAGTTCTTCCATGGCCTGCATACTCACCAGACATGTCACCCATTGAGCATGTTTGGGATGCTCTGGTTCGACGTGTACGACAACATTCCACAGGCCACAATCAACAGCCTGATCAACTCTATGCGAAGGAGATGTGTCGCACTGCATGAGGCAAACGGTGGTCACACCAGATACTGACTGGTTTTCTGATCCACGCCCCTACCTTTTTTTTTTAAGGTATCTGTGACCAACAGATGCATATCTGTATTCCCAGTCATGTGAAATCCATAGATTAGGGCCTAATGAATTTATTTCAATTGACTGATTTATTTATATGAACTGTAACTCAGTAAAATCTTTGAAATTGTTGCATGTTGCGTTTATATTTTTGTTCACTGTATATTTCTATTTAATACACTTTTTTATTGTGATCATTGGTTAGGTAAATCTTTGTTCTACTATATATAGTAATTTTTGTCACTATTTTTGGGTGAAATCGAGTTTAACCCTAATTTCAAAAATGTCATTTGATGGATAAAAATCAGGCTTAAAATCAGAACCCTAATGATGTACAGTATTCTTCAAATAACTTCTAGAGGCAAATACAAATCAGGCTTTTCAAATGTGTATTTATTTATTTATTGCTAATCAATCAGTGTGTGTGTACTTGATTTTACAGGCCACATGGAGTTCTTCTCTAATACCGAATGAAATCAGCATGCCTGACCCTCACATTACCATTACCAGCATCTCAGAGTTAAGCTACATTGGGATTAACCTCGTTCTGTACACCTACATATGACTATGCTGGCTTGCACTGGGGGAGGAAGCCACACAGGAGGATGCACCAAGAGTTTACCCACCAGTGTGACCACACTACCCACAATCCCTCTGGGGCCCAGTCCCCTCTCAGTTACGGTTGTTAGTGAGTCATTCCTTGCTGCTTCCTGGCAACCACCATCAAGACCCAATGGGCCATATTTGAGGTAAAGCACATGATCGTTTCAATTAACATGTACTGTACCAGGAGCAGGAAATCTTTTTATTTATTTTTTGTAATAGATGGAGTGCAGCAAATCAAAGTTTTAAAGAGTAAGTAGCCTCATGATACATTTGCGTTGTCCTCGTACCTTTTAATTATGTTTCTTACCATTCTGGTTCATTGCAATTACTCAAATATTGTGTGAAATCAATTTTTGTTAAGGTACTTTGACCTGAGTTCAGGAGCAGCTCTTGCGTTACACAGTAGTTGCGAGATTCTCTTTCACTATAGGCATTTACAACACAGACTAGCACTAGCACCACCTAGTGAATCAAATTACCTTTTATAACTTTGTCAATACTTAGTTCCTCAACACAATATTTGTTCACTGCAGATGATGCTTGCATGTGCTACATACATCTGTGTTGAAATAATCTGGCAACTAAGTAAATTAAATTAGTTTAATCCGAGTTTGTTTTAATGAGGATTGACTATTAAAAAATGTTAAGATACTTACTCTTAAGCTACTTTAATATATTTACAATATAGGTTCACCATATGTTTAATGAATCGATTTAAGATGCATTATCCATATACAATATATATATATATATATATATATATATATATATATATATATATATATATATATATATATGTGTTTAATAACGAGACAGAAATTGCTATTAAACAGTGTATCACTAGGATTGCTTTATAAATCAAATTTGCTTCCTGTTAGTGATTGCCCATATTTCAAATAAAATTAAACTCTCCACAGACCAGTCGTTAGAGGGAAACAAGGTTAGCTTACTATAGCCGTCATCTACTTTCAAATATTATTCTATATCTTTTTTTTAAGTCAGCAATTAGTAACACGGTGTGAAGGGGTACCCCCTGCCCCTGGGTGTATTTTTGTTTTTTTTTGTATTGGCTATTGTTGTTTTATGTATGTATTGGTGCATGGGGTATAGCTTGGGTTGTGTAGCGTGGGTGATTTAAAATATATATTCGTATTTCGGCTCTGGATTGCACAATCACTTCACGTGCAGATTAAAGTGGGTATTTGATTCCACAAATCAGTTCACGTGCAGACTGTGCCAGGATTTAAGTGAATGATTGATTAAGCAATTGAGTCCTGGCACAGCTGCATAAAAATAGTCTGTTTTCACGCACACTGTGTTGGTGTGTTCGCATTGGAGAACTGGAGAGAGAGAGGAGAAATAAAACTAAAAAGAAATAACAAATGCTACTCGTGCTGGAAGGACCAGCACAATACTTGTTTGGGGTATGTCCACTGTTTGGTTTGTCTATTTATTTTGGCCAACGTGCCATTTGTTTTGTGTATAAGTGTTTTGTTTTGTTTATACTTTTTATTTAAGCAATAATGACCTACAGGCAGGATATTTCCTGGCCGTTAATGCCCTGGCTGGGAGAGTCGAAGGCCCGAGACGTAAGCTGAGGGACTTTAACCCAGCCAGGGCATTAACAGCCAGGAAATGCCCTGCCTGGAGGCCTTTATTGCTAATATAAACCGTCTTTATGGTTTTAACAGCAATAACATTACAATTTATAACCTTTTATTTATTTTTTTCTATTTTTCCTGCGATTCTCGTCCCGTGCTGCTGCAGCGGTTCGTCGGCGGTATAATTCTGCCTATGAACAGCAAAAGGAACTATTTTTTCTTAAAAAACAAACCAAACATTAAAAAATCAAAATACAGTTTAGTTTTTAATTTATTTAAGACGGAAAACATTTAAGACCGTTGTGTTTCGTCTGCTTTTTCGAAAAGAATAGTTTTAAATAGGTAAATATAACAAACTGATTCTATAACTAACAGTATTATTAAACAAATTAATTTACTCTTAAAAGAAATAATTAAATTAGTAATTTAAATATTTGAGTTATTTTATTTTGCAAAGTTAATTATTATTTTTATTATTATTATTTTTTAAGTTTATTTATTTCAAGTTGAAGTGCAGACTTCCTGTGAAAGTGCAGTTTTGAAACATAGTAGGTATGTTCGTGGCTGAGATTTCTGAGGGTGGAGCAAAGCATTGGAATTCGGGTTTTGAATGTGCTTTTGCAGTTTGTTGCAAGGTTTGCTGCTGATTTTCAACTATTGACGGCTGGTGGACATCAGTAATTGTAGGAGTTAAGACATTGGAAAGATATGAAGACCATTCTTGTATGTTAGATAGAGATGGAGCCAGTGATTTATATAGAGGACTCGTTTTTGTGACCAGTTATAGCCTTATTTCATGGGTTTGTTGTGGTTCTGACAGTTGACAGTTATACTAGATGTTCTTTTTGGCAGACTGATACCTTACTGTACTTTATCGGTGATGGTGGACATTCTGAGGGCATTTCCTGGCCATTAATGCCCTCTACAGCAACCAAGCAGAAGACAGCATTCCCGTTCTATTCATCTGACAGGTTTATAATTATAATTAAACTCGCGCACCAGCACATTCGACATCAGTACTGATGTCTGTCTACTGGGTCTGACGTCACCACTAGCCATCCTGGTCACACATGGCTATCCAGTGATAAAATGTAGCAGAGAAGTAGTTCATATCCATGGTTTGCACTTGTAAAATATGTATAGTCACTTACTGTGCAGTACTTGTTTTATTAAATAATTTTAATAAAACAGCGGCTGTATAACAAAAAACATATTATCGCAGCTTTTAAAACTTTTATTTTGTCGTGTTTACCTTAATCTGATGAAGGTCTGGTGTTATGAAACTGTTTTAAATCAGTAACTGCCAATCAAATTGTATTTAGGCAGAGTTTTGACTGCAGAGTAAATTAGCATTAATGCTGAAGTATTACTGCTAAAAATTAACCCAGCAAAATGTGCAGTCCAAACAGATAGTGAATTAACAAAAATGGGCCTGATAATGTGTGTGCCTCTTCCGTCCCCAGATATGAGCTGCTGAGACGTAAAATCCGACAACCCCTTGCCGCCAGTCTCCCTGAAGATTTAAATCGGTTGTACAATATTTACTCAGTAGCCAAATTGTTTTGTGAAGATAAGGGTCTTAGCAGGTGAGATTACAAAAATGAGCTTTAAAACAAATTTTAGCAGTGTGTACAAATCTCTTTTTTGTACTGATGCCATCTTTTAATAATGTTTAAAGATATTTTAAACAAATATTCAAGAATTACATTATTTTGTGCTTATCTTGCTTTAGGTGATCATTGCATTTGTCCAACCATTTCAGCTTTTTATACTCTGTTCTCTTTGAGAAGCTGATATAGTAAAATATATTAAAATAATGTTCTGTTTTACAGTAGGTAGTAGGTACACAACATATGATTACAAGTTGCTGGTGCATAATGATGTGGGATTTGCGTCTGGTGACAAAGTCAGTAGCAACACTCAAGCTGGAATTCCCATTAAAGGAAGCCACACTGCAATACAAGTGGATTGGACCATGTAAGAGTTTGTCCAGTTCAGTGGACATTTTTCAGTGGAAATAAATGTTGAAAATGTGTATGCTATGTAGTCTTTCTTAACCCATGAGATATATATTTAACCCCAGGACCTCATCGGAAGTACATCATGTAGCTCAGATAAAGGCTAAATAAATATGTTTAAGAAGTTTGTTTGGCAGCACCATTTCTGGGATTTTACAACTGTACATTTAAAAAAAAAAATTATTTCATTATTATATATGTGTAGCAAAGTGGCCTGCAGTGTACAGGTGCAGGAGTGATGCAGTGATTAACAAGAATCCAAGTGCAATGGTGGTTTATTTATAATCCCGGTCTGGCGACCGCAAATAATAAATCCCAGGCAATACCCAGCAATGGGTAGTGCACTGTTATCAAAAACGGGTTTATAGTTCCAAATAATAAGCACAGTCAATTTGCAAAAGAATACAATACAAAACACGGTCACCAGTCCTGGTGTTCCGAGTTAGTGCTGGCCCTTGGTGACAGCTCCGGAACATGTTAGCCATCTACTAATAGCAACAAGTAACAATTAGAGACAAACAAAACAAACACTCACGATACGTTTACACACAAATCACCGGTCCTTCCAGGTTGTTCTCTAACCAAAACAGAGGAACAGATTACATCGCTTCGTTCCCTATTTGTACCGTCACACATGACCCCTTGGTAAACGATTGCAGCCGCTCCTCCAATCCACGTGCCACATCATTTCCCTTCCGGGTCGATGAGTTAGTGCACCGAAGCTCTGCCCCCTTTCTAGATGACTGACTTCCTTTTAACCCTGGGAATGAAGTGTTAGGCCAAACAGTCCAGTGTACTCTGTTCTCGTTACTTAGCGCCCTCACAGGTCGGGAGGGAGATTTACCACCAAAGATCATTCTATTTCTGTCACAATATGTTTTTATTATTTAAAGTTGTTTCAATTATGTTTTCCCTTTTTTCTTCCAGCTCTGCAGGACCTACAAGGAGATGTTGAACACTACATACTTCTCATGAATTCCTCCACCCAAAACCACTCCACTATCTTTCCAGCTCATGTAAACTATACCGTAACCAGTGACTTGCGCCCTAACACAGAGTATCAGCTTTTCTTTCAGGTTTCAGAGCTACCAGTGAGGTGATCCGTGCCACAACTTCTGATGGAGGTTAGTACCCAAAGGTGGGCTGCTCAAAATCTAGGAATGAAGATTGATTTTTGCAGCGGTTGAGATCAGTCATTCTTCTATTATAAAATGTCCTGTTATTAAAAAGGAAAAGGGTTAAAACACAAAAATGCTTAAGTGTGGCTTGTCTTCAAGTGACAGATCAATAAGGGGTCCCAGTGAAACAGTGGCACTACGCTGTAATAGAGGATATTAGCACAGCGTGTTTTGATCCATACTCCCGGTCTCTGTGTCCTGCCATCTATACATCAGCTTGGACTAAGTTCCCTGTCAACTGTCAAGCAGTGTACTGTTAGAAAGACACTCAAACACAAGGTCTTTCCTGAATCCCTGGAGATGTAGGGTGCAAGCTCAGCTACTGAGAAATGTTCCCTCATGAGTCACTGCCAAGGTGGTTATAGATGCAAACATACAACAGAACTTGTTTGCATCTTCTGGATTGTTTCAAAACACCATGTAACTTTTTTCCATGTAAAAATGAGATAATAGAAAAACAAGAACATACTGTAGTTCAAGTTTAAACAACTGGTTGTAAGCAGTCCAAAACAATAGATGTGTGTCTTTTGCATGTCGTTGTGCTGTATAGCATTGAAAGTAAAATCCTAAATCTTAAAGAACACTTTAGATTACTTTGATGTCTATTATGTTGTACTTATCACAGTGATATATTTTGAAACAAAGCTGATGCTCAGATTGAATAGACATTTTTAGGGCTGATTTTGAAAATCAGTTGGATAATTATGTAATTGATTTCTTGGAGAGGGACAAGAATATAATATAAAGTACACTATAATGAAATGATGTTTAGATTTTATTTTTGTTTTCATTTAACTATTTAGTATCTATGCATACAGTGTACACTGGCTACCAAACCAAATCTCACACAATATTTTTAGAGAAAAACTACAGATGGGGAACTAACACAGGGTTTGTTTTGATCAGTGATCAAATATGGCTGCCATTCGTGGTCATGTGACTTTTTTGTTTCTGGATTATAAAAACCTAAAGCCATTAGATATTGGCTTCATACTGGGTACACAACAGGTCAAGTTATTTATTTATTTATTTATTTATTTATTTATTTATACTTTGAAGTTAAAAACGTTGAAAATTGTTTCTAATATATTCTCAATTTATGCACCTTTCTTATTGAGACATTTTAGCTTTTTATCATTTCCTTAGTTCATAATACTTTGTTTACACTGAACTTTTAATTATGTTAAATTCCACATTTCATTGTGCATTTTATTGTATTTATGATTACTATGTCTATTGTGTCTTGGCAATAGATAAGATTTATAGAAAGACTATTGAAGCAAATGAAAAGCTTTTTTTAAAAAAAAAAAAAAAAAAGAAACTTCATGTCGTATGTCCCCTATTTAAAATTTTTGACGACAATGAATTGCTTACGTGGCATTTTCTACACTATAAGAAAGAGTAGGCAGCTTCAAAATATATTTAAACCCCACCACCTAATCTTATCACCATAATAAAAATTGCATTAAAACATTACAAAATGATTACCTCCTAAATAAGGGTTACAGGTCATTTAACAAAGTGCTTTCCGGGATAATTTCATTATCTTACAGCCTAAAGGGCATACATTTTTAACATCTGTAGGTGAACTTAAAGATCATCTTAAGTGACTTTATAATGTGTATGTAAACATAGTGCTAATTAAAAAGTGAACCATGTACTAAATGTTAAGTCTTGTGAAGAACAAGAGAAAAAACAACTTGGAGGTAGTTTTGTAATGACTCATTGTATCAGTATTTTATTGATACAATGTCCCAAAAAATATATATATATTGGAAAAGGAGTTTGATATTTCCATTGATGGTTAAACCACATTGCGGAAGAGAACTAAAAAAAGCTTACAGTACTGTTGATGATGTAGCTACAGCCTACTTCCTATCCATCTCTTACAGCAGGCAGTGGTTTTTTGTTTTTTTGTGGTGTTTGTTTATTAAACCCTTGTCATATACATGACATTGCCTATTGGAATTAATATATATTATTGTAATTTTACATTATGAAGTAATCTTCTAGGTGTTCTGTATCGGGGTTTCTCAAGCTGGGGGTCGCAGGGATGTCTGAAGGGGGTCACAAAGGATTTGGTAGATTCAACTTTTTCTTCTTTAAAATTATCTTTTTTTTTTGGATTGCCTATTAAAATTATCTTTTTTTTTGTATTACCATTATGCACATCAACTTTCAAAAACAGCACACCCTCCCTATATTACTACTAATTAGTACGTTCTACTTTCTTCATATCCATGAGTCCCGCCTATATTTTTAAGTAACCAGGAGTTACTTAGTTACAGATATACTGACATTTTTGGAGGTTACGGGCTAAACTGTGAAGGGTGAACTGTGAGTCTCTTTAGAATTGGGTATGATAATTATGTGGTACTATCCTTGATATTTCTCGCTGATTATTCTGTTAATCATAAAAGAGAGGAGTCAGTCAATGATGC
This sequence comes from Acipenser ruthenus, assembly GCF_902713425.1. Classification (NCBI taxonomy): domain Eukaryota; kingdom Metazoa; phylum Chordata; class Actinopteri; order Acipenseriformes; family Acipenseridae; genus Acipenser; species Acipenser ruthenus. The sequence goes on along the minus strand of NC_081193.1, from coordinate 48,763,225 downwards.
AAAGAAGAGTTAATCTCATATGAAAACACAATAAACTGACCATTTTACAAAGAATCTTTTTTTGTGGATGAGTTTCGGTATTAGCAAACTACATTATGTAATAATATGGATCGGTTTTTGAAAAAGCCTGCTTCTAAGGAGGCAGTGAGGAATGTGAGCATGGAAATCATGTTTCAAAAGCGAAAAGTCGGAAATATGACGAAAAATATATTGAGCTGGGGTTTACATATGCTGGATCCATGACTAACCTGCAACCGCAGTGTGTTCTTTGTGGTGAAATGCTTGCTCATGAAAGTATGAAGCCTTCAAAAATGCGCTGTCATTTAGAAACCAAGCATCCTTCCCTAAAGGACAAACCAATTGATTTTTTTTTCCAGAGGAAGTTAGCGAATCTGAAAAAAACAGGCCGTCATTTTTCAAACAAGCAATGTGAATAGTAAAGCTCTGTGTGCATTCTACATGGTGGCTTTATGGACAGCAAAAAGCGGTAAGTCCCACACCATTGCTGAATCACTATAGCGCCAGTGCTGCTGACATGGCAACCATTATGCTGGGACCTGACTGTGCAAGTAAATTAAAAGTTCTACCCCTTTTCAAATGATTCAGTTGCATGGCACATTCATGAAATGGCTGCTAATGTTCGTGAACAGCTTTACATGAAAGTGAAAAACAGTGACTTTTATCCTACTCGAAAAACATTGTTTATTTCTACCTAACATTTCCTCAAGGCAAAGATCTAAAACAAATGAAAACAAACCAAGAAAAATTTGTCTGCCGGAGGATCTTCTGAGGAGGGGTATTTCTTCCAGTTAATATTGCCCCAGTGGATAAACTATGCCAACTTTTAAAGCTTTGAATTTCAAAATATGTATAGCCTGTTTTGTTGTCGGAGGATTTTGTAGCACACATGGGTCATTAAGGTGTGTGACAAATATAACACAAATGAGTATTCAATGGGGAAGAAGGATTTCTGCATTGTTTTTAAATATGCAACAAAGCAGAGACAGGGGCTACTGTCTAGCTATGTTACCATGGTATAAAGCTAATATGGGATTGCTTTGACCTCTCAGTTCAAATGTAGGCTTAAGTTTTGTTATCTGTGATTCAGCAGTGACAGCTGGAGTATTCTGTGTTTTACCCTCCATTTCTAGAGCCAGAGGGGGTGTTCCCTGCAGAGGTTGTTACCCTCAACAGTACAGCTGTTCATATCCTCTGGGCATCACCATCTAACCCAAATGGTGTGGTCACGGAATATTTGTTGCATGTGAATTACACGCAACACAAGACTGGCATGAGCTCATCTGGATCTTTTGTATTGGGAGGCCTCATGCCATTTACTATATACAACATACAGGTAAGTCTAATGTGATTATATACATCAAGAATAAAAGTGGAAAATAAAAGAATTATGGACATTATATCAAACAGATAGTGTGACAGGGTCCCTCAGTTATATACTGGGCATGCTTGTTTCTGATGGTACACAAGACTACAAAATATAAGACTGGAACGGTTGTGTTACTTTAATGTGGTGAATAAAAATGTTCAATCTGATGTGGTCAGTTTAAAATCTGATGTATATACATTCAAATGAATTTATTAACAGCCACATAAATATGTCAGAGTTGTGGGCTCATTCTAGCACAAGTGGACCAAATATTGGAGAGGTTCTTCCTACATATGTGGTTGAAGAGAAAAGGGTACGGTGTGTGTATGGAAAAGAGCTGTGAAATTCATTCCCCATTTGATGAGAACTTTGACCTGTTTTTTCTCCATGTGGGGGATGACCTAGTCCAGTGGTTTTCAATCCAAAAATGGTAGCAGCAGTGTAGCCAGCAAGGAATATAAAACATGTTAAGACATACACTTCTGAATGATTTTGGTTTATTGTAGATGGGATTCTCTATATGCTATTCAAATTATGGTAACAATCTCATGCTTTTTAGGGACCATTTTTAATTTTTTTTTTAAGCAAAATAAATCAGCAGTACCATAACACGAACAAACGTTGTAGGACCATTTATGCCAAAACGTTTACGATTGCTAAAATGTTTATTTGAAAATTAATAGCAATCTTCCTGTTCAAAATGAGTTCAAGTGACCTTTGCACCATGTAAAACTGATCCAGTGTGAACGATTTTAATTAACTAACACACTACCTGTCTCGTTTACAGCACCAGGCAGTTTCACATACCATTGATGACACTGACCCTGAATTTCATCAAGAATTAATTATCAATTTCAATCCTTCGTTTTTATGGAAGCTCTCCTGAAAGTAATTCAGTACAAAGTTAGTGTCATTCTAACACGTTAATTGGCAAGCGTCTGCTTCTTTGTATAGTCACATTATTACAAAAGTGTCACACTTTTGTTATACTGTGTGCTGTTTGAGAAAAATCGTGCCTCCTGTAATTTGTGAATGGAAATCGTAAACTAAAGACAATGCCTCCAAGCTCTAATTTGACAGAGTCTCTGCTTTTACATTGTCTTTTCCAGCATGTCATATTATCGTCTGCTGTACTTATATCCCAACAGAATACTAACTACTGATCGATTGCCCTGACATGTCTGACCGTGGCCTACATGTGCCCTGAGCAGTTCATTTATTTGCCACGGTAGATTTGCTAGAGTGGAATTTAATCAATAGCTAATTCATTAATTCTGGTCCTCTGCTATGTAGGTCTGTGTATAAAAATCACTGCATGGCTTAAGCTTTGATTGAAATATGACAAGTGCTGCAACTGATGGCTTTACTTGGCCCCGAGTAGAATATGAATTCCTGCTGTTTTACTTGGTGAGAGATTAGTTTCAGAAAGAAATTACACCTTTTGTGAAATAATACTAATGCATTTGTTATAAAAATGCACTTCATGAGTAATCATAAGTGATATTTTGTGTTGCAAGGCATATAATAATCTGCAAATGATTTAGTCTCTATATTTAAAATGAAACCTTGTCACTTCTCATGAATTCATAATCAACTGAAAAGATCTTTCAGCTTTAACTTATCAGCAGCCTTCACAATTAATTAGTCAACAAGTCAGCAGAGAAAAGGAAGGGTCTAAAAGCAAAAGTTTCTCTCTCTCTCTCTAGGGAAATTACACCTCTAGAGAGAGAGAGAGTGAGTACTTATGCTTTGAAAAATAATTAGAATAAAACGATCTTCACACCAATAACAGAAGAATTTAAACAAACATTTTTTAAAAGAAAAAGAAAATGAAAATACAAGAAGAAAAACACTTACCAACATAAATGTCACAATGTCGTATTTGTGTTCAGTGGGAGAAAGAGAATTTCACCAGATACCTGAAAGACCTGGACAAACTCCTTTTTGAATTTCATTTGTCAGTAAAAAAAAATAAAAATAAATTGGGAACCCTTTTGAACCAAGTTCTCTCCGAAGCATTCTTAGTAGTGTTGACTGTTACATAATATGGGTCAGAATATGTTACCACACAAAAATATATCTCTCTCTCTTTTTTTTTTTTTTAGCAATAGTGCATTATGGCTCAAAACCAACTCGAGACATTATTGTGTGGTAATATATTCTGACCCATATATTATACTATGCGGTGGGGAATGATACAATGTTTAAATTAAACTAATAATGTTTATTAACAGAATAAAATACAAAGGCTGTAGTTAGCACTGCAGGGCCTGTCCCTGTAACTAGGGCCCTCCATGTAGTCCACTCCAACAACAGCACAGTATAATCCAACTGGCGGATGACAGCCCTCGAACACTCCTGAACCGGACTGTTATAACTGGGCTACTGCCTGCTACATAGTAGAGAAAATAAAAAAGAAACACTACCTCCGAAGAGGAGGGTGTGCTGGGAGTCTATCACAAAACACAGGAGACTGTTTATATCCACTAAACCCCACCAGTATAACAATATATATTAGCTGTACTTCATTATATATCATAAAATATATTTCATATCAAAATATTGCATTGGGTGATGTTTAAGTTAAAAGCACACTTTCACCCACTAACTTTTCATGGCTTGAATATAAGTTTGTATTGTATGGCATCCTATACAATATTATATATACAATTGGGCAGTAATGCTACAGAGTTACAACTTGAATAACAAGGACAAAAAAACACATTTCCATCAAAATATTCAGCAGAGACTTAGACCAGTAATAGTAATTGGGATAAATTGCCAGAAAAATACTTTGTCATTTTTTTTCTGTTCTTTAACCCACTCTCATGAAAATTAAATTAGATTCCAAGTGAAAAGTTTACCACACACACTTTAGCATAATTATGAAGCACTGCATCATGAACCAGTTAGTAGCAGAATTATTAATTAGGCTTGTGTAAATTATGTTATGGGGAATAATTGTCCTAATGATTTAAACTGTATTTGACATAGACTGCAAACCCCCAAATCCTAATGCATTTACATTTGAGGTCAGTATTCTGGTAAATGCAATTTGATGTGAGTTATCTGTATGGAGTTTAAAATAGAATGCAAAGGAGTTTAAATAGGCTTTGATTTGTGTTGGGATGGTTGGGTTTTCGTTTCTCGCACACCTAACTTTCCAATCTGAAAAAACTCATTAAGAATAAAACAGAGGATTGTCTCTTTTTAATCTTTTGGTTTAATCACGAAAACCACTGAAATGATTAACATTTTTTCTGCGTAAATAAGTACATAAGAACATAAGAAAGTTTACAAACAAGAGGAGGCCATTCGGCCCATCTTGCCCGTTCGGTTGTTAGTAGCTTATTGATCCCAGAATCTCATCAAGCAGCTTCTTGAAGGATCCCAGGGTGTCAGCTTCAACAACATTACTGGGGAGTTGGTTCCAGACCCTCACAATTCTCTGTGTAAAAAAGTGCCTTCTATTTTCTGTTCTGAATGCCCCTTTATCTAATTTCCATTTGTGACCCCTGGTCCTTGTTTCTTTTTTCAGGTCAAAAGAGACCCCTGGGTCAACATTGTCAATACCTTTTAGAATTTTGAATGCTTGAATCAGATCACCGCGTCTTCTTTGTTCAAGACTGAATACATTAAATTATTTTAGCCTGTATGCATACGACATGCCTTTTAAACCCGGAATAATTCTGGTCGCTCTTCTTTGCACTCTTTCTAGAGCAGCAATATCCTTTTTGTAACGAGGTGACCAAAACTGAAAACAATATTCTAGATGAGGTCTTACTAATGCATTGTAAAGTTTTAACATTACTTCCCTTAATTTAAATTCAACACTTTTCACAGTATATCCAAGCATCTCGATGGCCTTTTTTTATAGCTTCCCCACATTGTCTAGATGAAGACATTTCTGAGTCAACATAAACTCCTAGGTCTTTTTCATAGATTCCTTCTTCAATTTCAGTATCTCCCATATGATATTTATAATGCACATTTGTATTGCCTGCATGCAGTACTTTACACTTTTCTCTATTAAATGTCATTTGCCATGTGTCTGCCCAGTTCTGAATGCTGTCTAAATCATTTTGAATGACATTTGCTGCTTCAACAGTGTTTGCCACTCCTCCTATGTTTGTGTCGTCTGCAAATTTAACAAGTTTGCTTACTATACCAGAATCTAAGTCATTAATGTAGATTAGGAATAGCAGAGGACCTAATACTGATCCCTGTGGTACACCACTGGTTACCTCGCTCCATTTTGAGGTTTCTCCTCTAATCAGTACTTTCTGTTTTCTACATGTTAACCACTCCCTAATCCATGTGCATGCATTTGCTTGAATCCCTACTGCGTTCACTTTGAGAATTAATCTTTTATGTGGGACTTTGTCAAAAGCTTTCTGGAAATCTAAATAAACCATGTCATATGCTTTGCAGTTATCCATTGTCGATGTTGCATCCTCAAAAAAATCAAGCAGGTTAGTTAGACACAATCTCCCTTTCCTAAAACCATGCTGACTGTCTCCCAGGATACTGTTACCATATAGGTTTTTTTTTGTTGCTTTTTTCATGAAAAAATGTATCTAACAATAGTGTGTGATTTAAGGTTTTAGGTATGTGATAAACTGGTGTTCCTGTTTGTGTTTGACCCGTTACCATTTTTCTAAATCCAGATCTTAGAGTTGATTGGGCATCACCACGCTGCCCAAACGGCATCATCCTTGGATATGATGTCAGGCGTGCAACAAAATTGCTATATGTGCTTTTACGCATTCAATTTAAATTTAGTGTGTATTTCGGATTTTGTAATGCGCAAACACGGCAGGTACACAGCTTATCTGGAACGCTGGTCCTGTCTTAATAATATTAGTAATATTATAGTCCGAGAAGTTGCTACTCTCGATGTAGTTAGCTACTGCACTCAAACTCTCCTCCGACTAGTACTAGGTTGTTACTGTTTTTTTTGTTTTCAGTAAATCTTCATTTCTCAGAGTCTTGTGCTCTCCCTTTCCAAATATTAAAAAAAAAAACTGCACTGATACTGCACTAATGCAAATAAAGAAACGATAATATTGTGTTTTTTTTATTGACCGCCAAACACAGAATTTTGATCTCCAAACACAGAATTTTGTATTTATTATATATATTTCCCTTCCCATTTATACGCCGGTGCCAACAAATTACAAGAAGCTTGATACCTGGGGCAGCACATTATTTTTACATACAATTACCCATTTATACAGTTGGGTTTTTACTGGAGCAATCTAGGTAAAGTACCTTGCTCAAGCAGTATCCCCATCTGGGATTGAACCCATGACCCTCCGGTCAGTCCAGAGCACTAACCACTACTCCACACTGCTGCTATGAAAAGGGGAACAGTTCATCTGGACGGAAGCCTACCCGAACGCCTTCACTACCCAGCAGGAGGTGCTGACCCAGGCACTACTACTGATGCCACCCACCCCTGACCTGCCGTTCATCCTTGACACTGATGGCAGCAACGAAGGGATCAGGGTGGTCTTGTGGCAGCTGGAGCCAGACTGAGAGCGGGTGGTCGCCTACTACAGCTGGCCCTTCAGCAATATATATCGAAGGAGCAGCCTGAAGCAGTTTACTTTAGATATAGTTGTAAGCAGTTTCTGATAATAGACAATTAGCCACATGCATTGCAACATATACATATATATATATATATACATAACATTTCATTACCCGGTGCTCTGTTTGATAGCAAAAGCCCACACATGTTTTCATTTATTCCACATTGTACATATAAGTGTTGCCCTCTAGCCTACATCTGCTGCAGCAGCTGGGCCTGTGCACACCTGTGTAATGTTCTGCCTCCCCTAAATCTTCCACTAACAACTGCATCTCCCAGTATACAATGTCTCTAGGACACTGTACACAAGAAAAACAAACCCAACAAACATTATCCAATCTCTGGCTAGCCCTGTTGTCTTTGCAGCCAATCACAGTAAGAATAAGAAAAATTTGAAGCTACACAGGCTTTAGCATAAACACCCCAGTCCAGCTACAATCCAACTGGAACCATCGTCAGAGGCAATTGTTAAAAAACGATGCCTATGATATTAAACAAACTGTTTTATAACTTATTTATGCATTTCCCTTATTTTATTTATCTGTATGGCTTTATATTGAAGTTTTAACATTTTCACAGAGTTTAAGAATTTAATGTTAAAATATAAGTAACGTAATTAATTTGCAGTCAGTGTGATACCTTGAAAAAATGCACTGAGCCGATAAAGAACCTTGTAACACACGTGCGGTTGTACAGTAGTTCAAAGTAACATTGCAGTTAAAATGGAAGGCTCTTTTTCCTGGTTGCCCCATTACCATTAAAGATTGCACAGTATTTATTGAGATTACTCATGACTTCAAGGTAATGTTGCATTTTACCCCCTGAAAATACATTTTACTCTCTGATGGGTAGATGTATTAAAGTGTTGCGGCTGTCGCAATAGTCGCAAACCAGTTGCAAACGAGTCTGAAGTCTAGGGTGAAATGTACTAAACAAGTGCAATGCTGTTAGCGACTTTTTAGGGAATGCTTTGCGGCAGCAGTTTTGCTTTGTGGTTCAGCCTTAGATGAATATGTAATTATGGGCTTCCCTGCATAAATTTGCAAAAATGGGGTGGAGATGACGGTTCTCAAATATTATAATGAGATGTACAAAAGGTGCTGGCAATTGCGACACTTACAATTGCATCAATTTGTTAAGAACTTTTGAAAGCACGTTTTAAACAGTCGCAATTGTTGCTGGCGTTTCACAGTTCACTTTTTCTCATGCATTGCCAGTTACGCTCAACACATTTTTGAAGCGAATAGCCAAATACCTATTTTTCCCTAAAAGCAGGGTTTACTTACAAGCCTTGAAAACACATTTCTATGACATTTGGTTTCCCCAGCGTGTTGGGAGCAATAGACTGCACACATGTGCCACTAACCACTCCAGCTCATTCGGAGCATCTGTATAGGAATAGGAAACACACCTATTCTATTAATGTGCAGGTGGTTTGTAATTGTGCACAATTTAGCGCTGCAACACTGACTAACTTAAATAAAAACTGACAGTATACATTTGTCTTATAGGCTACTCATGATAATACAAATTAGTGGTATAATGCAAAATTTGTTGCTGGTCCCTTGAAATTCATATTAATGAGCATTGACTGACCTCCTGTAAGTATCACTTGTCAATGCGCCACCATGATCTATTTGGTTTAATTGTCTAAGCTACTAAGTAGGCCAAGTTAAAAATACTACTAATAATAAAAATGCTAAAATCATTTAGTTTCAATTTAAATTAATATTTTATTTGCATTGTACACCAATGTGTACAACGCAGCAGCATGATTTATTTGTGTTACTGGTTGCCTACATGCTAAAGTAAAAATAAAGTGTGCTAGGTATTCATTTGATTTTACTACTGTGGTGTATATTTTTTATTTGTGGGTGAAGGTGGGGGCCCACACTATAGAATTTGATGGGATTAAACTGCCTTTCAATATTTATTTGAAAAAATGTTGCATGACTCTCGCAATGCTAGAGATCTCGCTAACAGGATGCAACACATATTTAAATTAGCATATTGCAGCTCTCTTCATTAACATATTTTCTCTTAGTACATATGAAAAAATGTATACTTTGTGAATTGTCGCAACCAAAATGCATTTGCAGTATGTTTGTGCTGCGACTGACCCATCTTAGTACATCTACCCCTCAGTATTAAAATTAGAGTAAATTACTCCCAGACCCAAAACCTTATCTGGAGCGCTGGGCAGGACTAAATAAGACCAAGTTTTTGTACAATATTTCAAATAAACACTACAGTTAAAATTGTAAGGCTGTAGTTAATTCAGTCTCAATAAGTTAGCATTAAAGTATGTACTGTACTTATTGGAAGTACTCATAACTTCAAGGTCTTGTTGCATTTTACTCACTCAAAATGTAGTTTACGCACATAGGGCCCTATTTTCATACATGACTACGGGGTTTAACGAGGAAGTAGCGGGGTTCAGAAAAATATAGCGTTACGCGTCCCCATGTGTTACTACAACCGTTTAAATAATGTACCTGTAAGTTCTTTTCATTGTTAGCATCCTGACAACTTTTCACACTTCTAACCTGTATATTTCAAAGCTCTTTTCAAAATGGCAGCTCTAGTGCACCGATAGTGTAAGGATTATTGCCCACATTGTCAAACACGCAGCAATTACAATTACAAATCCATGATGTGGTACGGAACAGAAAAGCCAGAGCACTTTATGTTATGTTCTTTTTGATTTTTTAATCACGCTTCCTGCATTGATTTAGAGGATAGATCTCAAACCCTAGTGCACTAGAGCGGCCATTTTGAAAAGAGCTGTGAAACAGACTTTAAAGTGATAAGTGCAAAAAGTTGTCAGGAACAAAAATTACAGGTACGTTATTTAAACAATTGTAGTAACACATGGGGATGTGTAACGCTATATTTTTTGGAACCCCGTTACTTACTCTTTAAGCATGTGTAGCGTGCACAGGTGTTGGCAGCAGCAGGGCTGGTAGGTGATGTAATTACAGACGAAGACTTAAGCCGATATACGCTCCTTGCAAAGGAGCCGGCCCTTTTGTACAGCGGTATCGGTGCTTCAGTGTGAGAGGTCCCAGGTTTGTGCCTGTGTGTGGATTGCCTAGCCCTGTGTGATGTGCCTGCCTGTGGGAACTGAGGTACGCTACAATACTATATTGATTTGATTTGACTTCTCCTTTCCCCATAAAAAATGATTTACAATTATTGGTTTGATTAGATTTTTCTTCTGCTCCATTTAAAAAAATGTGTTGTAATTGTATAGGATCTAATTTTATTATTGCAGTGGAGGTTATTTTGGGGAGAAATGGCAAGAAGGCGGCTCAGTGCAGATGCTGTTGTTAATCTCCAAATGGAGTCTGGCTTAGAGAGGGATTTTGTGCCAGATAACTCTGGCAGTAAATATAAGGTGACCAGATTTTGAAGTCCTTAAACTGGGACAGTATGGAAATATTGTGAATAACTTACAACTTACAACCTAGTGGGGTCTGGGGTTATTATTTTCACTTTGGCAATGTTTAATCTAATATCATATTGAAAGTTAATGCAGAGACTCATGGTGATATTCAGAGTGGAATCTTTTACTTTCAAAAACTTTTTTTGTGACTAGATTATATTTTGTCTGTAATTTCATTAGACAGTAGCAATCAATAATATAAAATACAGAGATTCTCAATTCACATCTATTTTATTGCTGCTACTGCTGCAAATATAGTCCCCTTCTGCCTAAGAAATGTTAGGTTACTTACCGTAACCCTGGTTCCCTGAAAGAGAGGACTGCCTTAGGTATGCCTGCCTTAGGTAGATATTCGCTGAGCATTTTATGTCAGAGCTGCCGATAGGCCTCTCCATGGAGTGACGTCCTCGGTCCCGCTTGCCGAGAGAATAAGTAGTCGTTCCGTAGAGCTCACTTCCTCTTTTGCATCGAACCTGCAAATGCGAGTGATGCGACCTCGCAAGGTTTGGTGGTTGTCTTCTCTTTCAGGGAACCAGGGTTACGGTAAGTAACCTAACGTTCCCTTTCAATTCGAAGATGACCACCAACCAATACTTTTGGGAGTATACCGGAGCTGTCACGAGGGAGTGTGAGCGGACAGCATACGAGGGACGCCACGCTACCGCCAACTAGTGTGCACGTACAACTTTAAGGACCCTTGTGCCTAATGAAGGCTAAGAGAGATCTACCACGTTAAGTCGGTAGAACCTGGTGAATGTATGCGGCTTAGCCCAGCTAGCCGCAGTACAAATGTCAGTCAATGAGGCACCCCTAAGAGAGCCCATGAAGCAGCCACACCTAGGTGGGGGTAGGCCGGCATTATTGTACGCAGTCAATACTGTGTCCACAATCCAGTGGGCCAGTCGCTGCTTCGAGAGGGCTTGAATCAGGGTCCTTTTACCATAGCAAAACAAAGAGCTGGTCAGACTGACGCAGCACTTTCGTCCTATCCACATAATCTCTCGATGCCCTCACTGGGCAGAGGGAATTCAGTTTCCTATCCTCCTCCGAATCAAAGGGAGGGGAATGGAAGGCCTCTAGTTCCACTAATTGGTTCAAGTGGAAAGCCGTAATCACCTTAGGTAGGAATGCAGGGTTTGTGTACAACGATAGTCTGTTTCCATTATCCCAAACGTGCATACAGGAACTGTGCACAGACAGAGCCTGTTGCTCACTGCCCAGCTTAGCGGAGGTGATGGCCAATAAAAAGGCTGTTTTCATAGGGAGATATTTCAGTTCTATGGAATGTATAGGCTCAAATGGGGCCTTAGTGAGAGCCTCCAATACCACGTCCAAACTCCACTTAGGGAGGATGTCCTTTGAAAACGTGCAGGGCGCTAAGGAGAGGCCGAATGGCAGCACGGAAAACTTGAAGATGCTCCCCTGAAAGACGAAGCAGAGATACTTCCTGTGCGCTGGACGTATAGGGACATGAACATACGCATCTTTTCGGTCCGCTGTTGTAAACCGGTCGCCCAGCCAGAGAATGTGACGGTGTGCATAACTGTTGTGTACGGTGGCGATGGGGCGGCATTGGGACTACGTCCGAGATCGCTGCTGTGTTGGAATTCCACATCCTGCTCCCTTCCGTCTTTGTGGGTAGGCCCAGTTGTTAGTTGCCGCGGAAGCCTGAAGGCAGTGCTTCAGGTCATCACGTGGCGGACGCCAGTATCTCATTCTCTCCCGTACCAGAATACAGGAGGGGAGCATTGAGGCTACCTGCTGCGACGCCTTGCGTTCTCGGTGAGAGCGCTGCAGCAATTCCTCTACCGCTGGTTCAAAGGTATGGTCACGGGAGGTAGGGGCTGCTTCTGAAGGAACGAGCCATTTTCCCATGAGGCCGCGATCGATATCGCATCATGGTCCACGTCAGCAATGCTGACATCCAGTTTTGTAAAATCCGGGGTGACCACCACTGCAGACGGGGTCAGCTCAGGGGCCGGCGTTATCGGCTGAGCTGGGGCCAAAGCAAGGGCTTAAGCCTTCTGCCAGACCAGGGGCTCCCAATGCCACGCACAGGTCAGCCTCGCTAGCAGGGGACGTTGTGCAGGACATGCAAGCGTGGAATTTAGCCATGCTTGATGTCTGTATGGCCCCAAGGGCGCTGTTTAACCCTTTGAGTAGTACGAACGTACCAGTACGTTCGCTGCTCTGTGGTCTCCAGGGAGTACGAACGTACCGGTACGTTCTGCAACTTTGAACTTGAATTACTGAGCCTACAAAACCCGCAATCACATAATATTTTAACACTGGGTTTCTGTAACACCTTTTATTGGTCTTTTGTGCCCTCTGCCAGATATTGATTGAATTACATATAATAAACCCATTCACAAAATGTCAACAGTGTTTGTAAACTGGCGAAAATAGCTCAGTGAGAAAGAAGTGTTAGTAATAATACTGAATTCAGATTCCGATTTAAATTCAAATACATACAATTCTTCCACTGAAACGGATGTCAGCGAGTGTGTCAGTGAAGACATAAACAAAGAATATTTACCATCAACATCAAGTGACAGCGAAGAGGCGGCGCCAAGCTCTGTGCGTTGCTCCATGCTTCAAGAAGTATCATACCCTGAAGCATTAGACACTCTCACTCCCTCCGCCCCCACCACCTGTTTACCCGGATATGATTTATTCATGTCGCGCTCTCTCTCTTTTTTTTGATTGGACGTGTTGTTGTGGTTGTTCCACCACGTTGTTTATTGTTTATTGCCTACATGTTATTCTTTTGTCAAAACCTTTCCCTAGACTAAATACAAAATATATATTTATTTGTTTTATTTATTTACGGTAAAAATGATTTGTCTGTATTTCGTCAATATTCATTACATACATACAAACATAGTTTTCAGCTTGTTTGTACGCTATACTCAATCAAGCGCATGCAAAAAAAAAAAAAAATAACTCACTCCCATAGGACAACTCACTACTCAAAGGGTTAAAAACCAGAGGGTGTAGACCTGTGCATTAAAGCACTCAGGCACCAAGCCCTGATGGAGGAACACATGGCTGACAGGGTTCTCCCTGAAGGTGTAGGCTGAAAGATAACACACGCACACACCAATACTGCACAGTCAGTATAGGCAAACCCTTTACATTTCTCTGAATAGTTGTAATTCCAAATTCCCCCTTTAAATGCTGTAAGCTGACAGATGTCACTTAAAATGGAAAGGAACCTATTGAAAACTTGTTAATTGCATGATGAAATTTCCTGCCTATTCCGTTGTTTTCAATCTACGCATTTTTTCGGTACCAATCAATGATCATGAGAAAGCGTCTTCTAACAATCTGAATTAGATAACTACGCATTTTACGAAGGCTAATTTCTTTGCTGATCTTGGCTGGAGTTTTTTTTTCAGTCATATGGATCAGGCTGTAATAAGATTACATTGTATTCCTTTTCTGATCAAATGAAACGTTGTCACTTTACTTATGAAAGGAATACTATTTATTCTTCCTTAATATAAACGTAAGCATTAGCCTATGTAAAATGCGCAGAGAAGTTTTCAGATTGTCAGGAGACACTTTCTCAATATCATTGATTAGTACTGAAAAACGTATCATTGATTGGTACTGAAAAACTGCATAGACAAGGCAGGAAATGTCATCATACAATTAAAGTTTTTAACAGGTTCCTTTCTGTTTTAAGTAATACCTGTCGGCTTAAAACATGTTAAAAAGGAAATTTGGAAATAAAACAATCTGAAGAAGCTTAAAGGGATTGACCCCACCCCAGCCCCCCAGTAATTTGAGCCCTGACATTGGCCTCTTTTGCTGAAGGAAAAACACATGTTTTTATCAATGTGTTGTTTTTCTTTTATTAAAGTAATAGCTGTGATAGAGTAAAATACTTATAAATGACCTTATATAGTTATCACACATATGCAACAGATAACATTAATCTTTGTCTTGATTTTTTCTTAAACCTTGCAGGATAAAATATACTTCTATAATACATTTAACACAGAAATAAAAATAAGGGGTCACCAAATTAAAAAGAGATGTATCCCGCCTCTAAGGTATTTTTAAAAGAAGGTCAAATGAAACGGGGTAAAATGAAACGAGGACATAATTATTTTATTTGTGTAATTGTTTTAAACTAGTTGTATCATATATACAGTACTCAACTACCAATGTAAATATATGTTTTTTGTTTAATTAAATGGGCACCTGGAGAGCTGAAACTATTGTATTTCATTATTGTTAAAAAAAATAACTACTTCATAAATGATTTTGTATTATTCACTAACATACGTGCATTAGAGGGTACCTGTGATGAACTGAAAGTGAATAGACTTATTTTAATAGAAAATATGTTTCCAAATACTTTTTTTTTTTTTTTTATAAATTTAGTCGTTGCCAATTATTTTTATTATTTTCTCCCAATTTGGAATGGCCAATTATTTTATTATGCTCAGCTCACCGCTACCACCCCTGCGCTGACTCAGGAGGGCGAAGACGAACACACACTGTCCTCCAAAGCGTGTGCCATCAGCCGACCGCTTTTTTTCACACTGCGGACTCACCATGCAGCCACCCAAGAGCTACAGCGTCGGGGGACAACGCATCTCTCGGGCAGCTTACAGGCAAGCTCGCAGGCGCCCGGCCAGACTACAGGGGTCGCTGGTGCGCAGTGAGCCGAGGACACCCTGGCCGACCTAACCCTTCCTCTCCCCGGGCAACGCTCGGCCAATTGGGCGCCGCCCCCTGGGGGCTCCTATCCTCGGTCGGCAAAGGAATAGCCTGGACTCGAACTCGCGACGTCCAGACTATAGGGCGCATCCTGCACTCTACGCAAGTGCTTTTACTGGATGCGCCACTTGGGAGCCCCCCCCCCTCTCCAGATTTGCACGGCGCTATACAGCCGCTTTTTAATGCTACTGGTCGCTCAACCTTCCCTATAGTCACATCAAGTGTCATTGTACTGTAATAAGTTAGATATGGTAGTAACACAGCAAGCCTGCATGAAAATACAATATTCTGTTACCGGTGTGATGATGCTCTAGGGAAAAAAAACGGGATGAAATCAGCATCCCAAGAAAGGTTCTGGGGACACTGGGACCAGTGTTCCAAAAGTGTGACTGTCCCGTCCAAAACAGGTCACCATAAGTAAATATAAACCAAGTGGCACTTCCTCCAGCAAGGAGAGCAACAGTAATCAGGAAGAGGAGACTATGAGCACTGAGCCCCTGCCTGAACCGAGTATAATAGGTTGGCCTGGACCGAGGGGTGGTAGATTTCAGCCATTCTACCACTGGATCCCGCCTAACATCATCCAGCCTCAAATACCCCTGTTTTTCTGGCCCTCCAGGTACCAGTGTGAACACAAATTGGTTTACCCCAATTAACTTTTTTTAGTTGTTCATCACTGAAGACGTTTTTGAATATTTGCTAACCCAAACCAATTTGTATGTCCACTAATATCTGGCACAGCATGGGAACAACCTGGGACCACATTCTAGGATGTGCAAGTGGGTCCCCACAAATGTTTTCGAAATTAAAAAGTTCTGGGGCTTATCACTTCTAATGGGACTAGGAAATAAACCTAGAATTAATTTATTTTGGTTTATCCACCCTAATCCATGCTGCCCCAATTTTCCCCTCCACAATGAGACGTGACAGACTACAGTTAATCTTAAATTACAACAAATCTAAGGCTAAATCTAACCCAGAGGGACCATCCTCAATTTGACAAGCTCTTCAAATTACTTAAATAAGGCATAGCCACATTAGGCACCTACCTAGGGCCCAAAGTCATGGGGGAGCCCCAAAATGAAAACTTAGAATTTTTAATAAACAGATACGGAATTGCGTGCAAACTGGACGAACTTCACTCACTTCACTCGAGGCAGTGAATCACTTGTGTTCACACAAAATCAAACTGGCTGACCCGGAACTTACTCTAGCTCACTTTTGTGTGGCGACACAAGTAAATTCCAGGCCTGGTTTGAATACAGCAAACAATGTCTCTTTCGGGGGCAGCAAAGCATTAATACAAGAAATGGGAAGAACAATGCAATTGGTAAAGGGGGGCATTAGAAATATTTTTACAAATCGGTGCTGAATGCCCCAAACTGCTGAAAACCATCTCCCCGACCCTGGGGAAAGAGCATTTTCTTTAATGAAGCATGTCAAAAACCACCTCTGATCAACAGTAAAGCAAGGACAATGAACTGCCTTTGCTGTTTTGTTGCTTGAGAAAAAAGTAAGCCATGTTAAACAAACAAAATATGGTATACTTTGTATTGTTTTGTGGCTTTCCAAATCTGCTTGAATGACATATACTTACATCTTATGTGATGGCAGTGAAAAGTATCAAAAGAAGAATGCCAATTAACAATACTGTGCTTAAATTAGTATGCGTTCTTCAATCAAGTAATTAGCCAAAGCACAGCGAGCTCCGCAGACATCATCCAGCTTGGAATGCTTTGTTGTTATTGGAAATATGTTGGACAGCCTAGATGGAATTTATGCAGTGACAAGTTTGACGGATCTTAGATGGTGTGATGGACTGAAATCAAAAGAGAAACGGTGAAGAACGATGGGGTTAACTTGTGCTTCGGATTATGAGGCCGAAGAGATAAGGTGTGTTTGCTGTAGAAATGGGACATGGACACTATTCTGGACTTTGTATAAAAGACTATTGCCCTTATGTTTCCTGGTGATTTTTGTTTCATGTCTGCAGACTTGGTCACATGTCCTGCGGGCAATGAAACAAAAACGGAGAGGTGTCGGGAACTGTGACGCCCTCCATCACTATGATCGTACATCGTTGTATAGCACAAGGACATTATCCTAAAGACTGACTTTTAAATACTGGTTGTTTGTGATTAACATTGTAAATGTAAAATAATAACAAATTGCTATGAAAATATACAGTAAAAGCTCTGAGACCACTGCTGGAACTATTTCTGTGTTTAGTAATGAATAATAAAGGACACAGTGTGTTACTAGCGAGTTGCTTAAGTTTATTTTATAGCTCAGACTTACTTTTAGTTAAAGAGAAGTGAAAGCGCTTGTTAATATTTTTAAAATACATTTCATGTTTTGAATAAATGCGAACATACCAGCAAGCTGGTGTAGCGCTGGGCACAGCCATCTTGGGAAGCGAGCGCTCGTTGACATCAGGCATTATTATAACCGTGAGCGAGCTTAATAATAGTTAATGGGGGGGGGTGTATATATACTTTAACTGGCTTAACTGGTGAGAGTGCGTATATAATGTTTAACAAAGGGAAATGATCCTAACATTTTAATAAGTGTGATACTTTAGTGAAGGTGTAGTGGATTAGTCCTGGGGAGGGGCTAGTGATAAGGGAGGGAATAAGTACCTGTGTACAGCTCATTTTTCGGGACTAGATTTGAGACTTCAGTGAGGCTGGAGTGACTGAGTAGCTGTGTACTCGGTGTAGAACATCTGTGTTAAATACAGGCTTGTGGATTTATTTTGTTAATTATTAGTGTTTTGTACTGCCAATTTTCACATGAAAATGCCAAAAGGTGACTTTTGGCATTTTAATCTCGACTTCTGACTGTTTCCTGCCACCTGCAGTACCCACTTGACCACGATACTTTACAGACGGGGTCTGTCAGCTCATGAAAACCAGCACAAAATTGCGCTCTTGTCTACACCTAGTGGAGAGACATGTTTTCCTACACTTGTCAAGTTTGCAATTAGGCTTTGCCACACAGTACTGCAGATTTAGAACACGTTTTAGTTATTTTTTTCTCAGCTGAACCTTGTAAAAAAGTACAAAAGAAATCAGACGTGCAGGATGGAACCATCAAGACTGCTGTTAAAAACACCAGCAGCTTCAGACCACCGAAGCAAATGATCCAGTGTCCATGTATGACCATAAGAAGTAAATAAGACCTAAAGAAATGTATACAAAACTAGCCTATTTTAAATGTATTTTATTGTTTTTATTTATTTATTTTTAAATGATGTCAGTAATTTTTTGTTCATATTCAAACTGCTGTATTTTTATTCAGTAAATCAGGAAAGGTGATTATCAAGCTCCGCTATGGGATTTGACGTAGGCATCAGAATTTACTTTGAAATGTATTTAGCACACCGGCTTCAATTAAACTTTTTCTTTCAGATTTGGTCAGTCGTTCAATTCAGAATAGTGCGTGAAACTTTCATCATAATTAATAACTATTTTCGGCATAATGACCGTTTCTGATCAAAACCATGTATAACAACTTAAATGATACTTTTTACATGATTTCCATTACACGAGAGTAGATGTTAAAACTTCATGCTGATTTGAACTCGGCTCTCGCCAAGATAAGCACCAACTAAGACGTAGCTTTACAGTAAACTAATGTGATCCATATGCGTCTCCATCCATTTACGTTTCCTTCCATATGATGATGTAGATATCCTTCTGTCTGGTGTTAATGGCTGAAGTGTAATGCTGGCTCCAGGGATTAGCTTATTTTGCCTCCCTGGCGCATCAGCACACACAACGGCTGCGATGCTGGCTCCGGGGATCAACCAAAGTGCGGCCTCCCCAGCGCATCAGCATGACAACCGTCTGGATTGAGCTAAGTAGGGTACATCTCTGGGGTTTTCAAGTGGGCACCTTCCATCCTCAGTGTTTCGTCGACTAGCCCACGACACCTCAAGAGGGCTCGACGGTGATTCTGGCGTCCCAGCATCACCCCCCTCCGTCCCCCACTCAACTCAGCCCAGCTTACTTACCTGTCCCCAGCCAGAATCTTTCCGTCTCAACCACAGCCAGTTGCTGCTCCTCTCTGCTGCTTCAGATAAGTTCTTCACTGTGCGACGCAACTCTTGGCCACTGAATCCGACGTCTCTGAGAAACCGGGTTGTAGAGTGTGCCACAAATCCTCGACAACCCACTTCCACTGGGTAAACCCGAACTCTCCATCCTCGCTGTTCCGCTTCAGTGGCTAGTTGAGCATACCGCAGTTTCTTCCTCTCATACGCCTCATCTACAGCGTCCTCCCATGGCACTGTTAACTCTACCAGGTGAACAAGGCGTGCTGATCCAGACCACAAGACAATATCTGGTCGAAGGTTAGTGGTGGCAATCTCAGGTGGAAAAATAAGCCGTTGACCAACATCTGCCAGCATATTCCAGTCTCTAGCAGCTTCCAGTTGTCCTGGGCGAGGATTGGTTTTAACACCTTTTCTTGGTGGTTGCTCTCCTGGGCGGAGGAATGTTGTCTTTTGTGTGTAATGTTTTGATGGAACAGGTGGCAACTTATTGGTCATGTTACGCTTGTCTTCCAATGCTAAGGCCAAACATCGCAGCACTTGGTCATGGCGCCAAGTAAACCGTCCTTGGCTAAGAGCCACCTTACATCCTGTCAAAATGTGCCTTAATGTTGCAGGTGATGAACACAAAGGACATGAGGGATCCTCTCCTACCCAGAGGTTTAGGTTCTGTGGTGATGGGAGAACATCATATGTTGACCTGATGAGGAAACTGATCCTGCTCTGTTCCATTGACCATAGGTCTTGCCAGCCAATCTTGCGTTGTTCCACACTCTCCCATCTCATCCATTCTCCCTGTTTGGCCTGGGAAATGGCCTTTATACACCTCATCCTCTCCTCCTGCTTTTGCACCTCGTTGACTACCAGCTTCCTTCTTTGAGCTGGGGCCGCCTTGTGCCATGTAGGAGGAGTTGAACTGAAACCAAGACCCCCTCTTCCATGCTGAACTTGCCCCATGATATCACCAATTCGAAGGGCAGCCTTTGCATCTTCCACAGCTTTCTTTGCCGCCCACTTTCTTCCAGTTTTCAACACAGGTGCTGCCTCCCTTACGCATATATCGCGTGACTCTACTAATGTCATTTCCAGTCTGACCTTGGCGCACTTAAACTCCTCGGTTAGAGCAGAGACTGGTAGCTGCAGTATTCCTTTACCATAAAGTCCCACTCTGCTGAGGCAGCGTGGAACTCCCAACCATTTCCTGATGTATGAACTGATTAAAGCTTCCAGCTTCTCTACTGTTGTCAAAGAAACCTCGTACACAGTCAGTGGCCACAGCAACCTCGGCAGTAGACCAAACTGAAAGCACCAGAGTTTTAGTTTACCTGGTAGAGCGCAGCTGTCTATGCTCTTCAACCCTTCCACTGCTTGTTGTCTAACTTCTCCCACACGAACTGTGTCCTTTAGATCCCCGTCGTACCATCTCCCAAGACTCTTCACTGGCTTCTCAGATACTGTTGGTATTGCCTCACCATTAATGAAGAATGTTTTATCTACTACTTTGCCTTTAATTATAGAGATGCTCCTTGATTTAGTGGGCTTGAATTGCATTCGTGCCCATTCAATGTTATTGGTTAATTTGCCCAATAATCGATTAGTGCAGGCTACTGTTGTAGTCATGGTTGTCATGTCATCCATGTATGCTCGAATTGGTGGTAGTCGCATTCCAGAAGCCAAGCGCTCTCCTCCTACTACCCATTTTGATGCCCTAATGATTACTTCCATTGCCATGGTAAAAGCCAGTGGAGAAATGGTGCATCCTGCCATTATTCCAACCTCTAGGCATTGCCATGTAGTGCTGAATTCTGAAGTTGAAAAACTGAATTGCAAATCTCCAAAATAGGCTTTCACTAAATTTGTTATTGTCATCGGTACACTGAAAAAATCAAATGCTGCCCAAAGTAGTTCATGTGGCACTGAACCATATGCATTAGCCAAATCCAGGAATGTCACATGGAGCTCCTTCCTCTCCTTTTTAGCTGATTGAATTTGTTGCCAGATCACATTGATGTGTTCTAAGCAACCTGGGAAACCTGGAATGCCCGCTTTTTGTATTGAAGTGTCAATGAAGCAGTTCTTTAATAGGTAAGCTGACAATCTCTGAGCAATAATGCTGAAGAAAATCTTGCCTTCTACATTTAATAGGGAAATGGGACGAAACTGACTGATGCTTGTAGAATCTTTTTCTTTAGGTATAAAGACTCCACCTGCTCGGCGCCATGCTCTTGGTACAACCTGTTTTTCCCATGCCACTTTCATCAATTTCCACAGAATTCGTAGAACTCCTGAAGCACTCTTGTACACTCTGTACGGAACTCCATTAGGCCCTGGAGATGATGAAGCCCTTGCTTTTTTCACAGCTTGCTCTATTTCTTTCCACTTAGGTGCACAGTCCTCCATTTGGTATTCTGGTGGATTGATAGGTGGGATGTCTGACGGAATTGACATAGGCTCCTGCCTTTTTGAATCTGTATGTGTTTCCTCCAAATATCTCTCCAGCTCAACCTTAGATGCTTTTAGTGTGCCATTCTTCTCACTGGTGAATAACTTCTTTACAAATTTGAATGGGTCTTTATAAAAGTTAGCTCTCGCACGCTCCTTCTTTTTGTAGCGTTTCCGTAGGCGCTCAGCTCTGCGCAATGTTGCAAGCTTATCTTTTATGACCCTTTGTAAGAGATTGAGTCCCTCCTTCTGACTTTGTTCTGCTCTTCTCCATTGGTTCCTCAGCTGTCTCCTTTCTCTAACTAAGCGTTCAATCTCCTGCTGCCGTCTAGACTTTCCAGGAATAGTTTGTACTTTTTCCTTCCTTTTTTCAACTCCAAACCTCTCACTTCCATATGCGTAGATGATGTCCCCAAATTTATCCAGCTTCTTTTCAACTGTTCCACTTAATCTTTCCAATGCAACGCAGAGATCTGTGTTTACTGTGTCCCATGCAGTTTTCTCACAAGCTCTTGGCCATTTAACTCCAGGCTTGTGCCCGTTGAGGTTCTTTTCTCTCTTATGCTGGTTTGTCTGACCGGGTTCACAAGGATCATTAGGTTCATCACTAACTGTGTCCATGCAAGTCCTCCTCACATCTATGACAGGGGTGCTGATATCCTGCGAACTGTGGTTTGCTTCCTGTCGCTGGATTTCATTCGACTGACTTGACTGACTTCGTAAGAAGTACTGATCAATGCGAGGCCCTTGTCCCTTCTCCCTCAAGCATTTCATTCTCCCTTGATGAATCTTCAAACCCCTGGCCGTTGTCGCCTTGCTCCAGCCGCAGACACAAACCTGGAGTTCCATGTCTTTGTTAACTGCAGATCTTGAACTAGTCTTTTGTGAAGTACTCTCCATACTCATATCCGTTTCCGTTCCTAAGTCGTTAACCGTGTTGTCCAACGTTGAGTCATCTTCCGCCCCCGCTCTCGCAGACTCTAGGGGTATTTTTCTCTTTAATTTCTTAGAAGCCTTGGGCGGGTGTCTCCAGCATCCTGTAAACACAGAGCTGGATACTGCCGACAAGGGTAGCTAACCCTTACCAGCCCCAATGGGGTCTCTTTCCTCCTGTCAGCTGTCTCTCCAGGCTGTCACAAGGTCTTTCCCTTGTTGCCAGCTGCACTATTCACAGCAGTCACTGGACGTATCCAGATCTTCATGATTTCCATTACACGAGAGTAGATGTTAAAACTTCATGCTGATTTGAACTCGGCTCTCGCCAAGATAAGCACCAACTAAGACGTAGCTTTACAGTAAACTAATGTGATCCATATGCGTCTCCATCCATTTACGTTTCCTTCCATATGATGATGTAGATATCCTTCTGTCTGGTGTTAATGGCTGAAGTGTAATGCTGGCTCCAGGGATTAGCTTATTTTGCCTCCCTGGCGCATCAGCACACACAACGGCTGCGATGCTGGCTCCGGGGATCAACCAAAGTGCGGCCTCCCCAGCGCATCAGCATGACAACCGTCTGGATTGAGCTAAGTAGGGTACATCTCTGGGGTTTTCAAGTGGGCACCTTCCATCCTCAGTGTTTCGTCGACTAGCCCACGACACCTCAAGAGGGCTCGACGGTGATTCTGGCGTCCCAGCATCACCCCCCTCCGTCCCCCACTCAACTCAGCCCAGCTTACTTACCTGTCCCCAGCCAGAATCTTTCCGTCTCAACCACAGCCAGTTGCTGCTCCTCTCTGCTGCTTCAGATAAGTTCTTCACTGTGCGACGCAACTCTTGGCCACTGAATCCGACGTCTCTGAGAAACCGGGTTGTAGAGTGTGCCACAAATCCTCGACAACCCACTTCCACTGGGTAAACCCGAACTCTCCATCCTCGCTGTTCCGCTTCAGTGGCTAGTTGAGCATACCGCAGTTTCTTCCTCTCATACGCCTCATCTACAGCGTCCTCCCATGGCACTGTTAACTCTACCAGGTGAACAAGGCGTGCTGATCCAGACCACAAGACAATATCTGGTCGAAGGTTAGTGGTGGCAATCTCAGGTGGAAAAATAAGCCGTTGACCAACATCTGCCAGCATATTCCAGTCTCTAGCAGCTTCCAGTTGTCCTGGGCGAGGATTGGTTTTAACACCTTTTCTTGGTGGTTGCTCTCCTGGGCGGAGGAATGTTGTCTTTTGTGTGTAATGTTTTGATGGAACAGGTGGCAACTTATTGGTCATGTTACGCTTGTCTTCCAATGCTAAGGCCAAACATCGCAGCACTTGGTCATGGCGCCAAGTAAACCGTCCTTGGCTAAGAGCCACCTTACATCCTGTCAAAATGTGCCTTAATGTTGCAGGTGATGAACACAAAGGACATGAGGGATCCTCTCCTACCCAGAGGTTTAGGTTCTGTGGTGATGGGAGAACATCATATGTTGACCTGATGAGGAAACTGATCCTGCTCTGTTCCATTGACCATAGGTCTTGCCAGCCAATCTTGCGTTGTTCCACACTCTCCCATCTCATCCATTCTCCCTGTTTGGCCTGGGAAATGGCCTTTATACACCTCATCCTCTCCTCCTGCTTTTGCACCTCGTTGACTACCAGCTTCCTTCTTTGAGCTGGGGCCGCCTTGTGCCATGTAGGAGGAGTTGAACTGAAACCAAGACCCCCTCTTCCATGCTGAACTTGCCCCATGATATCACCAATTCGAAGGGCAGCCTTTGCATCTTCCACAGCTTTCTTTGCCGCCCACTTTCTTCCAGTTTTCAACACAGGTGCTGCCTCCCTTACGCATATATCGCGTGACTCTACTAATGTCATTTCCAGTCTGACCTTGGCGCACTTAAACTCCTCGGTTAGAGCAGAGACTGGTAGCTGCAGTATTCCTTTACCATAAAGTCCCACTCTGCTGAGGCAGCGTGGAACTCCCAACCATTTCCTGATGTATGAACTGATTAAAGCTTCCAGCTTCTCTACTGTTGTCAAAGAAACCTCGTACACAGTCAGTGGCCACAGCAACCTCGGCAGTAGACCAAACTGAAAGCACCAGAGTTTTAGTTTACCTGGTAGAGCGCAGCTGTCTATGCTCTTCAACCCTTCCACTGCTTGTTGTCTAACTTCTCCCACACGAACTGTGTCCTTTAGATCCCCGTCGTACCATCTCCCAAGACTCTTCACTGGCTTCTCAGATACTGTTGGTATTGCCTCACCATTAATGAAGAATGTTTTATCTACTACTTTGCCTTTAATTATAGAGATGCTCCTTGATTTAGTGGGCTTGAATTGCATTCGTGCCCATTCAATGTTATTGGTTAATTTGCCCAATAATCGATTAGTGCAGGCTACTGTTGTAGTTAAGCTAAATTGAGTTAAGCTAATATAAATATAAAACTGTCTCTTTGTTATTATTCATATAAGAAGATAGGGGCCCAGAAGTGTACGTTTGCCTAGGACTCCGTGAGGGGTTAATCCGGCCCTCTCTAGACCATGTGCAGCATACATTTGAAGAGACATATACACCTAGCCAAAATATATACAGTGCCTTGCGAAAGTATTCGGCCCCCTTGAACTTTGCGACCTTTTGCCACATTTCAGGCTTCAAACATAAAGATATGAAACTGTAATTTTGTGTGAAGAATCAACAACAAGTGGGACACAATCCTGAAGTGGAACGAAATTTATTGGATATTTCAAACTTTTTTAACAAATAAAAAACTGAAAAATTGGGCGTGCAAAATTATTCAGCCCCTTTACTTTCAGTGCAGCAAACTCTCCCCAGAAGTTCAGTGAGGATCTCTGAATGATCCATTGTTGACCTAAATGACTAATGATGATAAATAGAATCCACCTGTGTGTAATCAAGTCTCCATATAAATGCACCTGCACTGTGATAGTCTCAGAGGTCCGTTTAAAGCGCAGAGAGCATCATGAAGAACAAGGAACACACCAGGCAGGTCCAAGATACTGTTGTGGAGAAGTTTAAAGCCGGATTTGGATACAAAAAGATTTCCCAAGCTTTAAACATCCCAAGGAGCACTGTGCAAGCGATAATATTGAAATGGAAGGAGTATCAGACCACTGCAAATCTACCAAGACCTGGCCGTCCCTCTAAACTTTCAGCTCATACAAGGAGAAGACTGATCAGAGATGCAGCCAAGAGGCCCATGATCACTCTGGATGAACTGCAGAGATCTACAGCTGAGGTGGGAGACTCTGTCCATAGGACAACAATCAGTCGTATACTGCACAAATCTGGCCTTTATGGAAGAGTGGCAAGAAGAAAGCCATTTCTTAAAGATATCCATAAAAAGTGTCGTTTACAGTTTGCCACAAGCCACCTGGGAGACACACCAAACATGTGGAAGAAGGTGCTCTGGTCAGATGAAACCAAAATCGAACTTTTTGGCAACAATGCAAAACGTTATGTTTGGCGTAAAAGCAACACAGCTCATCACCCTGAACACACCATCCCCACTGTCAAACATGGTGGTGGCAGCATCATGGTTTGGGCCTGCTTTTCTTCAGCAGGGACAGGGAAGATGGTTAAAATTGATGGGAAGATGGATGGAGCCAAATACAGGACCATTCTGGAAGAAAACCTGATGGAGTCTGCAAAAGACCTGAGACTGGGACGGAGATTTGTCTTCCAACAAGACAATGATCCAAAACATAAAGCAAAATCTACAATGGAATGGTTCACAAATAAACATATCCAGGTGTTAGAATGGCCAAGTCAAAGTCCAGACCTGAATCCAATCGAGAATCTGTGGAAAGAACTGAAAACTGCTGTTCACAAATGCTCTCCATCCAACCTCACTGAGCTCGAGCTGTTTTGCAAGGAGGAATGGGCAAAAATTTCAGTCTCTCGATGTGCAAAACTGATAGAGACATACCCCAAGCGACTTACAGCTGTAATCGCAGCAAAAGGTGGTGCTACAAAGTATTAACTTAAGGGGGCTGAATAATTTTGCACGCCCAATTTTTCAGTTTTTTATTTGTTAAAAAAGTTTGAAATATCCAATAAATTTCGTTCCACTTCATGATTGTGTCCCACTTGTTGTTGATTCTTCACAAAAAATTACAGTTTCATATCTTTATGTTTGAAGCCTGAAATGTGGCAAAAGGTCGCAGAGTTCAAGGGGGCCGAATACTTTCGCAAGGCACTGTATGTGGATCCCACCTGCTGTTCAAGGGGAGGCTTCTCTTTAAACAATATATTCCCATGAAGTGTGCCCATTATGGGATTAAACTGTACAAACTCTGTGAGAGTTACACTAGGTACACTCATCGGTTCAGAGCATACACAGGGAAGGACTCTCAGATTGAGCCGCCTGGCTGCCCCCCATGCTTCCAGACCACTGAGAAAATTGTGTGGGATGTTGTTTTTCCCCTCCTAAATCTTGGCTACCATTTGTATGTAGATAACATCTACACCGGGATCCCTCTGTTTAGGGCCTTGTACACATCACAAACAATGGCTTGTGGTACAATAAGACCCAACAGGGAGGGATTTCCATAACAATTGGTAGCCAACAAACAAAGGCGTGATGAAACCAGTGCTCTGCACTGTGAGGAACTGCTGGCAGTTAAATACACAAAAGATGTGTACCTCCTCACCACCATCCACGACGTGCAAGGTCAGGACATACACACAAACAAGCCCAAGTGTGTCCTGGTGTACAATAAATACATGGGAGGCGTGGATCAGACCAGATGCTGGAGCCGTACAATGCTGCAAGGAAGACCATGGCATGGTATAAGAAGTTTGGCATGTACATGGTCCAGATTTCTTTGTACAACGCCTATATAGTGTACCTAAGTATGACACCAGAGAATCGCCTCACATTGCTGGACTTTCAGACCTCTGTGATCTCCATGTGTTTTACACAAAAAATACCAGAGACTGAAAGATTGGAAACAGTGGCAAGGCTTAGTGAATGTCATTTCATTTCAATGCTGCCACAGTTTGGGAGAGCCACAAAAAAAGTGCTGTGTTCCCACAAGGGCATACGGAGGGATACACATTACTACTGTCTACGCTGTCCCTCTCAGCCAGGCCTCTGTTTGGAGAAGTGTTTTGAAAGGTACCACACTGTAAACAAGTACTGGAAGGACTAAATAAACCCCAGAACAAACCACAATGACACATGCTGTACTAATACCTGAGGTAACGTAATCAAAGGTAGTAAAAATCACTTGTCTTTATGTCATATGACAACATTATCTTGGGCTCCAGAGGAATTGTGGGTAACAAACCACTGAAGGGCGATGTTATGTTACCCATTTCTAAAATCTTCCAATTATTATTATTATTTTTTTATTATTATTTTCTCCCAATTTAGAATGGCCAATTATGTTTTAAGCTCAGCTCACTATGGCCTGGTGTCAGTCTACAGCAGAGGTTCCCAAACTTTTTTTGCTGCACCCCCCTTCAGAGATATCTTTATTTTTTTTTGCTATGCCCCCCTTCTGACATGCATGACCCATGTGCACTTCCCCCTTCTAATAAACAGTACAGTATTTAGAAAAAGATGATTTTCCCAACATATAATAACATATTTTTCTGAAGACAGACGGCAACATAGTACAGTACCACTATTCAAATAATTAATAAACTTGAATATAAAAGAACACCTCAGCTTGATTTCAACCTCAGATCTGTACATTCAAGTGATTTCTGTACTTGTTCTTGATGTAAATAAGCGAAGAAAACCCTGTTTCACACAGATATGTTGAGGCAAGTGAACAAGTATTTCGACGGCTGTTTGTGACAATTCATTGAATTCATTTTGAATTGAGAATCAGAACTGATCAACAGGCATAACTTTGAAATTATCTCTCAAAACAGTCACCAGCAACGTCAATCAAATTCTCTTTTAGACTCACAGCAATCTTGGCCTTTGCTATAAAGTTCTCTGAAAACAGATTTCAAACCCAGGTAAAATCCTACAATTCATTTGTCTCAAGCTCAGAAAATGCTCCACTATTACATCTTTAACTTCGAGGACCGACATTCCAAAATCCATAATGACAGAAGATGGGAATATAATTACATCGTCTTGTATCACACAGCTACTCCAAAGCAAAAGCTTTTGGCAAAAGCTCTGTACTTTTTCCTGTGTGATGAAAATGTTCTTACCTTGCAAAGAAAGATTAAGTTCATTGAGCTTGTCAAATATGTCAGCCAAATAGCCCAATAAAACCTGAAAGCACTGGTTGAGTAAGTATTGGTGAAGTGGGGAGTGAGACATATGACACTCCTCTCTGAGTTCATTACACTTTACCCCATGACAGCCATTGAACTTCTTCACATAGCAGGGGGCGGCATATACAATGTTTGCACACAACTGGTCTAGAGCAGTGGTGCGCAAACTGGGGGGCGTGCCCCCCTGGGGGGCCGTGGAGAGTCACTAAGGGGGGTGTGACTATGGGGCAGTTCTGTAAAAAAAAAAAAAGATAAATACATAAATGTTAACAAACACATTCTTAAAAGTTGGAGTGTAAGCGCAGCTCTGCAACATACAATGCCAAATCAAATGCGTCAATGGGCGTGGGCTTGCATGTTAAGAGCTATGCACACCGGATGTGAGCAAAAATAATTAAAACTATTGATTTAAATGGAGTAATGCACAACGCAAGCAAAGCAATACATTTGTATAGAAATACATTTGTTTTATTTGTATTTTGCTACATGCTGTTCACATCGCAATGGACCAGTCAGAAAAAAGGTCAAAGGTAGCGACTGTCAGACTGTCAGTGTCTTGCTCACGCAGACGTTACCACAGAAATAAAAAAAATCGACATCAATGAGAATTTAATTATTGAAGTCAAAAAATATAATGTTCTTTATGATTCCAGTGTCAGTGGTTATAAAGACAATACAAAAGAAAGACGCCATATGGTAAGAAATAACAGAACAACTGGAAATTGATGGTATGTCTATCTTTAAATCACACACTGGTTTCGTATTTCTGTAAAATGACGCTTCTTTGTTTTAATAATGTTGACCAATAATAATAATCACATTAGCTCTTTAACAAGCCGGTGGTATTCCCCGAACCCTCCTTTTTTTAGTGTGTGGGGGTGCCCATGCTCTTGTGTTTTATTTATTGTATTTTGTCTCCACAAAAGGAGACAGTTATTTCTTTTCATGACTAGCTGCATAATGTTTCGTGCTTCGTGTCGTTTGCTTCGCTCCCGGTGTGCATGCTTTATTTTGTGAAAACCCAAGATTTAGTTGCTGAACAATAATGTTTTTCAGATTTCTATCAGGTAAATGTTGAATCGTCAAGTTTGAATCGTCAAAAAAAAAAAAAATAGATTTAAGTTACATGTCTTTTTTCACTGATTTATTTGTTAGAAATGTTAGCTAAATATTGATTTACTAGCTAAATGTTAGCTAAAGATAATATATATATATACACTACCGGTCAAAAGTTTTAGGACACCTCAATTTTTCCAGTTTGTATTGAAATTTACGCAGTTTAATGTCTCAATGTACTCTGAAATTAAAGCATAGAACAAATAAACAATTGGAGATAAAAAACAAATCATGGAATCGTTTTGTTTAACAAAATTTTATCTAAATTTTTGACTCATCAAAGTAGCCACCTTTTGCAGATATAACAGCCGAACACACTCATGGCATTCTTTCTACAATGGAAATCAAATATTGTTCGGAAAGTTCTTCCCAACACTTGCAGAAGTTCCCACAAATGTGTTGCACTTGTAGGTTGCTTTGCTTTCACCCTTCTGTCCAGTTCATCCCAAACCAGCTCAATGGGGTTTAAGTCTGGAGACTGTGCTGGCCATTACATGATTTGAAGCCTACCGTCTTGTTCTTTTCTTCTAAGGTAGTTCTGACATAGCCTGGAGGTATGTTTGGGTCATTATCTTGCTGTAGGATGAACCCCTGACCAACTAGGCGTATACCAGAGGGTATTGCATGGCGCTGCAAAATGCTGTGGTAGCAGTTTTGGTTCAGAGTGCCACTCACTTTGTGCAAGTCGCCGACTCTGGATCCAGCAAAAGAGCCCCAGCCCATCACGCTTCCTCCTCCATGTTTGACAGTTGGTGTCACACACCGAGGAACCATCCTTTCACCTACTCGACGGCGTACAAAAACCCTCTGTGATGAACCGAAGATTTCAAATTTTGATTCATCGGTCCATAAGACCTTCTTCCAGTCTTCAGTAGTCCACTGGCGGTGCTTCATGGCCCAGGCAAGCCTCTTTCTTATTTTGCCATCTTAGCAATGGCTTTCTTACTGCCACTCGACCTGTCAAACCTGCAGCTCGAAGTCTTCTCTTCACAGTTGAAACTGAGACTTGCTTACTTCGACCAGTGTTAAGCTGTGCTTGAAGCTGTTGTCCTGTGAGCCGCCTATCACGCAAGCTGTTGACTCTCTGAAACTTGTCTTCTGATTCTGTTGTGGCTTTGGGTCTGCCAGACCTCTTCCTGTCAGAGTTTCCTCCAGTTTCCAAGTGCCTTTTGGTGGTGTAGGAAACTGTACTCACTGACACCTTGGCTTTCTTTGCAATTTCTCTAAAGGAAAGACCTACACTTTTAAGGGTTATAATGGTCTGTCTGTCTTCCTTTGTTAATTGCCTTTTTCTCGCCATTATGAGAGCAATATACTACATCCTGCAGTACAATACTGTCCAAATAATGCTTAAGAGGGTGTAGTAACACAGTCTGTTCCAACACTGCTTTTATACAGACAGAGGGTTTGTAAGTAATCAACAAAAGTTGGGACACCTGAAGGAATTGTTAGCATCAACTTTCAAGGCTTAATTTACTTCCATTGCTGCAGAACAGCTGTAAGTTGTTAACCCATTACTTGTTCCCTGAAAAAGGCCTTTTCGTATAACTCTGAAATGTACATTATTTTTCAGTTTTTGGTAACCTAAACTTTTTTTTTAACCTCTGGCAGTTTACCGCTTACCTTTGTACCATTTCAGGTTATTGACTGGACTTGAACTGCTTAAATTTCAATAAAAACTGGAAAAATGGGGGTGTTCTAAAACTTTTGACTGGTAGTGTGTGTATATATATATATATATATATATATATATATATATATATATATATATATATATATATTATAATTATAAAACTGATGAAAAGATTTACACACATGCATAGGCACATACAGCAGCTTAAAAATGTCTTCTTCTTATTATTTTTATTTCTTAGCAGACGCCCTTATCTAGGGCGACTTACAATTGTTACAAGATATCACATTATTTTTACATACAGTTACATTATTCTTAGCAATAATAGCTGTATTTTGTGGTCACATGACCAAAAAAACCCACAAATACTTGCCATCTATATATATATATATATATATATATATATATATATATATATATATATATATATATACACACACAGTATGTGTGTGTGTTTGCCTGGGGAATCTGAAAGGGAACATATTGTAATTTTGATGTAAAACAGCCAACTCCCAAAATCACAACATTCTTGTAGCACAGAGGGTCATAAGGGCCTCAGCAGAGAAGGGGTTTAAAGATAAACAATTCACTACCCATTTAAATGCGAGAATGGCAGATTTGATTTCCAAAGTGGTTGCAGTGCAGGCAAAGAGAAGGAGAATAAGGAGTAAGAGAAGGTATCCTTTTGCTAGATTATACAGACCCTGTATTCATTTTGTGGACCAAACAGATGATCAGATTATTAGTCATTTTCAATTAAATACACAAGCAATATTGGATTTATGTACAGAGTTATCAGAGTATTTCGAGACCTCCACAATGCGCAGCTTTGCCGTTCCTGTGGTAGTGAAGATAACCACTGCCCTAAGATTCTATGCTACAGGGGGCGGTCAAAGTATGGAGAATATTTTATGCCGGTTAGTGCTCTGGACTCTTGACCGGAGGGTTGTGGGTTCAATCCCCAGTGGGGGACACTGCTGTTGTACCCTTGAGCAAGGTACTTTACCTAGATTGCTCCAGTAAAAACCCAACTGTATCAATGGGTAATTGTATGTAAAAATAATGTGATATCTGTATGTAAAATAATGTATAATGTGATAGCTTGTAACAATTGTAAGTCGCCCTGGATAAGGGCGTCTGCTAAGAAATAAATAATAATAATAATAATAATGCCAAAATGAAAAATAAACAAATAAATATAGAAATAAATAAATAAATGTCTACTTATTTATTTATTTCAATATTTATGTATTTATTTATTTTTTCATTTATTTATTAATAATGTATTTATTTTATTTATTTATTTTTCACTTTGGTATTAAATCCATGTCAAAGATCTGAAATCTGAAACACGTTATTCTATCCTCTGTTTTGCGTGGTCACAGGATCTGTTGATCCTTTGCCTTGTGGGAAGGTTTTATATAAATGAAGAACTGTACCAAAAATTATTTCTACTTCGTCAGACAAAAAATGTGTTTTTCTGTTATTTTTTATTTTCTCCAAAACCAGAGAAGCAGATTCTCCAATTGTTTTGGGGTTTGCAGCCATTTATTGTAAAGCACACCACTTGTGTTTTATTTCAGAAAAGCAAATGACCTTTACAAACATCTGAAGAACTAAATATAGGTGATTCTGAACCCTGTCTGCTCATTACCATCCTAATTGATATTCTGCCTAATCAATCAGCATGTTAGTGACTACAGATTTCGAAAATCACACCTACATTGACACGTCTGAATCCAATGTTATAATTTAGTAATCTAGACCAGCATAAGTGACTTAAATGCTTAAACCCCTAATTAAACACTTAGTCATTTACGAAAGCCGGGGCTCTACCAGCCCTGACTACACCTGCCAAAAAAACAAAACATAACTTTAGTCAATTTAGTCACTTATGAAAATAGGGTCCCCAGCGTTTAATTGGGAGTATAGGGTGCCTTGAATCTGTGCAGGGCACAATGAAATCTCAAGACTATCAAGGCATTCTGGAGCGAAATGTACTGCCCAGTGTCAGAAAGCTCTGTCTCAGTCGCAGGTCATGGGTCCTCCAACAGGATAATGACCCAAAACACACAGCTAAAAGCACCTGAATGGATAAGAACAAAACATTGGACTATTCTGAAGTGGCCTTCTATGAGTCCTGATCTGAATCCTATCGAACATCTATGGAAAGAGCTGAAACTTGCAGTCTGGAGAAGGCACCCATCAAACCTGAGACAGCTGGAGCAGTTTGCTCAGGAAGAGTGGGCCAAACTACCTGTTAACAGGTGCAGAAGTCTCACTGAAAGCTACAGAAAACGTTTGATTGCAGTGATCGCCTCTAAAGGTTGTGCAACAAAATATTAGGTTAGCGGTCCCATCATTTTTGTCCATGCCATTTTCATTACTACAAATTACTAAAATTGTTACAATTACTACATCCATTGAATTTAAATTTGTTTTATTACTGATGCTTTTGTTTTTATTATCCTTAACTGTAAATAAAATTGTTTAAAATGTATGTATTTATTTAACCAGGAAATTAACCCATTGAGACCACCACCAAAATGTACTAGGGGCAATAATTTAGAAATTACAAATACGACCAACACAATAAAATGTGTGGTTCAAGTTTGATACGGAGATCAGAAAACATAATACATAGGATATCTATTTTTAAATGTGATTGTGAACTGAAATAATTTTTTTTTTTTTTAAATAAAATTATAAATATGTAGCTAAAGTAAGCACTTCTAGGAAATGAACTGTTAATTGTGAAGAGAACATACAAAAAAAAAACCTGTCATCATATCCAAA
This sequence comes from Acipenser ruthenus, assembly GCF_902713425.1. Lineage (NCBI taxonomy): Eukaryota > Metazoa > Chordata > Actinopteri > Acipenseriformes > Acipenseridae > Acipenser > Acipenser ruthenus. Next base: position 48,728,839 of record NC_081193.1, on the reverse strand, counting down.
AACTACAAACTAACAATTGTTAGGCTTTACATACTATGTGATAAAGGCTTTACATACTACTCGCAAAAAAAAAGGAGCAATGCAGCCTAACTCATTTATTATCATGATCATACTTAGCTTCATATGGGCTTGCAGCGATCCTGCATTTCTGTCGACACTGGTGGGTTTAATTTGTTGTTATTGTCTGTAGCAAAAGAGCTGCTGATGTATTTTGAGATTGCAGTTGCACAGACATAGTTAAGGTTTGAACAAAGGTTCTGTTTAAAGACAATTTTACAACCAGCTCAAAAGGGGGGTAAATCCCCATCGATATGCATAAAAACTGGGGTGTGTGGTCAGATTGACAGGCTCAACAAACCCTGTGAATGGGGCAGCATTTGGTTAAATACTTTTTGATATACAGAGTGGCGATAAAAACAGCTGTTTTAAAAAGAAAACATTTAAAAATTAAGACGCTTTTGTATACACCTGTATCTCAAAAAGTACTGCTAATTAAGGAACCACACTTGGCATACACATAGTCCCGGAAGTGTAGATGTGCAACGGGGTATTTATATGTTTTGGGGGGGGGGGGGGGGGGGGTCCTGGTTTTACCGAAATTGAACCTTAAAGATAACGGTCTGACGTCACTTCTGTCTGATGTTAGTGCTTGGCAACGTTGCTTTCGACCGTTCCATTTCACTGAATAGGGAGACATTGAATAGCCTATAGTTCAGCATACATGGGTCAGATCTTTGTTTCTGTCAGGATAAAACTGGTAATAATATCAGTTTGTGATAATAATGACTTTTTGTGCCTTCAGTAATGGGGAAACTAATAATAATTAGTTCATTTAGGAAATACGTTTTTCTTCTCAGCCCCCCCCCCCCCCCCCCAGTGGCAGTGGCACTTTACAGTATTACTCTGTTTGCTGGGTTGTATTGTTGCTCACAAGTCCTTAATTTGTAATGCAGGGATGGCAGGGCTCCAGCAATAATTGAATTTAAAATGAAAGTCTGTACGTTGCTGCTGCTTGAATAGAATGAACATAAAAAAAAAACACACACACACATATCAGAGCGAAAAAAAAAAAAAAAAACTTCATAACTAAAGAGGGAAACCAAGAGGTGCCGTGGCTCAGCCCTGGAGAGCCCTGGAGAGCCCTGGCACAAATTAAGCACTAGTTAAATAATAAAATGTAAGCCTTGGATAAAGGCATCTACCAAATGGATCAAAAATAATAAAGACTACAATGTATTTGTTATGACACCTCCTATTTTAAACTCCAATTGCTTTTTGTTTATTGAAGATCGTTTTTACTGGGTTTGTGATTATTTGTTTCTATCACAGTTGTAATTTGCTTTGTTAAACTAATGATCTGACTGACAGCTTTACATGGCCCGGCTTGAACAAAACTCCTGTTCGTCAAGGAACACATTGAATCACATAAAATAAATACATACTGCCTGCTGGATACAAAAAAAGAAATTAAACATGTAGATAGGGAATCATTACTTCAAAAGAAAACAAAAGATTGTGGTAACCCCAATATGATTTGTTTTTCAACTGAATTTAATTATATAGCAAATTACATTAAAATGATAATTTACAAACATTGGCACATCTTAAAATGTGATCACTCTTTGAGAGAAGTAATTCAAGAATATCCACCTTGTGTCACATTTAAACGTGCTAAGAATTTAAGAGATATCTTGGTACATTCCTTTAGTCCTAAAGTAGAACATTCTTGAACTTGGCTTTCAAATAAACCTCCTAATGGTAATTACAAATGCGGATATTGCATACATTGTTCCACACCATGAATACAAAACATTTTCCCCATCCAAGATCAGGTAAAAAAAACAAGATTAAAGGGTTTATAAATTGTAACACTACTGGGGTTATTTATATGTTAACTTGTCCGTGTGGTCTGGACAATATTGGACAAACTAAGAGAAGTTTGAAAATACGGATTGCAGAACATAAAGCAGCTATTCGAAATCAGAATAATGACTATGCTATGGCAAAACACTACAGAAAAGCTGGACATGGATCTTCTCCGCACTCACTGAGATTTGTGGGTGTGGAGAAGATCAACGTACCAGCTAGAGGGGGGAATGAGGTTAACATTCTGTTATGCAGAGAAGCACATTGGATTCTTACTTTGAATACATTGGAACCTTCAGGTCTCAATGACGATATTAATTTATGTCTGTTAATCTAACAACATGTTATTAGTAGTTAATCAGATTGATTCATAGTTTTTGCAAGATGTGAAATGCCTCTAATCATGATGTAATTATAATCACCTGTTACCATTGTAGCTTGCTGACTTTTTTAATATGAAAATAAAAATACTTTTATTTACAAGAGGAATGCCAGCATCACGTCCTGTTTCCTCATCTCATGGAGGCAGCGGCAGCTCCTGCTCCTCTCCTCCTAGCTCCGGAGGTGTACTCGGGAGGGGAGCCCCTGGTCATGAAGACAGCAGCGGGAGCTCCACTTCTCCCTCGTGTTCTGTAGCTGATGGCGTCCTTTTCTGGGGCTCCGGCCCCAGACTTTCCAGCGACGTAAAGGCTGCTGATGTTGGAGTTAACACCACCTCGGGCAATGACAGGCAGGTATCTCCAGGCAGCGTGTTGCAGGCATCCCCGGGCGATGGTGAACTGGCATCCCCGGGCGATGGTGAACTGGCATCCCCGGGCGATGGCGAACTGGCATCCCCGGGCGATGGTGAACTGGCATCCCCGGGCGATGGCGAACTGGCATCCCCGGCCGATGGCGAACTGGCATCCCCGGGCGATGGTGAACTGGCATCCCCGGGCGATGGCGAACTGGCATCCCCGGGCGATGGCGAACTGGCATCCCCGGGCGATGGTGAACTGGCATCCCCAGGCGATGGTGGCTCGGCAGCCCTAAGCGGTGCAGGATCGGCAGCCCTAGGTGTTGCAGGCTCGGCAGCTTTAGGCGATGCAGGCGTGGCAGCCCTATTTATAATAACAAAAATAATGATGATAATAATTAATAATATATATATATATATATATATATATATATATATATATATATATATATATATATATATACATAAATAATAAAAGGGGCGGGCACCTTGCCACATACCCTTATTAACCATTCTTATTAGGAGAGGCTCTAAGATCCTATGTTCACAGGAAGATTATGTTACCGCACAGCACACTTTTATTAGCAGGGTAGATCAGTTCACCAAAAATCATTGCATATAATCATGTAGTAACCAAAATGTGATGGAAATTAAAATGTAAAGCATTTATATGTTTGTTTAATTTTTTGTGGTGCGTATATCACATTTATATATTTTTGTAAAAGCATGAAATGCAGACAATGATTTTCTTGATAAATAGTGTCTAACCTGTCTAATGCAACACTGATGCTACAGTATAGTAATGTTTTGGCAATATACATATGGCGCACATTTTTGTCTTTGTATGAGGTGAAGACAAATTAAACTGTCCTCATGTGTAGTAACTTATATAATGCATCCCTGTTGCAGTTACATTTTTATCACAATGGGAAAGAGATCAGATGGTCCTGGAAGTAGATGGCTGTTTGGCAGTTTCTCTTTCCAACAGTCTTCAAACCGATGACTAGGTGCCACCCCAGAGGACCCCAAACATTGTGAATAAGCGACTGAATAACTATTTTAAATGATATCTTGGGAAGCACTTTATAAATCCAGTTGTGATTAAACCTCAGTTCTTAAAGCGGAATCTAGAGCATGATCTGTAGTACAGTAATCTGTCGTGTATCCGCCCATCACATATCTGCCTTAACCGTTTGTCCGCCATGATGTGCTCTGTGTGCTGCCATTGCTGGTAGTGTCACGTGAGCTGTTCAGTGTGTTGATATGTAAATAAATCCTGTTCGCCTTCGGGACGTATCAACTCCAACCTCCATCTCAATCTCCTGCCTGTCACTCAGCAGCAAAGGGGAGGAGAGCTCCCTAATAAAAGCTGAATCTCAAAACAATAATTGTGTGAATATAGTAATTGTTACGGCTGTGTATAATGGTATTTAAAACAGGATTAATTTATGCTCCTTTTTACATATCCGCCCTTACATTGAGTCCCCCACAGTCGGATACGCGATGTATTACTGTACTTGCTAAAAAAAGAAAAGATTTTATGTATGTGCATTGGAATGCTGTTATTGTATCTGTCTGTTTATTCTTCATGAATATGGCCCTTATTTATTGTACGGCAGTATATTTATATGCCAGTATTCTCGTTTTAACATCTTACAATAACTCTCTGAGGCTATATTTCCGTTGCAGTGGAGTTCTGTACAGCAGCAAACCTGATTATCAGTGTTGTGAAGACAAATGCATTCCTGTTAATAGCAATTCCACTGCAGTGTGCTGTGGTAGGCAGCTACTAACCCCTAAGTATAACTATGAGTGCTGTGTCAAAGTTTTACCAGATATGTGCTTTCAATAAATGACTTATAATTTACAGGGTTTGTTACACAACAATGTTAATAAAATAAGAATGACACTGGATATAACTTGTGGCCGAGTGCTGTTGAGTGGCGGGTGAGTGGTGAATTCATGGACCAGAAACAGGAACCAAAACAAGGAATGGTGGTGGTGAAACTGCAGCGCTACGGCGCACAGTGTATTTACTAAATGATAAAACAAAAACAAAAGATTTAAACAAAAAGGCGCGTTGGCCAAAGAAATAAACAAATAAGGTTTAGCAGTTGTTTCACTTCTACTCTTCTCTCTCTCTCAAAACCCGTCTTGCCTCTGACACTCTCCGTGAGGGTAGAGAGCTGCAGGTTTATATACAGTGACCATCTCCCAATTAGCAACAATTAATCGATGAATTAACTCGAGAGATGGTCACCGTCTGCACGAGCTTAATAAAGATGTGTGACTGTCAGCTAGTTAAATAAATCACTAGCTGATCACTCACGCATCCTCACGAGGTTTTTAAAAAACAACAATAACAAATAAGCAGCGCTTTGCAGTAATATAAGCATAAATCATAATATAAAATAAATAATAAACAAAGGGGCGGGACACTCCGCCACAGAGCTTCTCCTCACAGCTCAGCAAGTGGCACCTCAATCTTGACATGAACACCCCCAGCCATTGTCCTGGGTCTCTCAAACAGAAACTTCCAATTGTTATGCTGTATGATGGTTTTTGTTGTGGAGTAATATCCACTGGTGGGATAAAGTCATTTTACATCAAATCCAGGCCTCCAGAGGTGAAAAGCAGGAGAGGCTATTGAAATATCCCACTAGGCCACTATTTATTCATTACTTCTTATCAAGCTTGTGACCCATGTGGCAATTCATTTACTTGTGCTTTCTAGTGTTTAAGTAATAGCTATGCCCCATGTAGGCAGCCTATTGAGTTTGGATCCTGGTATGTAGTCATTTCCTGTTAGTAACCAACCAGCTGCTTCCCCTAATAACTAAAATGTTTTGCAGTCAGTAAGATGCTTGACCCCAAAGACACTGCTGAGGTGAAATAACTCAGGAAGTGTAACAGATTTATTTAGAGGGAAGGAAAGGAAACTGAGAACTGTATGTTTGCGATATCATGTTTCTATCGAAACTGCGTAATTTGAGACCTATATGGTGAATGTAATTGCATGACAGGTAAGTGTTTTAAAAGTATTTTGTTAGCTTCAGCTGCTGTCATGTATCAATTTGTTTGTGCATTGGCTGTTCCTCATGTATAGACACACGATGATGCCAAATCAAAACTGTTATTATTCTGTATTTTTTTATACTGCAATATTTACAGGTTACGTGTGTTTTCCCAATTCAGACCAGTTTCGTGTTTCGGTCGGGCTGGACAATGCTTGCTGCAGTGGCAATCCTTATTCCTGGTTGTGGCAACGAAGAGAAGGGAAGTGTGCACAAAGAATTCCAAGGTAAGGTTGTTTTATGATAAAAAATCCTTTCATCTAAAAACACACATATTGATCATGAGTTTAAGGTCAAGGACTGCTACACTAAGTGGTGTCTATGCTAACATAGAATCCATTGAAGATGAACTGAACATTCAGTTGTTGATGCTTTTATTAATATTTGAAGGTATTTACACAGAATAAGTCCATAGAGATCTCATTTCCAGGAATGCTCTATCACCGTTTATGAAAGATTTTGAATACATTTGTCCAGCTCGGCCCAAGCTAATGGATTTTAGCCAGGACACCTGGAACACACATAGGGGTTAATTTGTGACTTAAACAGACCTCTTTCTGCCAGACCTACTTTTTTAAGTTAATAAATGTGTCATTTTAAAATGGCTTGGAAAAATTAAAAAGTGTTCTTGGCTAAACTGCACAACATGATTGTGCTGTAAAAACAGCATTAACCACTTCATGCTATGAATTCTCTATTCCAGGACATTCTCTACAATATTACATGGGTCTTTGTCTCTTTTCTTTTTTACAATTCAAAGACAATTAGAAATTAAACAGAACGGTATGAGAAAACTATCTTTATCTGCTTTGTAGATTATTTCTTCTTATAATTTCAAAATTTCAGAATTACCGCACAACCTGTCTTGGGTTATTTCTGACATAAATAAAAAATAAACATTATTAAGAGAGACAGCAGTATTAGATCTGCCCCTGTTTAGATCATTAAAAGGAATGCTGTGACTCTGTATGCAAAGTAGGTTTTGCATCTCACCTGAAGGAAGACCCCCTGCTGTACTCTACAACACTGTGCTTGGACATTGCTTAAGTTCTGGCCCAGAGAGAAAATTAACCCCAAAAGAGTAGCTAGGAATGTCTTGAAATCATAACCTAATATGGTATTTTTACAAACAGTTCATCTAAGTAACTGCATAGTCCTATTAACAAAAAAGAAAAAAGAATATGCACATTTTTTATCCAGCATCTTATTTAAATTATGTTCTGAAATATCAATTTTCTCATAATAGACCACATCCTGGAGAGAACATATGTTATGATGGATTGAACCGTTAGGGCAACTAACGACCATTTGCCTAGAACAGGTACCAGGAGTCTGAAGGTTCATAATTCAGCAGGGCACAGTAGTGTAGTTTTCACGTGTTGTGATTTTTCTAATTCCTAACCTTGGCAATACATGTCTGAAGTTACTACAAGGTTTTTATTTTATTAATAATTTTGACTGTATTTTAAGTCAAATGGGTAGATAAAAAGCAAAAGTATTCAATTTAATAAATAATTGCCTTGAGTTCTCCATGTTCCTCCAGCTTATAAACACTTCATGACACATTCGTCATTATTTTTGCTTAAATGTACTATGGTATTTGGCTGTATGCAGAACCTCTCCAGACATTTTACTGCTATGTAGATTTTGAATTATTATTTTATTGTATGACATTTTTGTTTTTTATTAGGACTGGCAAGCTAGTTCCATAGTTCTGTAGTTGAAAGATAACGCTGGTCAAGGTTAAATAGGACCCCCCCGCCCCCCCATTTAAGTGTTAAAAGCTTTTCAACTGCTATATATGCGAGCCTGTCTATGAGACAGTGAAGTGAAAAAGAGCTGTGATAATAATTATAAAAAACTCATCAAGGACACACAATCATTTGCTAAAAATCTACATAAGAGAACCGTTCACTTTGGTGCACAAAAATATTTGATAAAGCTGAGATCTTAATAATTTAAAATATGTTCCCAGTGAATGATGCCAAGGGTTTTTTTTTTTTTTTTTTACATGATAAACACAAATCGCAGTTGGTTGGGTTGATCATTCTAAATGCACACTTCCACTTTTAAGGTGGAACCAGAGTTTATTAAAACTGCCCTCCAGTGCCTTACTTAGAATGAATCCCATGCCACAGTAACTGGTCATTTTAGGAATATTACTAACCAGGCAAGTGGACAAATTCAGACAGATTCACAGTAGAAAGAACTGCCCTGATATGAAATGGATGTGACCTAATTTGCTATCCCAAAACTTTCTTAAACCGAATAAGTATGGACCACATACTCCCATCTGTGTTTTTTTTTTTTTTTAATTTTGTTTAAGTCAGGGTGGAGACTCAGTCATTAACAAAGTCACATTCCAATTGTAAGATTTCCTTGTGACATGATTAGATTTTAACTAAAGACATGGAAAATTGAAATTTTTCATTTCTATTGTTTTATTTTGACTGAACAGAATGTCTTTTTTTAAAATCATACAACTTCATCCTGCTTGAAATATGTTTTATTACAATGTTAATATTGAACAAAAGAGGATCTGGACATTACTGGTAGTTACTACGAGTACTGCAGAACCATAAATACCCCAACTACATGGGGATGCTACACGTACCTCAGTGTATGCTTTACTCTATTACTAACACTTCTGTTTGCCTAAGGGAGCTCCTTAACAGAATCACATTGAATTGACTTTCTCACACCAAATCCGATCTAGCATGTCCCAGTTCAGTTGTCTTTGTCAATATGTATTTTATAAATGGAATGAATTAACAGATGCTGTTGGACTAAAACTGCTGGGGTAGCATTTATATTTTTGCTGCTCTCTCAGGACTGCTAGGTTATATATGAGTAATACAGGTGCCCAAGGATGAAAGTCATGCCTGCTTCATAATTTCATATAATGATGTCATTATAAGAAGGTAGCATTTTTTTTCTCTAAAACATATTCTCAGAGCTTTTTCCTACAAACTGTCATTAGTACAGTTTTGTTTCTAAAAAAAAATACAATTAAAAAAGGAGTAAGAAACAAACAGGGACTACTTGCAAGCTCCTAAATTAATTGTCTAATTAATTAATTAATTAATTATTTGTTTCTGGTTTGGTAACTTTATTTTGAAGAGTTTTTCCTGTAAGAAATGTGGAAATGACAAGTTGGAATAAAAAGCTTTGAGAATCTTGTCCTTAGTCTTTTTAATAATTTTCCAAAACTTAAAAAACGTGCACTGATGGTGTATTGCTTTTTTGTCATGTCAATTCAATTTAGATATTTATTTACACTGCATCATAATTATTTACTTAATTATGACTGTAAACTTGTGTCTTAAAGATCGTAGGATTCTCTATAATTGCTTGCATGCAGTCTAATGAATACAATTTTACTTTATTACAAAATAATGTAAAAGTAGTGAATGTTATGCCTATAAAAACAAAACAGTAACAAGTCAAAAATTATAATAACATACTTTAAGTAGGTTAAGAATAGTAAATAAAATATGAAAATATATATGGGTCATGCTGTATATATTTTAAAACGGTTGTATAATGCTAACATATAACGCTTATCGCACTTCATATCGCCTAATAACAAACTAACATACTTTCAAATGTAACTGAAATCAAGAATGTGCTTGAAAAGAATGTCAGATAGGTTTGCCACAGCAAGGTTGATGGTGTCATAGTTCAAAAGTTGTGATACTATATTTGATAGAGCAGCCAGGGATCAAAGGGTAGACATCTATTCTAGAAAATTGTCTAGCTGTTTATTTGCAACTCATTCATGCTGAAGTGATGCACTATGGGAATTACCACCAAACTCCACTCAGCAACATCTGCTCTCCCTAAGTGAGTTAGTGCACGTCAGACATCTTTATGTCAGAATATTGCAGTGATGGATGCAGTCTCCAGAAAATGTTGCATAAAAATCTGGTGTGCCGTTCTGGCCGTTAAGTGAAATTACTATTTAAATTAATGGTGCTGTCACAGTTTATCTGTGCAAAGAATGAACGCTGATTAGGGTATTAAGCAATTAGCAATTTATCATACTGGAACAAGGTTGATAGTAATTAAAGTAGTGATGGTTTACCCAAGGAAATAAAATAGGAGTCACTTCCTGTTAGACTAATAATAAACCCTGTGTTGGAGAATTGTAGTTCCTCCATAAAGAATATGAAAAAAAAATAACCCCTTCCTAAAATTCAATAGACTTGTTTTATTTAGGAGTTGGCATGAATAGAGGGTAACCAATCCACATAGTTTTGACTAGGATTGTCACCGGTTATGTATTTTACTAAACTGTGCCTTATTTTGCTTGGCTGTGTCCTTTACTCCAAATTCCATTTACACTTCTGAAGGAAGGAGCATCATTTGGATTTTCCAAACCCACAGATTTTCTGTCAGATAACATGTGCCGAACATTTTGAACAAGATCAAACAATTCAATATTTTGGATTAATTAAACTACATAAATGTCTCTACATCTACTCCTAGAAAAAAGTACAAATGCAAAAAAAAAAAATGTTTATGTTGGAGATCTTCGGGGGCAACCCTAGTTTTGCCAATACAAAGTCATTTCAATAATTATTTCCTTCACTGGGTATAAAACCACATTAACCTTGACTAATTATTGTTGCACATTGTTATAACCAGCATGTTTTTTGATTCATATGGTTTTTGTACCACTAAAATATTTATATATGTTTAAAAGCCAGGGATCTGTGAAAGAGACTGTGTTGTTTTTTTATGATAGTATTACTAGTGTATTTTATCATTTTGTTTATAGCAAATTTCATAGCATCTGTTCAGTGTATGATATGCAGCATATTTAATCCTTTCAGTACAGACGGGATCTCAAGGTCCCACTTTAACTTAGCACGGTATGTTAACATACAGTATGCCGTCTGAAATCACGCTGGAACCTTATGGAACTATATATATATATAAACAAGCAATGTGATTGGTCGAGCAAAGTTCCAGCAGTCCATATATTGGATGGATATGGACAATTGGAGCCTCATCACATTATTAGAAATCACTACGCTGCCTCACAGACTTTAAAGTAACAGTAGCCATGTTTACAGTTACAGATGTACATTAAAGCTATAAAAGTGAGTGACCAATTACCAGCAAAAACAATCTCAAAGAAGTAAGTAGACATGCCGATTTGGATGAAGAACAATTAAATGAACTGAAATACAAAAAAAATTAAAACTAATTGCTGTCTTTATATTCACTCACCCCGACTTTGTCACTTCAAATAATGTATTTTTAGCAGTTTGTAAATGTCAAAGGAAAACACAAAAAGACACTTGTGCACATTATCCATCCCTCTCTGACACAGACCTTGAACAAATTACTGAAATCCGAGACGTTGTTGAATTTATTTTTATTCCTCACTCTGTTCTGCTCAAACACTGTGTCTGTACTGAGTGACAGGAAAAAAAAAAAACTCAGTGCTGTCTCAGCTCCGCCCCCTGATGTATCTTTTCAATGGCAATGTGCACAATATCAAAAATAAAGATGTACTTTCTTTTACATGTTCTAATTAAATTAATGTACTCAGCTTAACTTAGCGTGTAGTTCAGAGTTATAAATGGGACTACTTTATCGGCGTAAGGATATTTAATTTAAAAAAAAAAATGTTTTGCTCTAAACATGATTTATGATTTTTTTCTTTAAAGTCGCTGTTTTTCCTGGATTATAAATGCAATAAGGCCCTTCAGGATGTATGTATACGTAAAATATACAGACTTCTCTGGGGTTGGAGGCTTTGTCCAGAGGCATCCGTATATTCGACGAGTACACCGTTGGGACTTATTGCATATATATATATATATATATATATATATAGTTAGTAAATATGGACTGTAGACAAGGCGTATAGTGGGAAACTATAGTTTCCAGTCAAGAAAGTAATGTTTTTGAAGTCTATAGCGCATAGTTATTAAAAAAAAAATTGGCATAGAATGGATGGAGACGCAGATGGATCACATTAGTTTACTGTAAAGCTGTTTCTTAGTTGGTGCTTATCTTGGTGAGAGCCAACTTCAAATCAGCATGAAGTTTTAACATCTACTCTCATGTAATGGAAATCATGAAGCTCTGGATACGTTCAGTGACTGCTGTGAATAGTACAGCTGGCAACAAGGGAAAGACCTTGTGACAGCCTGTAGAGACAGCTGACAGGAGGAAAGGGTTAGCTACCCTCGTCGGCAGTATCCAGCTCTGTGTTTACAGGATGCTGGAGACACCCGCACAAGGCTTCTATGAAATTAAAGAGAAAAATACCCCTAATGTCGACGAGAGCGGGGGTGGAAGATGACTCAGTGTTGGACAACACAGTTAATGACTTAGGATCGGAAATGGATATGAGAATGGAGAGTACTTCACAAAAGACTAGTTCAAGATCTGCAGTTAGCAAAGATATGGAACTCCAGGTTTGTGTCTGCGGCTGAAGCAAGGTGACAACGGTCAGGGGTTTGAAGATTCATCAAGGGAGAATGAAATTCTTGAGGGAGAAGGGACAAGGGCCTCACATTGATCAGTACTTCTTACAAAGTCAGTCAAGTCAGTCGAATGAAATCCAGCAACAAGAAGCAAACCTCAGTTCGCAGGATATCAGCACCCCTGTCATAGATGAGAGCAGGACTTGCATAAACACTACTAGTGAACCTAATGACCGTCAGATGAACCAGCATAAGAGAGAAAAGAACCTCAACGGCACAAGCCTGGAGTTAAAAGAGCTTGTGAGAAAACTGCATGGGACACAGTAAACACGGATCTCTGTTTTGCATTGGAAAGGTTAAGTGGAACAGTTGAAAAGAAACTGGATAAATTTGGGGACATTATCTACGCATATGGAAGTGAGAGGTTTGGAGTTGAAAAAAGGAAGGAAAAAGTACAAACCATTCCTGGAAAGTCTAGATGGCAGCAGGAGATTGAACGCTTAGTTAGAGAAAGGAGACAGCTGAGGAAGCAATGGAGAAGAGCAGAACCAGGTCAGAAGGAGGGACTCAATCTGTTACAAAGGGTCATAAAAGACAAGCTTGCAACATTGTGCAGAGCTGAGTGCCTACAGAAATTCTACAAAAAGAAGGAGCATGCGAGAACTAACTTTTATAAAGATCCATTCAAATGTGTAAAGAAGTTATTCACCAGTGAGAATAATGGCACACTAAAAGCATCTAAGTTTGAGCTGGAGAGATATTTGGAGGAAACACATACAGATTCAAAAAGGCAGGAGCCTATGTCAAGTACTTCAGACATCCCACTTATCAATCCACGAGAATACCAAATAGAGGACTGTGCATCTAAGTTGAAAGAAGTAGAGCAAGCTGTGAACAAAAGCAAGGGCTTCATCATCTCCAGGGCCTAATGGGGCAGCAGTGTGTAGTGGTTAGGACTCTGGACTCTTGACCGGAGGGTCGTGGGTTCAATCTGCTGCTGTACCCTCAATCTACTGCTGTACCTTGAGCAAGGTACTTTACCTACATTGCTCTAGTAAAAACCCCTGTATAAATGGCTAATTGTATGTAAAATAATATGATATCTTGTAACAATTGTAAATCGCCCTGGATAAAGGCGTCTGCTAAGAAATAAATAATAATAATATAATAATAATAATAATAATAATAATAATAATAATAATAATAATAATAATAATAATGGAGTTCCATACAGAGTGTACAAGAGTGCTTCAGTTCTACGAATCAGGCAAGCGGAGTCCTTATAACTAAAGAAAAAGATCCTACAAGCATCAGTCAGTTTCACCCTATTTCCCTATTAAATGTAGAAGGCAAGATTTTCAACTTACCTATTAAAGAACTGCTTCATTGATACTTCAGTACAAAAAGTGTGCATTCCAGGTTTCCCAGGATGCTTAGAACACATCAGTGTGATCTGGCAACAAATTCAATCAGCTAAAAAGGAGAGGAAGGAGCTCCATGTGACATTCCTGGATTTGGCTAATGTATATGGTTCCATGCATGAACTTCTTTGGGCAGCATTTGATTTTTTCAGTGTACTGATGACAATAATAAATTTAGTGAAAGCCTAATTTGGAGATTTGCAATTTCGTTTTTTAAACTTCAGAATTCAGCACTACATGGCAATGCCTAGAGGTTAGAATAATGGCAGGATGCACCATTTCTCCACTGGCTTTTACCATGGCAATGGAAGTAATTATTATGGCATCAAAATGGGTACTGGGAGGAGAGCGCTTGGCTTCTGGAATGCGACTACCACCAATTCGAGCATACATGGATGACATGACAACCATGACTACAACAGTAGCCTGCACTAATCGGTTATTGGGCAAATTAACCAATAACATTGAATGGGCACGAATGCAATTCAAGCCCACTAAATCAAGTAGCATCTCTATAATTAAAGGTAAAGTAGTAGATAAAAGGTTCTACATTAATGGAGAAGCCAGTGAAAAGTCTTGGGAGATGGTATGACGGGGATCTAAAGGACACAGTTTGTGTGGGAGAAGTTAGACAACAAGCAGTGGAAGGGTTGAAGAGCATAGACAGCAGCACTTTACTGGGCAAACTGAAACTCTGGTGCTTTCAGTTTGGTCTACTGCAGAGGCTGCTGTGGCCACTGACTGTGTATGAGGTTTCTTTGACAACAGTAGAGAGGCTGGAAGCTTTAATCAGTTCATACATCAGGAAATGGTTGGGATTTCCACGCTGCCTCAGCAGAGTGGGACTTTGTGGTAAAGGAATACTGCAGCTACCAGTCTCCACTCTAACCGAGGAGTTAACACTTGAAGCCCCGCGGCAGTCATTTTGGCGATTTTTAGTTTTAAATGTAATTTTCTCCAGTCGTGTAACACATATGGGGCTGCGTGTTCATGTACCTTTCTGTCCGTATGTATTAAATCTATAACAAAAACAGTGTAAAACAACAAGTTAGAAAAATGCTACAGCCGTCTAAAGTGGTGATATCAAACACAAAAGTCCAAGTTAGGAGAAGCAAATAGGCACAATTGGAAAGGTGCTGGGGCCCAAGATTCACACAATTCTTGCTTCTAACTTGGTGCTTTTTTTTGATCGCTTCGCTCCACTTTATCGCTCCACCGGGGGATTATTAAATAATGAATCCCTCGGTCACTAATATAAAAGCCTGCAGCTCTCGGCACTCGGGGTGGTGGTGTGTTAGAGAGGAGTGACAGAAAAACTAAACTACGATTAAACATAGGAACAGTGAAGGCAATCTGCCCAGCCTGACCTGTGTTTTATATATTTTGTTTAAATATTTATTTTCGCTCTGTGAGCAAGTTTCTTTTAGTTAAAATATTTTATTTATTTTTGTATTATTCAAAAATAAAATGGTGCGAGCACCTTTAACTGCAGTACTTGCCTGGTGTCAGTACTTTTCCCTTCCTGCTTCTGCCTGATGTCACCGACTCAGCCACCCTGTCACAGTGACAAATGCTAAATGGACTTCAAATACTTTCCCATAAAAAATGTTACTTTATTAACATGAATTTGGCAGAGGCCTTTATCCAAGGTGACATACAAGGAAAGCAGTTTATATAATAACAACATAAACACAGTAATCACGTAGTTCATAATAATTAACAGGTATGTACCAATATAGGAAGCAAGTTACATAAAACAGTGTTTCCCAATCTTGGTCCTGAGGACCCTGTGTTTGTTGATTTGTGTTCCAACTGAGCTTTAAATTACGAATTGAACCCTCAATTGAATGAATAAAATGTCTAATCAGAGCATTTGAATCATTTGTAAAAATGGCTGGCTGCACAAGCCTCAATTAACACTAATCTAGGACTACATAATGTTAACTCAGGTAAGGTAGTCCAAGATTAGTGCTGATCAGGGTTTGTGAAAGTAGCCAAGAGAGTTGGATATTTCAAGTTATTTCTAACATTGCATTAAGTCACTAATTGTTAGTTCAATTGGGGGATCAATTTAATAATTGAGAACTCAGTTGGAAGACAAACAGCAGACACAGTGGGCCCGCAGGACCAGGTTTGTGAAAAACTAACATAAATGATGAGATATATGTATATATTTATATATGTGTGCATTGCACAATTATTATTTTTACTTGTTTTGTTTGTTATGTTTAATAAACATGAAGTTCTCAAAAGTATCCTTTAGTTTGCATCTTTCAGGTTAATCAACTTTACCAGCAATACTGAAAAGTCTCTTTATTATGAGCATTGTTATTGAAAAGTGTTTAACCTGTTAAATGCAAAGCTACTTATTCAACATAGATACATAAAGAGCGAATAAGAAGCTGAGCGATTGGTATATGTGGCATATTTATCCACTGTTCTGCCCCAGTAAACCACGTTGGGCCGGGCTAAATACAAGTGGGGCTTGCAGAGGGGTTGCCCCTTGTCAGGTACCGGCAAAGAAATCGGCAGCCCAAATTGATTTAACCCTTTAAATGCAAGGCTTTTTCTAGCGAAGAAGCTATGCAATTGGTATATGTGGCATGTTTGCCCTCTGTTCTGCCCCAGTAAACCACGTTGGGCCAGGCTAAATACAAGTGGGCCTTGCAGGAGGGTTGCCCCTCTTCAGGTACCTGCAGAGAAATTGGCGGCCCAACGTGATTTAACCCGTTAAATGCAAGGCTACTTATTCAACATAGATACATAAAGAGCGAATAAGAAGCTGAGTCATTGGCATATATAGCAAGTGTACCTGCTGTTCTGCCCCAGTAAACCATGTTGGGCCAAGCTAAATACAGGTGCAGCTTGCAGAGGGGGTGCCCCTCGCCGGGTACCTGCAGAGAAATCAGCGATCCAATGTGATTTAACCCATTAAATGCAAAGCTACTTATTCAATGTAGATACATAAAGAGCGAGTAAGAAGCTGAACAATTGACATATGTGGCATGTTTGCCCTCAGTTCTGCCCCAGTAAACCACGTTTCATTACATGAAACTTGTACTTTTTATATAGGTATATAAATGTCAATTGCTGTGGATAAACGCATCAGCCAAATCAATTAATATGACATGTAGTTTTCTAGCTTGCTATTTATTAATTTATTTATACATTTATAATATAAACATGTATTCATTTCTACATTTATTTATTAAAAAATATTCATTTCTAAATGTATTTATTCCTCTATGCTTTTTTTCAAATCAGTTATTTATTTCTACCAAATAAATTATTCCTTTATTTATTTTTAATTAAACGAGGAACTACAATTTATCAGAGTTCGGAGATTTAGACAAGGAAGCTACATGCCACTCTTGTGTGCAATTCCATTCTATGGTATCTACCAAACAAACAGGAAACCAGAAATCTTCAAACAGGAAATCGAAAATTTCTAGAATTGAGCATCATCTTCACGTTTTCAGCAAAAGCTGGTGAGGCTGGATGTAAGCTTAAAAAATGAACGCATTTTAACAACTGCGCAGTGGCGCAGCGGGATAAGGTCATGTGCTCTTTAAGAACGTCATGTTTCAAGTTCAAACCACAGTATTTTTTTGTTGTTGTTTTTTCCTCCTGCGATATGTGCTGTTTTAAAACATAAATAATTTGTTTAATATAAATGGTGTGGATATCAAACTGCTTGCTCACCCTGGTATGTTTTGACGTTGACCAACATGAGGAATCACCTGATTGGTAGATGTCCAGTTATTTAGCTTTTCTGTTTGAATAGTCGCTACACACCCTTAAAAAGTAGACTACCGTTCCTCTCAATATTCTCACAAAGCATGAAACGCGGGAGTGCAGAAATAAAGGAGATATATTACATTATACCTAAAAGCCCCGGGAGCAGTCACATTGATGGCCACACAGAAAACAATTGTATTGTGATTATACAGAGCGGTATTCTACTTTATTATTTTTATTTACCAGTTCGCAATGTGTTTAACTGTAATTAGATTAGTCTCTACTCTCTGCCTGAGTGAATGACTGTTTTTCAATCAGCATTTTCAAAGGCTGGTGCCTGCTTGCCAGCTGCGCTGCTTTGGTCAGTCAATTAGCATTGGGACTAGTGAAAATAAATACCAGAGACCGTGGAGTTTTACAACGCAAGAAAATATGGAGTTGATGTTTTGGATCAGATGGCACGTAAGTATTCCATGAAAGCTGGCTCCTGATGGTGGCCTTTTCATGTGTTTTACAATGTATTGGACCTAGCAGCCATCAGCTCCTGGGTACTTTACAAAGAATGCACAGAGAAGAACTTACCAAGGAGAGAATATATTTTACAGTTAGCATAGGAACTTCGCAAGAAGCATTTGGAACAGAGGGAGACTGCCAAGCGTGTACCCACAGCTGAAGCTGGCAACCCCGCTGAGGTTGGCAAGTGCAGTAAAAATAAAACTTTGGGCAGCTGTTCCCTGTGCAGAAAGGCGGCGTGGAGAAGCGCATTATCTGTATTGATTGTGAACAGCCTTAGACTCAAGGTAAAGGAATACCATTTTGTCGAAAAAAAGAAAAATAAATTAGACTTTTTTTTATAAGTTCTTGTGCTGTGCGCTTCTGTAAAATGTTTTCTTCTAAGTTTATTTATCTATGTTGTTCAGTTGCTTTTGCACATCTGAAAATAAACTGATTGCTGTTGAAAAGTTAAAAATGTATTGCTGTCATTTCCGTTTTATAAATATGTATGTTGTAAACCTATGTCTGTTCAGATGTTTATTTATTTACATTTTCTTGTTTTGATTTGTAAAATAAATGTTCATATACAGTACTGTGCAAAAGTTTTAGGCAGGTGTGAAAAAATGCTGTAAAGTAAGAATGCTTTCAAAAATAGACATGTTAATAGTTTATATTTATCAATTAACAAAATGCAAAGTGAGTGAACAGAAGAAAAATCTACATCAAATCAATATTTGGTGTGACCACCCTTTGCCTTCAAAACAGCATCAATTCTTCTAGGTACACTTGCACACAGTTTTTGAAGGAACTCGGCAGGTAGGTTGGCCCAGACATCTTGGAGAACTAACCACAGTTCTTCTGTGGATTTCGGCAGCCTCAGTTGCTTCTCTCTCTTCATGTGATCCCAGACAGACTCGATGATGTTGAGATCAGGGCTCTGTGGGGGCCATACCATCACTTCCAGGACTCCTTGTTCTTCTTTACGCTGAAGATAGTTCTTAATGACTTTCGCTGTATGTTTGTGGTTGTTGTCATGCTGCAGAATAAATTTGGGGCCAATCAGATGCCTCCCTGATGGTATTGCATGATGGATAAGTATCTGCCTGTACTTCTCAGCATTGAGGAGACCATTAATTCTGACCAAATCCCCAATTCCATTTGCAGCCCCAAACTTGCAAGGAACCTCCACCATGCTTCACTGTTGCCTGCAGACACTCATTCGTGTACCGCTTGTGGCAACCGCCATACAATGTGCTGCAAGAAGCGTAGCACCTGCGCATTCTTAAGTGAATGCCAGTAAGCCTGGCCAGGCAATCTAGTTATTTCATGACAGCGTTTTTTAATTAGCTCCTTAATATTTCGCCATACATATATGTGTATATATAATCTATATCCTTGCCTGGTTTAAAAATAAACTCTTGGGGCAATTATTGTTTTAGTTCATATGCTGAGTACATTGTTTAAATTTGGGATAAAACACTATGGTCCTAGACTAATTCCTTTTAGATATTTTGGCCATGACTGTTTTCCGTAATTGGGGGCGGAGCTACCTTTGTTTGAAAGCTCGAGACCAATAGGGTTCGACTAATAGCGGGTTCGACTAATACTGGTGCAATAGCTATTCTCACACGCTGCTCAGTTCGCGTTGGGCAATACTACCGTTTTGGGACCTGTTTTCGTCCAGTTGTTTGATTTATATATTTACTTTGATCCTTTACTGCTGTTGTGGGACAACAGATGAGAGAAAACATTTTCAAGCAAGTGGCGACTCCCAACATTGTATGAACTGGAGGACTTGCACACGAATTCATCACAACCGGGTGAGATCGATCCTTTTCTATTTTTTGCTGCAGTTTGGATTACAAATATTTTTTGAATGGCCATTCAGGTTTTTGTTTGAAGAGCGGTCTTTTGCGATTGCTGGATTGTTGTGTTATTTTTCTAGAACTTTATTGGTTTGTTTTGTTTGTTTTGTTACTTTCTGGGTGCGTTTTAATATCAAGCCCTTGACTGAAACTTTTGAATACTCATACACTTGTATATTACTATTGCAACTGCATGGGCCATAGAATGAACAGTCTGATTATTGGTTGGCCTGCCTGTATTTTTTTGTTGTCTCCTTCCCTTGTCTCCTTCCTTCTTTTTTGTTTACTCAAGGGCAGCAGTGTGGAGTAGTGGTTAGGGCTCTGGACTCTTGACCGGAGGGTCGTGGGTTCAATCCCCAGTGGGGGACACTGCTGTTGTACCCTTCAGCAAGGTACTTTACCTAGATTGCTCCAGTAAAAACCCAACTGTATAAATGGGTAATTGTATGTAAAAATAATGTGATATCTGTATAATGTGAAATAATGTATAATGTGATACCTTGTAACAATTGTAAGTCGCCCTGGATAAGGGCGTCTGCTAAGAAATAAATAATAATAAGTTCCAACAGTGAGGCAGAATATTAATGGTTTTGCTATACATTAGTATTGTAATTGTATGTATCGGTACAAAGGCCTGTACATATATATATATATATATATATATATATATATATATATATGTGTATATATTGTGACAGAGATCGAATGAGTCTTAGTGTTAGATCTCCCTCTCGACCTGTGAGAGCACGGTATACGAGGAACAGAGTACCCTTAATGAAATGGCACGACAATTTATTCCGTAGGGTAGATGGAAGTCGGTCAGTTCGGAAGGGGGCGGAGCCATGGCACCCGAGCTCAGTGACCCAGACGGTAAGCGGCGTGGCATCCGAGGACTGGAGGAGCGGATGCGCTCGTTAACCTCGGGGTCATGGGCGAGGGTATAAATAGGGGGCATGGCTTGAGTGATCTGTTCCTTTGCAGATGGTTAAACCAAATAACCTAGAAGGAGCCCGTCTTGTTTGTGCTAAAACCGTGAGTGATTGCTTGTCTGTGTATTTACACTGTTTGTCTTGTGTGTCGTTTCTCACAAAGATTACTGAGCACGATCCGGAGCTGCAGCCGCCGGCCAGCGAAAAACCCGGACTTCACCACGCACCTTTGCACTACAGGAACTGTCTTTTGTTTGCACCTTTAGCACTTTAATCACGCACTGTCTTTGTGTTTGTGTTTAGTGTGGGTGTCTGAACGGGACTTTGGGGTTGCGGGTCAAACCCGTAGGATTTACAAATAGAAGTGATACACGCCGCTGTATCACTTCCAGCACTATTATTATTTGCAGGTTTTGCCTTAAGGCTCTGGACATTTATTAAATTAAATAAACACCCTTGCACCTGTACCAACGTTGTCTGTGTGATTCTTCTGCACTGCACTCACCTGCACGTCATTACCACTTTGCCACACGTGGTTGTCAGAAGTGAGGATGGACTACGCAACACTGTCGGCGCTGCTGGAGCAGCTGGACAGCAGACGGGAGGGGGAGGAAAGACGGAGAGAGGAGAGGTACACCGCGCTGATCGAGAGGGTCGGGCTGGCAATACCTCCCACAGCAGCAGCGGAACGCGGCTTCATAGCGCCCAAAGCAAGGACGCATAAAATGACGGCGGATGATGATCCAGAGGCATACCTGGTGGCATTTGAGCGGCTGGCTACCACCGCGTCATGGCCCCGACAGTTCTGGGCAAGCCAGCTGGGACCCTGCCTGATTGGGGAAGCGCAGGCAGCCTACCAGGCGATGGGGGATGACGACGCCGCTCAATATGACCTGGTAAAACTGGCTATTCTCCGCCGTCTTAACATTACGGAGGAAACGCACCGAGTGAGGTTCAGGGAGTACAGGAGGTCCCCGAACGTACGCCCCAGGGTGGTCGCGCAGAAGCTCTGTGACCACATGATACACTGGCTCACCCCGGCGCTAAAAACAACTGCCCAGATGGGGGAGGCCATCGTGATTGAGCAGTTTTGTCATGTGGTCGGCGCCGAGACCCAAGGATGGATACGGCGCCACAACCCCGACACCCTGGAACAGGCAGTCAAGCTCGCTGAGGACTTCGAGGACTCCCTGGTATCGGCCCAGACCGGGCTACTCACCCCGCTACCTCAACGGAGCAGCCGAGCCCCACCTCCTCTCTCTGCTCCATCAACCCCACCACCAGGACCGGTTCAACGACTTCCGAGAGCACCAACCCCAATGGGCGACCTTGCCTCCTCTTCATGGAGACCAAGGTCGGCCCCCAGCGGGGGTAGAGGTGCTGCCCCTGCCCCGTTGCCATACCAGCAGCGGGACAGACCATTTAACACTGTGCCCTCCTTTCCCCCTACCTGTTTTAGGTGCCGCCAGCCGGGACATCAGGCTAGGTCATGCCCATCTGCGATGGAGTGTGACGTGGCCGTCTGTAATCTGGCATCTGAAGCGGGTGAGCGAGGGAAAAATGGTCGGGAGGGGCCTTGTATTGTTAAGGTGATTTTTGGAAATGTGAAAACCCATGCATTAGTGGACACAGGGTGTGGTCAGACCTTAATTAGAGCATCTCTCTTAGGCGGTATGGTGTGGCAGCCACAAGGTCAGGTGGCGATCTCCTGTATCCATGGAGACACGGCAACATACCCCACAGTAAAAGCATATTTATCGGTCAGTCCGATGAAACGTTCCCTGGTAGTTGGGGTAGCGGAAAGGTTACCACATCCCATTATTCTGGGTCGGGACTGGCCCAATAATAAAGATTTATTGAAATTAAGGGCAGTCCCGGCCATACACGCAAATGTGGCAGAAAAAGTAGAAGGGGAAATGATTGGTAATGTTTTTCCCTTTCAAGCGGAAATGTTCTCTTCCCTGTTCCGGCCGAAAAAAACAAACAAAGAGAGAAGGCTGCGGAAATGGGAGGGAGCGTTAATGAGACAAGGCTGGGGGCTGGTGGGAGCCTGTTATAACGGTGAAAAACGTCAGTCAAAGGGGGTCGGAACGCAGTGTGACCGAGAGGGCGAGGTTACTGGGCCATCAAGGGCAGATGTTACTCCCGCCCCGCTCAATATACCGGACATGTGGCACTCGAATGTGAACCTAGTGTGGGAGCAGGACAATGACCCATCACTGGTGCACATTCGGGGACAGGTCCGGTCCATTGAAGGTAAGGATGTTGAAGGCGCTGGGGCACTAGTATTTCCACACTTCATTATCAAGGGGCAATTACTATATAGGGTAAACCTGGCCGCGGGCACAGGACATCCTGTAACACAATTATTGGTCCCCCCGTCTTGTCGGCTGGAGGTCATGAGGCTGGCGCATGATATCCCTTTTGCGGGGCACCTCGGAGTTGACAAGACAAGGGAACGGATATTGGCTCGATTCTTTTGGCCAGGTCTTTATAAGGAAGTGTCGAAATATGTAGCCACATGCCCAGACTGCCAGAGAGTAGCGCCGGGTCGAGTGCGCCCCGCCCCTTTGGTCCCACTGCCGATTATTTCCACCCCCTTTGAACGCATCGCAGTGGACATAGTCGGCCCTTTGCTACCTTCTGACTCCGGGTATACGCATATATTAGTGGTGGTAGATTACGCAACGCGATACCCAGAGGCAGTTCCATTGAGGTCCACTAGTGCTGCTGCGATAGCCAAAGAACTAGTGCAGATTATGGCAAGAGTAGGGATCCCCAACGAGATATTGACTGATCATGGAACTAATTTCTTGTCAAATACGCTACAGCAGGTATATAAATTACTAAAAATACGTCCCATCAGAACGTCGGTTTACCATCCACAGACGGACGGTTTGGTGGAACGTTTTAATCAGACTCTAAAGGCGATGCTGAGACGATTTGTGAATCAGGAGCAAAAACATTGGGCATCACTTCTTCCCTACCTCCTTTTTGCAGTGAGAGAGGTGCCGCAGAGTTCGACAGGGTTCTCCCCCTTCGAGCTCTTGTACGGCCGACAGCCTCGCGGCATTCTCGATCTGTTGAGAGAGGGGTGGGAGGAGCACAAAGGCTCGTCCAAAAATGTAGTGCAGCATGTGCTCCTACTGAGAGATCGCCTAGATTTGGTCGGTCGTTTGGCCCAAGACAATCTCAGATCGGCTCAGCATCGACAACAGCAGCATTACAATCAAAATGCATTAATCCGAACTTTTCGACCTGGAGACAAGGTAATGCTGCTACTTCCCTCAGCGGAATCCAAACTATGTGCTAAATGGCAAGGGCCATATGAGGTGATTCGGGCTATAGGAAAGGTGAATTACGAAATTAAACAGCCCGATCGCCGTAACAAAAAAGAAATTTATCACATAAATTTATTAAAGCCCTGGCAGGCAAGAGAGGTGTTATTTATAGCCCCAGGCAATATAGAGGATGATTTAGGGCCCGAGCTAGAACCCTCTAGCACAAAGAACATTTCGATGGGGGAACAGTTACTTCCTGATCAGCAACGTGAACTACGCAGGTTAATTGAGGAATTTAGCAATGTTTTTTCTAACACGCCCGGTAGAACTAACCTCGCTGAATATGACATTATCTCTCCCCCAGGTGTCACAGTGCGAGAGAGACCTTACCGGGTCCCGGAAAGTCGACGGAGTGGCGTTCGCAAAGAGGTATGGGACATGCTCGAACTTGGGGTGATTGAGCCTTCCAGGAGCGAGTGGTGCAGTCCAATTGTGATAGTGGCCAAAAAGGACGGCACCAACCGCTTCTGCGTTGATTTCCGCAAGGTAAACGCTATTGCCAAGTTTGATGCGTATCCCATGCCTCGGGTCGACGAACTCCTAGATAGACTGGGGACGGCGAGGTTCATCTCCACTCTGGATCTGACGAAAGGATATTGGCAGATCCCGTTAACTCGTAGGTCTAGAGAGAAAACCGCATTTTCAACACCAGAGGGGCTGTTTCATTTTATAACCATGCCGTTTGGGTTACATGGTGCGCCTGCTGCCTTCCAGAGACTGATGGACCAGGTTTTACACCCACATCGTGAATATGCGGCAGCGTATATTGATGATGTGGTTATTTACAGCTCCACCTGGCGAGAGCATTTGGCTAGGATCACAGCCGTCCTTCAGTCTCTAAGGGCAGCCCGGCTGACAGCTAACTTGCGAAAATGTGCGTTTGCCAAAAGAGAAACACAATATTTGGGATTTGTAATGGGGAATGGCAGGGTGAAACCCGTTGTCTCCAAGGTCCAGGCCTTGGTAGACGCGGCAATCCCCAAAACCAAGGCTCAAGTGCGGTCGCTACTGGGGTTAGCCGGTTATTACCGCCGCTTTATCCCCGAGTATGCCACAGTGGTTAATCCCTTAGTTGACCTCACCAAAAAGAGCGCACCAAATTTAATTAAATGGTCAGAAGAATGTCAGGGGGCGTTTAATACTGTTAAGCAGAGACTTTGCTAGGCCCCTGCTCTCATCACTCCAGACTTCACTAAGAGATTCATCCTCCACACCGATGCTTCGGATGTCGGTTTGGGTGCAGTCCTGTCTCAAATGGTAGGCGGAGTAGAACACCCTGTTTTGTACATAAGTAAAAAAATGCTCCCTCGGGAGCGCAACTACTCAGTCGTCGAAAAAGAGTGTTTGGCCATGAAATGGGCTACTCACTCTTTAAGATACTACCTGCTGGGACACTCATTTGATCTTGTCACTGACCACGCCCCACTCAAGTGGTTAAGCACAATGAAGGACAGCAATGCCCGGATAACTCGGTGGTATCTGGCATTGCAGCCCTTCATGTACCATATGGTACACCGTGCAGGGAAAGACCACCAAAATGCGGATTATTTTTCCCGGGAGGGGGGAGTAATGGGAAAGGTAGGTTTAGCCGAGTGTTCCTTCGGCTCCACTCTGAGCGGTGGGATATGTGACAGAGATCGAATGAGTCTTAGTGTTAGATCTCCCTCTCGACCTGTGAGAGCACGGTATACGAGGAACAGAGTACCCTTAATGAAATGGCACGACAATTTATTCCGTAGGGTAGATGGAAGTCGGTCAGTTCGGAAGGGGGCGGAGCCATGGCACCCGAGCTCAGTGACCCAGACGGTAAGCGGCGTGGCATCCGAGGACTGGAGGAGCGGATGCGCTCGTTAACCTCGGGGTCATGGGCGAGGGTATAAATAGGGGGCATGGCTTGAGTGATCTGTTCCTTTGCAGATGGTTAAACCAAATAACCTAGAAGGAGCCCGTCTTGTTTGTGCTAAAACCGTGAGTGATTGCTTGTCTGTGTATTTACACTGTTTGTCTTGTGTGTCGTTTCTCACAAAGATTACTGAGCACGATCCGGAGCTGCAGCCGCCGGCCAGCGAAAAACCCGGACTTCACCACGCACCTTTGCACTACAGGAACTGTCTTTTGTTTGCACCTTTAGCACTTTAATCACGCACTGTCTTTGTGTTTGTGTTTAGTGTGGGTGTCTGAACGGGACTTTGGGGTTGCGGGTCAAACCCGTAGGATTTACAAATAGAAGTGATACACGCCGCTGTATCACTTCCAGCACTATTATTATTTGCAGGTTTTGCCTTAAGGCTCTGGACATTTATTAAATTAAATAAACACCCTTGCACCTGTACCAACGTTGTCTGTGTGATTCTTCTGCACTGCACTCACCTGCACGTCATTACCACTTTGCCACAATATATATATATATATATATATATATATATATATATATATATATATATATATATATATATATATATATATATATATGTTTGTCTTTTCCAATTGCCATGTTTATGTGATTTAGCATTGCAGTGTTGGTGTGCTCCTTGAAGGATTATCTAGAAATATACTGGGTAGTTTCTTCTACTAATAGTTCTACTGGATATTGTTTGTTCTACCAACCTGGATGTTTAGTTTGCTTACCATTGAGTCAGGGTTGATAATTGCCAGATTTCTGATTTTACTTAAGACTTACTGTTCTGATTACTCCAGGGTACACCTGTTCTTAGTACTATCTACAAATAGACATAATAAACCTATCCTGTTTAAAATTTACTCCCTTGGTTCTCGTGAAATCCTTGTTTTTTTGCTGTACTGATTTACCTGCTGGGGCTGTGGTATTGAATGTTTTATGCTCGGTGCTAGTATACACTTATGGCCTAGGTGTTTGGTTATTGTACGCTAGGCGAGCCTTTGGCGAACAAACTACCTTCTGCTACAGCCAAATATTTCAAATTTTGACTCATCAGTCCAGAGCACCTGCTGCCATTTTTCTGCACCCCAGTTCCTGTGTTTTCGTGCATAGTTGAGTCGCTTGGCCTTGTTTCCACGTCGGAGGTATGGCTTTTTGGCCGCATGTCTTCCATGAAGGCCACTTCTGACCAGACTTCTCCGGACAGTAGATGGGTGTACCAGGGTCCCACTGTTTTCTGCCAATTCTGAGCTGATGGCACTGCTGGACATCTTCAGATTGTGAAGGGAAGTAAGCATGATGTGTCTCTCATCTGCTGCAGTAAGTTTCCTTGGCCGACCACTGCGTCTACGGTCCTCAACGTTGCCCGTTTCTTTGTGCTTCTTCAAAAGAGCTTGGACAGCACATCTGGAAACCCGTCTGCCTTGAAATTTCTGCCTGGGAGAGACGTTGCTGATGCAGTATAACTACCTTGTGTCTTGTTGCTGTGGTCAGTCTCGCCATGGTGTATGACTTTTGACAGTAAACTGTCTTCAGCAACCTCACCTTGTTAGCTGAGTTTGGCTGTTCCTCACCCAGTTTTATTCCTCCTACACATCTGTTTCTGTTTCAGTTAATGATTGTGTTTCAACCTACATATTGAATTGATGATCATTAGCACCTGTTTGGTATAATTGTTTAATCATACACCTGACTATATGCCTACAAAATCCCTGACTTTGTGCTAGTGTACCTAGAAGAATTGATGCTGTTTTGAAGGCAAAGGGTGGTCACACCAAATATGGATTTGATTTAGATTTTTCTTCTGTTCATTCACTTTGCATTTAGTTAATTGATAAATATAATCTATTAACATGTCTATTTTTGAAAGCATTCTTACTTTACAGCATTTTTTTCACACCTGCCTAAAACTTTTGCAAAGTACTGTGTGTGTGTGTGTGTATATATATATATATACACACAATGCCTATAGAAAGTCTACACCCCCTTGAACTTTCTTTCACATTTTGTTGTGTTGGTGCCTCAGCGTTTCATGCATTTAATGAGGATTTTTTTCCACTTATCAACAGACCATACTCCACACTGTTAAAGGGAAAAAAGTTATATATTAAAAATACAAAACTGAAAGATCATACTTGGATAAGTCTCCACCCCCCTGAGTTAATACTTGGTGGAAGCACCTTTGGCAGCAATTACAGCTGTGAGTATGTTGGGATTGGTCTCTACCAACTTTGCACACCTAGATTTGGCAATATTTGACCATTCTTCTTTACAAAACTGTTCAAGCTCTGTCAAGTTCCTTGGGGAGCGTTGATGGACAGCAATCTTCAAGTCATGCCACAAATTTTCGATCGGATTTAGGGCTCTGACTTGGCCACTCAAGGACATTTACCTTTTTGTTCCTTAGCCACTCCAGTGTAGCTTTGGCTGTGTGCTTTGGGTCGTTGTCATGCTGAAAGGTGAACTTCTGTCCCAGTTTCAGCTTTCTTAAAGAGGGCAGCAGGTTTTCCTCAAGGACTTCTCTGTACTTTGCTCCATTAATTTTCCCTTCTATCCTGACAAGTGCCCCAGTCCCTGCCGATGAGAAACAACCCCATAACATGATGCTGTCACCACGATGCTTCACAGTAGGGATGGTGTTCTTTAGGTGATGCGCTGTGTTGGGTTTGCACCAAACATAACGCTTTGCATTTAGGCCAAAATGTTCCATTTTAGTTTCGTCAGACCACAAAACTTTTTGCCACATGGCTACAGAATCTCCTGAGTGTTTTTTTGCATACTTCAAATGGGATTCAAGGTGGGCTTTCTTGAGTAATGGCTTCCTTCTTGCCACCCTACCATACAGGCCAGATTTGTGGAGTGCTTGGGATATTGTTGTCACATGCATACTTTGACCAGTCTTGGCCATAAAAGCCTGTAGCTCTTGCAAAGTTGCCATTGGCCTCTTGGTAGCCTCTCCTATGAGTCCCCTTCTTGCTCGGTCATCCAGTTTGGGGGGACGGCCTGATCTAGGCATGGTCTTGGTGGTGCCATACACCTTCCACTTCATAAAATCGTCTTGACCGTGCTCCGAGGGATATTCAAGGTCTTTGATAGTTTTTTATACCCATCCCCTGATCTGTGCCTTTCAACAGTTTTGTCCCGGAGTTCTTTTGAAAGCGCCTTGGTGCTCATGGTTGAGTCTTTGCTTTGAAACACTGACATATCTTATCAACTGATACTATTGGTAGCAAAATATTTCAATCTATGCCCCTTTTTACACACTATATAGATGCTGAAATATGTGAGACATTCTTGTTAAAGCTGATTCTTTAAGATCCAGCAAAAAATTTAAACTGGAGTACAGTGATATACGGTTTCTTTCCATGTTGGAAATGTGCAGCTTGTGACAATGCTATTAAAACTAAAACCTTTATAAGTCATGTAACTAAAAAAAGAATACAAGATTTCACAAGTTATTACCTGCACATCTGATTTTGTAATTTATTTAATTTCCTGCCCTTGTAAGTTACAGTATGTTGGTAAAACCAAAAGACAACTACGGGTGCGCATTAATGAACATAAAAGTGCCATCTGGAGGAAAGTCGTACACACGCCACTGGCTATACATTTTGCGGAGGTAAACCATTCCATTTCAGACTAAAAATTTTGTGGTATACAAAGATTATTTCAGTCTCGTAGAGGGAGTGACTTATTATTTCAGTCTCGTAGAGGGGGTGACTTGAATCAAAAACTACTTCAATGTGAAGCAAAATGGATCTTCTATCTCTCGACAGTACAACCGGAAGGCAATAATGAAGAACTTGGATTATCATGTTACCTATAATATATAATTAATATCTTTATATCATTAATTTTTTTTTGATAATTAATTCATTACATTATACTTAAGACTTGTTGGCTCTATGGCCGCTAATGTTTGTCTATATTGTATTTACATATTTTTAACATCGGTGTTACTCTCTTTATTATTTTGGCTGTAGTAGATCTACATGAATTGAAATAGTCTAATCAATAGATTCTAAAATTCAATAATTAGTAATATGATGTATTTAAGTGATTTCTGCCATTGTTGTTTTTGCTATTTTTCTGTAACTCGTCCTATAATGAAATTTTATAATAGTATTTAATAATATATTCCCTCTAATGTCTATCACAATATTAACATATTAATTGGTCTGTGTACATGTTGTTCTGTCTTCAATAGAACACCTGAGCTCTGATATTTATCTTTAATTGAAGATGGTGTTCCTAATTTGCTAGCACTGAAGATGGTCATGCGACCGAAATGTTTGCACTGAGCACTTTTTGCACTGTATCACTTTTTTGCCTGTTCTACTAATAAAAGACATAATTTGGCATAATTTCGAATTTTTTTTGTGTTTTTTTTTATTTTCTGATTCATAAATAGATATCTTTAAGTGTTACTGTTATAGACAACATCTATTAAACCCCATGTTCTGGTACTATCAACAGCCTGTGCTAAGGAATGGCCTCCCTCCATCAACTCCATTGATGTTGTCATATTCCTTCAAACCTACTGATTGGGGATTTCTTTTTAAGTGCATATTCTGTGTCTTACTTCGAAATGCCAACAGTCAGCTAATGGATGCTGCACCTGAGTCTGTAAAGCATGAGGCAGATATAGACCTCTAATTAGTTTGTAGGTGCAGTTGGAACATTTAGCTCTTCTCATGTGTGTTATCTATGTGCTGGGAAAATTGTCTACACAGGAGTCAAACTCATTACAGCACTGACAGGAGGACCTGTTGGGAATCATTCCCTGATTTTAGATGTGAGCTAGATTGAACACCCCCCCCCCCCCTGGAAAACACTCCAGTTGGGCCCCTCATCCACAAACAAGTGGGATAAGTCAGACAGACCCGTGTTAAAGGATAGACCCATTTTTGGGAAATAACAGCCCATGCCATGGTTGTAGGAATTGACTATACTAATAATATCACAACCATTTACTATAAAGGAGGCTGTGTGGTCCAGTGGTTAAAGAAACAGCCTTGTAACCAGAAGGTCCCCGGTTCAAATCCCACCTCAGCCACTAACTCACTGTGTGACCCTGAGCAAGTCACTTAACCTCCTTATGCTCCGTCTTTCGGGTGAGACGTAATTGTAAGTGACTCTGCAGCTGATGCATAGTTCACACACCCTAGTCTCTGTAAGTCGCCTTGGATAAAGGCGTCTGCTAAATAAACAAATAATAATAGTAATAAACCCTCTTTTTCACAAAGACCCAATTTAACTATAACTGGTTATTACTAATACTCCATGAATGGAATGCTGTTTTTCTATCTGCTGTTTGTATCCGTGTGTTTGTATTTCCATCTAACTGCCTGCCTGTATCATTGTATGTCTCTTAGTAAGTGTTATTCTATCCCTTCTATTCCCCAAAGGGCATAATGACAATTGCCTCTGGGCATTTAAAGATAGTGCCAAAATAAACCCACACTACTGTATAATTGTATTGCCAGTTAATGTTTGGGGAAAAGTGTGTGTGTGTGCATGCATTTCATTATTTATATATTTAAGAACATAAGAACATAAAGTTTACAAACGAGAGGAGGCCATTCAGCCCATCTTGCTCGTTTTGGTTGTTAGTAGCTTATTGATCCCAGAATCTCATCAAGCAGCTTCTTGAAGGATCCCAGGGTGTCAGCTTCAACAACATTACTGGGGAGGTGGTTCCATACCCTCACAATTCTCTGTGTAAAAAAGTGCCTCCTATTTTCTATTCTGAATGCCCCTTTATCTAATCTCCATTTGTGACCCCTGGTCCTTGTTTCTTTTTTCAGGTCAAAAAAGTCCCCTGGGTCGACATTGTCTATACCTTTTAGGATTTTGAATGCCTGAATCAGATAGATCGCGTAGTCTTCTTTGTTCAAGACTGAATAGATTAAATTCTTTTAGCCTGTCTGCATACGACATGCCTTTTAAACCCGGGATAATTCTGGTTGCTCTTCTTTGCACTCTTTCTAGAGCAGCAGTATCCTTTTTGTAACGAGGTGACCAGAACTGAACACAATATTCTAGGAGAGGTCTTACTAATGCATTGTAAAGTTTTAATATTACTTCCCTTGATTTAAATTCAACACTTCTCACAATATATCCGAGCATCTTGTTGGCCTTTTTTATAGCTTCCCCACATTGTCTAGATGAAGACATTTCTGAGTCAACTCCTAGGTCTTTTTCATAGATCCCTTCTTCAATTTCAGTATCTCCCATATGATATTTATAATGCACATTTTTATTGCCTGCATGCAATACTTTACACTTTTCATTATTAAATGTCATTTGCCATGTGTCTGCCCAGTTCTGAATGCTGTCTAGATCATTTTGAATGACCTTTGCTGCTGCAACAGTGTTTGCCACTCCTCCTATGTTTGTGTCGTCTGCAAATTAACAAGTTTGCTTACTATACCAGAATCTAAATCATTAATGTAGATTAGGAATAGCAGAGGACCTAATACTGATCCCTGTGGTACACCACTGGTTACCTCGCTCCATTTTAAGGTTTCTCCTCTGATCAGTACTTTCTGTTTTCTACATGTTAATGTTTTGCCATGAAAACCTAAATTAAATTATTTCTGCCAGGCTAAATCTCCTGGCAGTTGCATATTACAGAGACAAAAGCAAGCAGAAGTTGATAAAGTACTACATATCAAGTAAATATGTTCCAAATCAATCTGCCAGAAAATATGTAAATACAGTATTAATTTATGTATTTTTACCTTTTTTTCTGCTTGATGAAAGAAAATCTCTTTTCACGCCCTCTGAATGTTGTCAGTCATCAGTACAAACGACACTGGAAGAGACAGACCAAAATCCCTACAAAACAAATTCAGAGATCTAGGAAGGAAATTAAAAGACAAGACCAAAACTGGTATTTTCTGGGATACCGCCGGCACCTTGCAAAGGAGCATATGGACAGATGGAAATAAATAATCTAAATGCATGGCTGAAATCGTGGTGCACACGGGAAGGCTTCACCTTCCTTGAACATTGGACCACATTCTACAACAAGAACTATCTATGTAGGCGGGACGGACTGCACTTAAATAAAAAGGGCACCAATCCACTCGGAGAAAGGATCCTCAAGGAGGTTCAAAAGCAATTAAACTAGAAAGGAAGGGGGGATGAATCAAAAAAAAAAGGGAGACTACATCAAAACAAGGGCAATGACTCCGGTAAGACAGCCATTAAATGTATTTATCTAAATGCTGGAAGTCTCAGAAACAAAATGTTAGAACTTTAAGCTACTGCACTAATAAGTAACTATGATGTGATAGGTGTTACAGAAACCTGGTTATCCGAGAGTGATGGAGACGAATATAATATTAGTGGGTATACACTGTATAGGAAAGACAGGCAAGACAAGAGGTGGAGGGGTAGCGCTATACATCAAAAAAATTGTCTTGAAGCCCAGGTGTTAAATCTGGAAGAAAAAAAAACAACGCAGAATCAATATGGGTCACAATGGACAAAAATGCAAAGGGCATAATAATAGGGGCATGCTATAGACTGCCAAATTCAGGCACAGAGAAAAATAATCTGTTATACAATGACATTAAAAACGTGTGCAGCAAGCGATAAGCCATATTAATGGGGGATTTCAACATCCCCATATAAAATTGGAAAACCTAGTGGGGAGCATGACAGATGAAATTGAAATGGTGGAAATTACAAATGACTGCTTCCTAATGCAATTTGTCAAGGCACTGACTAGAGGGGAGGCATGCCTTGATTTAGTCTTTTCAAATAATGAAGACAGAATAACTAAAACAGAGGTCAGAGAACCATTGGCAAACTCAGACCACAACATGGTCTCATTTGAAGTGCTTTTTAAAACCACAAAATAATGACTAAAACTAATGCTTACAATTTTAGAAAGGCAAACTATGAAGGAATGAAACAGAGACTAACAGAAGTAGATTGGAGTAAAATAGAGAAAACATCCATGGAAAAAGGATGACTGTTTTTTTTTTAAATGTAGTACTAGAAGCGCAAAGCAATTACATCCCAAAAGTAGACAAATCTAAATCTAAAACAAAATTGCCAAAATGGTTTAATAGATCAATTCAAACAAAACTATATTTAGCGAAAAAAGGCACTTTACAGAGCATTTAAAAGGGACCAAGAACAAAGTACACAAAAAGAGTGGAACTGCAAACACAAGTCAAAAAGGAAGATAGAAAAGCCAAGAGATAGAAATGAGCATTACTAAGGGGGCTAAAACCAATTTCAAAAAGTGTTTCCAATATTATAACAGCAAGAGAACATTCAAAGAAGAGGTAAAATGTCTAAGAGATACAAATGTCAAAATCACAGACGAAGGGAAATAAATAGCAAATATATTAAATGATTACTTTTCACAAGTTTTTACAAAGGGGGATATGGGCAACATTCCCTACATGTCAATCTGTTCTTATCCAGTTTTAAATAACTTTAGCATAACTGATTGCAGAAGTGTTAAAGGGACTAGGAGCTCTTAAAATCAACAAATCCCCTTGGCCAGATGAGATCCTCCCAATAGTACTCAAAGAAATTTAAAAAAGTTATTTACAAACCGCTAACCAAGATCATGCAACAGTCTCTTGACACAGGGGTTGTACCGACAGACTGGAGAATTGCAAACGCAATACCTATCCCACAAAAAGGGAGACAAAACCAAACCAGGTAACTACAGACCAATAAGCCTGACTTCTATTATATGTAAACTTATGGAAACTATAATAAGATCCGAAATGGAAAATTACCTATATGGTAACAGTATCCTGGGAGACAGTCAGCATGGTTTTAGGAAAGGGAGATCGTGTCTAACTAACCTGCTTGATTTTTTTGAGGATGCAACATCGACAGTGGATAACTGCAAAGCATATGACATGGTTTATTTAGATTTCCAGAAAGCTTTTGACAAAGTCCCGCATAAAAGATTAATTCTCAAACTGAACACAGTAGGGATTCAAGGAAATGTATGCACATGGATTAGGGAATGGTTAACATGTAGAAAACAGAAAGTACTGATTAGAGGAGAAACCTCAAAATGGAGCAAGGTAACCTGCGAGGTAATTGAAGACGGAATCTATGAAAAAGACCTAGGAGTTTATGTTGACTCAGAAATGTCTTCATCTAGACAGTGTGGGGAAGCTATAAAAAAGGCCATATAGTGAAAAGTGTTGAATCTAAATCAAGGGAAGTAATGTTAAAACTTTACAATGCATTAGTAAGACCTCATCTAGAATATTGTGTTCAGTTCTGGTCACCTCGTTACAAATAGGATATTGCTGATCTAGATAAAGTGCAAAGAAGAGTGACCAGAATCCTCCTCTCGTTTGTAAACTTTCCTATGTTCTTAAGTCTGCTTCCTTGCTCTCGTATTTGTTCTATTAATTTAGTATAGCAAATAAAGTTTAAAAAAACAGCAATAGCAACTAGTCCGTGGTTTGAAAAACACATTTTAGAAATCAAACAATTGGATGCAGACTGATTACTTTCAATAACATTTATTTTAGAATATCATAATAACAACACAGGCATAGTGCTCTCTTTTTAACAAAGCCAGGAGGCTTTGAGGAAAGTTTATGAACCCATTGTGAACAAGTTACTGAATTTGTTGTTAGTATTGAGTTATTATTTAGACTATTGGAAATACCCACGATGCAAAATCATCACCGGCTTGTTTACTGAAGCCTGAAGGCTACCAGACTACATATGGAGTTCTAAGCAAACTACATTACTCATGGAATGTTGAGGAAAATGTTTGTATTGATTACCAACAAAACCCAGTGCAGTACAAAATCATGAAAAAACAAACAAAAAAACTTAATACTATTGAAGAGGGCTTTGCCCTTTTCTTTGGATTCTATTGCTTAATTAAAACACATTACCATTTTTGCCATACTATTACAATAGAGCGATACTATTAAGTTCTTTGTCCTGTGTTTTGGAGACGATTATTATTTTTTTTTAATTTGACATTTGTCATTTAATTGAAGGTCTTGGCTTTTTTGCCCTTACTTATGATGAAACTATAGGTGCACATGTGTAATAAGAGGCTGTTGTGTTCTGCATGTTGGTAATGTACACCTACTTATGCTAATGAGATTTATATATCCTTTATTAATGATATACATTTACTTAATTTCAACTTTGAACTAGTAAAAAAGGCTGTATAGCATATTAATTAAAGTTGTTGCCTGGCAACCAAGAGATATGTTTTGAATCCTAGTTTAGTCTTTTATTTAGACCAGGTTTGGAAAGTTTCCTCAACATCTTCTTAAAGGCCAAACAAATGTGCAATCATGGGTAAATAATGCATTAAGAAATGCAAATATTATTGTTATATTAAATGTGTATAAAGAATAGCTGCAGCTGCATCAAGTACAATATTTCACATACAACCCAATGGCAACAGCTGGATATGCTTAAAGCAATGTCAGTGTTACACCGAAATGGCAAAATGTAAAAAATAATAATACAATGTGGCAGAGTGGTGAATACGTGCAGGTGAGTGCAGTGCAGAGTAATTACACAAACAACGTTTGGTACAGGTGCAAAGGTGTTTATTTTATTCAGAAAATGTCCAGAGCCTTAAGGCAAACCTGCAAATAATAACACTGTAGGAAGTGGTACAGCGGCGTGTATCACTCCGTTTTATAATCCAATGGGTTTGACCCGTAACCCAAAAAGTCCCGTTTCGTCACCCACATAAAACACAAAACACAGACACAATTTAGACAGTGCGTGATTTTGGTGTTAGTGGTGCAAACAAAGACAGTTCCTGCAGTGGAAAAGTGAGTGCTGAGGTCCGGGTTTTCGCTGCCCTGCGGCTGCAGCTCCGGATCATGCTCAGTATTCTTTTAGTGAGAAATAACACAAACGACACACAGTGTTAAGACACAGACAAGACACACTCACGGTTAGTTTTCGCAATACAGGCTCCTTCTCGGCTATGTAATTTAACCATCTACAAAGGAACAGATCACTCAAGCCATGCCCCCTATTTATACCCTCGCCCCTGACCCCGAGGTTAACGAGCGGATCCGCTCCTCCAGTCCTCGGATGCCACGCTGCTTACCGTCCGGGTCAATGAGCTTGGGTGCCGTAGCGCTGCCCCCTTCCTAAATGACAGACTTCCACCTACCCTATGGAATAAATTGTCGTGCCATTTAATTAAGGGTACTCTGTTCCTCTTGCACCGTGCCCTCACAGGTCGAGAGGGAGATCTAACACCAAGAGTCATTCGATCTCTGTCACATACAACCAGAGTGTTTCTAATGTTATCATTAAGTTGCATCCCCAGCATTCATTCAAATGCAACTTTTTACATGGCAGCTGACTAAGTTATATTAAACACAGTGTTAATGTTGTCAGTATGGTCATTAATGGGATATAATGCAGTTGTCTTTCCATAACCAAACTAAATGTATTTGTCAACAGAAAGATTACAGCCCCGGCATATTCTGCCCTATATCAACGGCAGCTGGAGCGTTTTGTGGCAAGTGTGAGTTTAACCCAGCAACCCACTTCTGCACCTGGGTTGAAGGGTCACCCTCAGCTGTGCCTAATGAAGCAGTGCAACAAGGCCTGTGTCCATCACCTGAGGAGACTGTCTGTCTACACTGGAGGCCCAAACTGATATATATGTTTTAATGGTATCCGACAAGGCATTTGTCAAAAAATAACTTAGAGATACAGAACATTAAGTCTATTTGATAATGAACATGTTATTTTCTGTTACTTCCTGTGACGAGGATAGCTGGTGGTGACATCAGGCCAGGAAATGGAGATCACACAACAGCAGACTGGGGTAAGAAACATACTGATGCGTGTATTTATTAAATAAAATAAAAGGTTTAAACAAAACAGAACAAACACTGAACAAACAAAACGGCATGTTGGCCAAAATAAAGACAAACAAAACACTCATCCAAACAAGTACCGTGCTGAGGTGGTTTAGCACCAGTAGCAATTGTTATTATTGTTATCTCCTGTCTTTACGCCTGTTCTCCATTCACCGAACACCCAACCCCGTGTGCGTGAAGCACTCACTCTTTTATGCAGCTTTGCCGAGACTCGATTGTTAATTACTCATTCTATTGAATCTCGGCACAGTCTGCACATGGACTAATTTTGCACTCCCCGTGCCCCCATACAAATACCCACTTTAGGTTTGTGCAATCCCTGTGCCTAAATACAAATATACATTTTAAATCACCTGTGCTACATAACCCACACTCTGTGCACCAATACATACACACAACATAAAACACAAAAATATAGCTTATGGTTTCATTTAAAACAAAACTGCCTTTTTAATTGACATGCATATGTTATAGTTCTTTACACAATAGCCATGATATTTCATCTATAACTTCAAAAGACCTCATAGATAGATTAAAATTTATAAGAAACTAAGTCAAGTTACGGATGGGTTTAGTATTGTTGGTATGTAATGTAACACATAATGAAATGCTTGAGATCTCCCTGGACCTCTTTTTATTGAAAAGATTCATCTAAATGGGTTTAATAGTTAAATACAGTGCTCACCCGTTATAACGCGCCTCGTTATAGTGTGGAATCGGTTATAACACGGTAGAGTCATGGCTCCCATTTGCTTCATAATGCCATTACAGTAGCCCTTTCATACTCATTATAAGGCAGAACACAAATAGCACAGTCTTGTAACTATGGCTCCCCACTATAGTGTTATAAAGGGTGAGCACTGTATTTTAAATAAGTACATAAAAACATGAAAGATGCATGTTTTTAATTTAATGGCATTTTTTTATAGCATTACCTTAAAATAAATAAATAATGGTTGAATGCTCTTGTACAAATTTCATAGTTGCAACGGTGTCTGGGAATATATTTTCTTCCTCTAATAAGAATATGGATTTCAGATTTTTCATTGCAATTGGTTTTCAAAAAACCATCCCTGCTTCCCTGCATGTTTTCTGTGTCTGCCAGTAAATGAGATTGTGACGTATGTGCACGTTTATTAGACACAAAAACAAACACGAACAAACAAAACACTGCATGAGGGCCAAAATTAAAAGATTTAAACAAAAGAACACCACACTTGGCATTAGCCTTCTAACACATTGCAAAACAATACAAAAATCACAGCACAAACACTCACCCTACCCTCACTGGCATACCATTAATGACCAGATTCTGACTTATTTTTACCCCCTGGTATTTTGCAAACTAATCAAGCCTGAATAGTTAGCTTGGAAATATTAGAATCATTGTCAGCATTTCTTGTTAAAATGCTAAAAATGAGAGAAAGGGAATACTATTTAGTTGCGATTTCTTGCTGTATCTCTTAGGGCAAGTTTATAGGTAATGTAACAAAGCATCCTTGCTAAGACTGGTTTGCACCCTTCAAACAGCAGACCCTAACACTGGAATTGCATGTTCAGCACTTTCCAATAGCCTCGCTCCAACTTGGAGCACTAGCTACACTTTTACCCACGCTTAAACTAGTACGGGACCGCTACACGCTTTACCTGTTTCCAAATCACAGTTACCGGTTTTTACAACACACAGTAGTAAAACTTACAACACACACTTGTTTCCCCATACTTACAGTAACCAACACACAGATTCTTACTTCACCCACACCAACACAGACAGAGACAGGCTTTTATACACAAACATATGACACTAATTACAAACACTCAACCAATAATTATATTACCGTAAAACTTCAGTTAAACGCCTCCAGAGTTTATTTAAAATATTTACCAGCAGACCCGGCGCATATAGGAGACCGGCGTTTATATTAGATCTCTAGCTTCACATGATTCATGCAGTCATTGAGAAGCCGATAACACACAACCTTGTAGCAACATCGTAACTCAATTTAAACATTCCAGCAACTTTGTTAAAAGGTTGTGTTTCTTTGGGAACTAAGTAACAGTTTTGTTTTATAACAAAATTACATTGTAATGTACACCCTCAAGTATAAAGCGAAAGTATTATTACAGTCTTTTTATATGCACTGGTTAACAAGGATATGGTATGCAAAACGTTGGAAAATGAACAAACAGAAGTACGAATTTATATTTAAAAATGGAATTAGATCTACCATTGTTAATAATAATAATAATAATAATAATAATAATAATAATAATAATAATAATTAACAGTTAAATCCACTAAAAGCCCTGTAGATATCAGAACAAGGTGTGTAGGCTACGCTTACAGTATAATAATAATAATACAAACTTCTAAAATGTTTTAAAAATGAACAATAAAAGCAATAAGTATCATTATCAAAAAATAATTTGTTTAATCTCAAACTTTGTTAATACAACAAAGCACATTAAAATACACAAAGAGATTTGTATCTGGCCTACTTTCAGCACGCTTAAAATTATCAAAACTTTTAATAACGTAATAACTGCATTAAACAAATATGCATTACATGTAGGCCTACCTTAAATTACGTTTTCTATTATTATTATTATTATTATTATTATTATTATTATTATTATTATTATTATTTATTAATCCTGAGAGTCACTTTCATCGCTGTCACTTATTAGCAGTTTATTACACTCAAGCTCCTCCTCATCTTCCTCAGCTTCAATGGCAATGACAGAGATCCGACGTTTAATAGAGACCCGGCATTTATTTACAGTAATTGCCAGCAGACCCGGCACATATTGGAGACAGGTGATTATTTGAGACCTGGCAATTATTTGAAGTTTTACGGTAAATGAAATCTTTTAGCTTATGGTGATGACACCTCTCCTCTGCACTAAATGGTCACACACACCGTGAATACCCAGCAACTATACAGTGAATACCCTGCCACAATACACATACCATCCTATTCTGAAATAAGTGCAAAGGCTAATTTCTGAGCAGGAAAAAAAAGAATAATCCTAATGGCATCAATGCCATTGACAGCATGAAATGTAATGATTTATATTCAATAGACACCGACTTGAATCCGAATGTTACCTATGAGTACAAGGTGGTTGCCTGGAACAGTTACAGCCAGGGTTTCAGTGATTTTTAGCAGCACCACTACAAAGAAGGACATGCCTCAAGGTGTGAGTCCACCTAAATGGAGAAAAGTGGACAACAGGGAAGACATTATGCTGCTGAACTGGAATCCTCCTGCACGGCCTAATGGTACACATTTGTATAAGTCTCGATACTTCAGTCTGAGCTCTTCCCTTTTAATTAAAAAAAGGGCTTAAGGCTATATATCTTTAGAAATAAACACAATTTTCAGAAGCAGACATGAAATTGAATTACATTCCTGTTAGGTCCTGATGTAAAGCATATGCCTTTCCTACACTCATTAGTTATTGGACTCTCATACTTTTACTGGAACCATCTCTAGACTAGAAATGAGAGAAAGGTCAGGCTCTCACTAAAATTTCTCAGCTGGGCTCATAATGCTTTCTCTGCATTATCTTGAGGCCTTCCGACCAGTTCATGTACTGTAATTGTTATTGATATCAATGACCCTAATCACAGCATTTTTTAACTAATGATATTAGAGCAGTGGTACTTACTTTCACTGTCGGTCCATTCCAATTCAGGACCTTGTTTCAGCCATGTCCTTAATTACTGAATTGAGCAATTGAAGCAAGGTGCTCACCTAAGTAATTAAGGACCTGGTTGGAATAAGGTCCTAGACTGGAATGGATTGGATGAGCCGCAAGTGAGAAGCTAAGAGTATCCTAAATAGTAAATGGTGACAGTCCCAGCAGGTCCTACCCTAGTGTAGGATCCCAAAAGGCCCCTCATTTGCAAGGTGTTCTGTAGGGACGTGTAACCTTTCCTCAGTGATTAAACCTCTAAGTCCTTCAGGAAAGTAAAATGAGCCATGGATGTTAACACTGTTCTTGTGATCAGGTTTTTGTGAGCCAGCATGTTATGATTTTGTTGTTTTACATCAAGCGTCATCATTCATTATATCATCCTTCGAGATGGCAGTGAGCGCTTCAGAGGCACTGAGAACAGTTTTACAGACACAGACGGCATTATTGCAGTGGAATTAATATCACCCGATGAAATGGAATATTTCCTCTACCTCCATTCTTTAAATATACTCAAATGGAAATTGCTTTTCTGTTACCAAATAAATATTAGAAAGTTCAGTGTTGTAAAAGCTGTGGGTTCCTGTTCTGAAATAAATATTAGTAATTATAAATTAGTACAATTACTTAAAACAGAGACCAATTCCAGAGGGTTGACTCTGTACAGTGAGCTAAGCCCCTGCGCTATAATTATTTTAAAGACCTGGCATATCCTTTTACATTTCTTGTTGGATTAACAAATCTGTATAAAATGTGTCACTTTACATAATTGTAATGTCTGCTTTATCACTTAGCTGCCTTTTAAAATGTAGATTCCTTTCAGGCAAGCCTTCAGGGAACCATAACTGTTGTAAGACAACCTTCCTTTGTGATGATTCAAACCATTTCATTATGATAGAAAAAAAAAAAAAAATCTTTATCAATGTTACTATAAAATTCATATTTACTTTACTTTTTTTAATGGAATGGATGCTGTGTTTATCCTTCTAGGAGGGATACTGAAGGATTTCAATATTAAAGATTGCTGTTTCTTCCTGGTACCTTATTACTGCCTGGTCCAGTTGTAATTAAAATCTGTGACCTACAGTACATACTGTAAAGCGGTTTGGTACAAAGAAAAAGCAGTTTTAATGTTTAATCCATACAGTAGTGTTAAACTTAAAAATCCTACATATGCTGAAATAAGCAAGTGAATACACATCTTCAGTGCATCAGAAAGAAGTGGCAGTGAAAAGTTAGATAGGGAAATGTAGATTTGCTAATATATTTAATAATTTAACCTTTTACTGACCTTAAAACAGAGACGTATGGCAATCCCTACAGCAATGGTTACTCGTGGCTTTTTAAACCCTAGTTGTTCTACTCAAATAATGCAGGATCAACACACATTGAAACCATCGTGATTGCCATTCACAACATGTGATGATTGTGAATTATTTAGGCTGTGTGAATAGTTTTGGTCCATTCCAATAAGATGCTAATTATTTTATTAAACATTCTGGGTTCAATTAATCAATTAAAGACCTGGTTAGAACATAGATGTTGACTAATTAATTAAATAATTAAGGACCTGGCTGGAACAAGGTCCTGGAATTGAAAGAACTGAAAGAGCCACAAGTGAATACCACTAGCCGAGAGTATTGGCTTTGCTTAGACATCTTAACTACTCTTTCTGGTTTGTATTAAAGGACATTCAGATTGATTAAACTTTTGCAGTTTTTCTTAAATGTCACCCCCTCCAGAAATGCACCTTGTCTTACAAGGCCTTTTTGGTGAATTGCTTTAATGAATCAACAAATATGTATTTCTCACAGATTCCAATAACTGAAGTGGTATAACCCTTAAGCAGGACTCCTACCCCCATATCTATTCCCAAGAAAAATCTGAAACCCAAAAGATCTTGCCAACACTTACAATTATCAGACAACCTAGGATTTTAACCATCAACCCACAGGAAATATGGCTTTAGCTCTAACCTGCTGCCTTGTCCCAGGTGGAAAGGCCTGATTTAATATTACCAGACATTCTGTGAGAGTACAGAGTAGCTCAGCAAGAAAGATGGTTGCCTCGGGCTCAAGATGTATCTATGGTTCACTACCATCCAAGAAAAGCTTAACTGGGTCTCGCAGCCCTTCTTAATAGTCTGCCACTCTTGAAGGCAACAGTTTAAACCACTAGTGACA
Source organism: Acipenser ruthenus (assembly GCF_902713425.1). Taxonomy (NCBI): domain Eukaryota; kingdom Metazoa; phylum Chordata; class Actinopteri; order Acipenseriformes; family Acipenseridae; genus Acipenser; species Acipenser ruthenus. The sequence continues at coordinate 48,685,276 of NC_081193.1, read as the reverse complement.
TTCTATTAGAACAGGATATCCAAGCCTCTATTACAGCAAATTGCTCTGTAATTCTTTTTGTCTTTAGGTAGTTGCAGTGACTGTCCAGGGAATCCCAGAGAATGTCCATCTACCAACAGTCACAGCGCAAGGTCCTACAGGTTTGCAGCTTAGCTGGAGAGTACCTGCTAAACCAAATGGTATTATCAGGGAGTAACAGATCATTCTGACTAGGAGAGGGCTTATCTACACAGATGGTGCTTGGTAGGATGCAATGCACTGTAACAGGTATGACAGATCCAAAGTTTTGGGAATTGACAGCCTTTAATTTCAACTAAAGAGTTAGTCAGTGCCAATGATTCAAAATAATGTTTCCAGTTCTGATGCATTAAATAAAGTTGTATGCATGCACTTGATCTAGTCAGTTCTTTGTTTTGTGAATATGGCCTTCAGTTTTTCTCTGCGATTCTCTGTCAGCTTTTGATTATGTATATTCCTTAATAAAAATAAATAGAAACTGTTAATGTTGCATGTATCACTTATCTTTCTTTAAAACCACTACTCATGTTTTGACTTGTCTTTTGTACATTACTTCACCTCTACAAACCAAATTTACCCTAAACTATAGTTAAATTAAGAAAGTTACCTCAACTGATTGAAAGTGATTTCCATAAATTAGATGTTCCATTAATAAATAGGTTGAAAGATGTATAAATACCATTAGTACATGATCAAACATTTGGCAATGTAAATAAAAAGCCTAAAGTTTATTGTGCCACTATAGACCATGTCTTATGTAGCGCTAGATCAAAATGGGGGGGGGGGGGGGTTAAGTTTTTGATCACAGTACAATGATGTTTAATGATAACTACCACTCGCTTTCAGACAATGGTCTCTATGTATCATTGATTTCGCTTTCTTATCTTGACTTTTCATAGGTTTTTGTGACTTTGTAGACCGACCCACGATGTATTAGTCATTTTCACTCCCATAACTTAGTTTCATCCCTGCTGCGGTAGTTTAGTTACGACTGTTCGTTTCAAACTACTTTCGTATGGAAATGTTCGAATCTCATTATAATATCAAAGTTTTGCGCTTGCCCATGATGTATTATCATTTTTTCTTGATTTATGACTTTGGTTTGTGCCTGTTATTTTACGCATGCCTCTCAGTGGCGTAGATTTAACTAACTGTTCATATCTGAAACTGCCTGTTTAAACGTTTATGGGCTTTTAGTTACTTTAAAATAAAGCACCTTAAAATATAACCCCCCCCCCCCCCCCCCCCCCCAAAAAAAAAAAAAATTATTAATAGTCTATATTAAATAACAATGGCAATAAATACATTTTGTTTCAGTTTCTTTTATATGTTAAGGTGCTTTATTAATGAAGGAAAGCATGGAAACAAATCATTGCAGAGTTATTTAATTAAACACAGACTGAAATCTTTTCTTACCTGTAATTAATTATGTAGTGCATAGACAACTGAAATATGCCGAAAAGTATTTACTTGCCTAGCCTACTGTATGTACTGTATTTTTTTTCCTTTACACAACTAAAATATACATAGACTCAAACAAAAGTTTTCTGCAATATTCTTAAACTAACATGCTTTAGGGATATTAATTTGTTAAGTGTGTTCATAGAATTTTTTTTTTTGCTTATGAGTTGTAATAAATGCATTTGCACAGTGGGCTAGGTTTTGAGCAGCACATGTGTGTTTTTAAAAGTTTTCATACTAACTGCTGTACGTGATAACATTAATTAAAACATCCAATTGGTGTCTATGATTAAAGTGACCAGATTTTTAAGTCGTTAAACTGGGACAGTATGGAAATATTGTGAATAACTTCCAACTTCCAAGCTATGGGGAAGCTTTAGGATTTTAAATTTTCACTTCGGCAGTGTTTGATCTAATATCATATTGAACCTGAATGCAGAAACTCATGGTGATATTCAGAGTGGAATATTTTACTTTCAAAAACTTTTTTTGGGGGGGGGGGGGGGGATAAATGATCTTATGAATTTGTAGTTTTATTTTTACATTACATTTACATTATACAGTTGCTATTCAACATACAATTCCGAGATTCTATTTTATTGCTGATTACTGCTCCCTTTTCTGCTTAAACTACATCTAATCTGCAAACCAGCCCCTTCCTCTATGAGAACATTACATATGTGGTGATAAGTTATGATAAAGTAACTGTAACATAAATGCTTAAGCTATCTTGAGACAAGTAAACATGTATTTGGATGCCTTATCAAGACACAGCTTTAGCTATGTATAAACAATACCTTACTATAATGATCTATGGTTTCACCACAATATCCTTCTATATCACCATCAAAAATTAGACTTAAACATATGAATATATATTTTACAGTAATCATTGAATTCTAACTGTAAATATGATTAATTCATTCGGCATATGATTTAAGGTTTAGAGACAATATTCAACTTTGATTCAATTCAGTGTTATATCAATGCTTGTTTTTCAACATACAAAAACAAAATGACAAATCTTTGAAAAGTTACAAAAATAAGAGTAGGTTGTATTAGATTGTAATAATTTGTTTTCAATGTATAATCAAGTATTATACTAAGTGTTCGGGACAAATTAAGATTCTAAATATATTCAACATTCAACAATGCATTGATATTCGATCATGTAATTCAACATAGGTTAATATTAATCCATACTAAACTTAAACATAATTAATCATACAATCGATTTATGCACCATGGAAATGCATAAGTTGTTTAGTTAACAGTCCTTATATGTGAAGAAAGTTGAAACAGTCTTGCAAGGAAGAATTATATAGCTTTCTTAGCTTAGTTAAAATATTTCAATTTAGAAACTTGAGATCTGAAGGGTAGTCCTCTCCATTCAAGATTGTTAAAGAAAAAAAAAACAAGAAAAACAAGATGGCTTTTTCTTCAGGACTCCATGTCCCACAATGCAACAAAGCCCCATTTCCTGTGTGCTTAAGATGTTGCTTGTAGCAAGGAAGCGCCAATTCATGTATATTTAAAAATAACTTTTGTATTAACTTTAGTTTCTTCTATTTACTTATTTGTGTATTTTAGCATACTTTTAGATTTAGTAGCAACAAAAGTATTTTATTCATCATTTGAATTAAGATCTTTTCTTCAAGAAGTCATTTTCTTGTTGTCAGCACCTGTGTTTTAGTTTTCGTTCCTTGAAGTTAAAAGGTTGAGAGTTGTTGTTGAGTCTTCAGCGCTTCAGTCCAATTGTACATTTGCTTTTCCAAGATTTGTATTGTCTTTTGGAAGAGAGTACTTTGAGAGCTGTTTCCTTTGAAAGAGAGAGAGATCGATTTATCCATGCTGCAAGTATTTTTATAACATTTAAGAATAGGTGTAGCTCTCAGATCATTGTCATTCCATTGGTAAATGCTACATCAGGTAATTTTATTGGCTGTTTTGAATGTAAGCAGATGACATCATAACTTCATCAAAAAGATGCCTCCCCATTTTCATATGAACAGTCGTAAATCACAGAAAATGCATTCAGTAAAGAATACTCTTTTGTGAAATAACTTCATTTATTCATTTTTACTTGATAATCACATATCTATTTTCCTGATGTGATTTCACACAATGCAGTACCAAAACAAATCATTATGTCCCATAATTATCATTCCAATGAATTAATTTGATTTTAATCAGTTTCCTGAATGATAAATTACTTAATTTTCAGTGATTAAAAGGGTATATACCTTTTTATTTTATTGTTACATGTTCCCATGTGTTACTACAACTGTTTAAGTGAAGTGTGTATATTGTTTTAATTATTATTGTTATTATTACTATTATTATTACATCTTGGTCACTGTTTCACCAGATTTCTTATTGAATACACATTCCTCAGACTTGGTGTCTGTCACTTGGAATTTGTATGTCGTGTTATCAGTTTCGAGATGCAAGGTGTAAACAAAATCTGTTTGAAGCCTGTCATACAGTTCTGATAACAATCTGAATTTTCTTAGTCAAGCCTAGCTGATCTTCACAGCAGTTTTTCTCTAAACAAATTTCACTGGTAATCAATGAGTTTGTTTTTATCTCTTGTTAGAATACAGTCAGTGGTATATTCTCATTTAAGCAAATATTAAATTGTACTTTTTATATCACACATATCATATATATATATATTTTTTAAATGGTTACTTCACAGAATCTTTTTTCTCAAAATATTTATTTTCTTACCATTTAATATGACATGGTATTTGCTCTGTATATTTTTTTCTATTGCAGTTTCTGCTTGGATCATTAGTGTGCTGTGATTAATAGATACTAGGAAATTATTTTCATCCACTTTCTACTATTAAACTATTACTATTAAAGTTGATGAAATGTGTTAAATATCCTGTTTGACTGTGCAATAAATGAAGCCCACTAATCAGCTTTTCTGGGTTTTGTTTAGAAGCTGCCCTGATTGCAGAAACAGGAATTTCCTTTTGAAGTAGTTATTAAGTATGGTAAATAGTAACCCACGTAGGCAAACTGAAAGTGAATATAGACTTATTGCAATAATAAATGTTTCAATAGCCATAGACGGAATTACGTTTAAACATCCCAAAGTACAAAAGATGGATAAAAACTGTCCCTTTTATAAAAACAGAATTCTGTCTATGGCTATTGCATGGTTATAAACCATCTACAATGTTTTATTAACACTATATAACATAGTTATTAAGTATATATTATATATTTATGAAACATTAATAAGCAGCACCTTCTTCTCTGCTGAAGAAAGCCAAGAGTTTTTGACTGACTCAAATCAGTGTGACTAGTTGCAAGTAATGTTGCTGTCTTCTACTTCAGGCCTATCCACATGTCCACAACAGAGGATATGTGGCATCCTTAGCTTGGCTATCCTTAATAAACAAAGAAAAAAATTAATGAATGTATATTTTGCATTTAATATTCGGTCGAGCTCACCCTGGAAGTGTATTATCCATACAGAAGCAGAGAACAAAGTGATCAAAACTTATTCAAGTTTATTTAGCTGCTAATGAATAATAGTGAAATAAATTGTAATGTCATTATTAGTAATAGTTTTAAACTGCTACTCTAACCCGGAGGGGGTTAAGCACAAAAAAAAAAGATAAATGAGCATTTTGCATGAAGTATGAGCTTAAATAATTGCTCTGGTTTGCTGGTTCTAAATGAATTATACCATAATTAATTTTTAGAGCATGGATTAAATGTGTCGCAGGGTGCACTAAATTTGTACCTACATTTGTAGTTACATTTGTACTTAGAAGGTGCACTAAATGTATACTTACATTTGCTATTGCAAATATTTAATTTAAAAACAGAAACCAGCAACCTTTTACTGCATCCTATACCATTTTAAAAAAAGAACAAGATTTACAAAATATAATGGAATAGTAAAAGCATTTTTTTCCTATACAGTAGTTTAGTAGTTATCATTCAGAATCTATCCATATATCTATCTTCCTGTCTGTTTTGACTGATTTTTTAAAGGGTAGTCGCTTTTACTGAAACATGAGCTATTATAAATTACCAGATACATTAAAAGTGTATTTATATTACCTGAATTAAATGCATTAATTATACACTTACCTTGATGTATTGAAATGACTTGTGTTAGTGACTGTTAAAGAGTAACATGTTAATTGCTTGTTATTTTAGTAATTTTGTGAATGTATAGAAGATTTGTCTCCACTTGCCTCAGGCCCTCACTGGAAACGAGATTTGGTCTCAGGGAAATTTCATGGCGATTTTTTAAAATAACAGTAATACAAAATGACTTTGTGAAAATGAGTCAAGGTTACAGCAGGACTTTTGGTTAATACTATACATGCATAACATACAATAGGGATTTTTATGGTGGTTTATTTTTTTTTTTTTGGCTAGCTAAGCCTTTTACTTTTGGAACCCTGTCTCATATAAAACCTATTTTTTTTTCTGCATAGCTTGCCAGCTGATCACTGTTACTAGCATCACTAAATGACTTATACCAACCATAAAACAAACCGGACAGTAGGCAGTAAACCTAATAGCCTTTCATTAGTTTATTCTAGCATATATAATTAGCTGAATGATTTGTTTGCACCACTTTCCCATTTGCGATGTCACACTGAAGAGCTCTTACCAGCTTCAGAGTAAAAGGGTCAAGTGGCAGTCATTGAGAGGCCACAAAACCTGTGATGGCCATTCCAGCTGACTCCATTCGTCAAAACAACGTCTACTGCAAGTGTTTCTGCTATTGATCTGTTAGTTTGTTGGGCTTTTAAAGGATGTTATGGATTTGTCTATATAGGGGTCGCTTTGATATCATTTGTATTCATTTTATTGATGGGAATTAGCAGTTTGAGCCATTCCAGGTTTTACTGTGGGCTTAATTTCGATTACTCTCAAAGTGCAACCAGAAATGGCTTGACTGCTATGAGGGTCTTACTTATATTGCTGGACCACCCCTTATATTTTTATATAGTTGTGTTTTCATCATTGGTTTGAGGACACACTTCATAACTTATTGCCAGTGACTGTATAGGACTATAGTGCATTTACTGGTGCAATATGTTTTAATAAACCAAACTCTTGTCTTTTCCTCACCAAGTTTGATTTGTGTTTCATAGTTTTTGATTGTCACAATAAGCCCATGAGGCACTTAGAGCCCATTCTAGGAGCTTGAATTAACTACATGGATGAAGCCTCTAATGTTGTTATAAAAAGTCAGGACTGTTCTTGAATATGGAACCTTAAAGTGATTGTTACCACTTTGCTGATGTGTAATTAGATTTGCGCTTGGGAAACGTGATCCTGTAAAATGCTTTGGGGTAGTCTTTGAGCACGCTCATCATGTGGAATCCAGAAATCGCTTAATAATCCTCTCAAGACAAAAAAAGCATTAAATAACTGAAGACAGGAAGTCCTCACTTAATTATTTAGAAGTGTTATCAATGCTTTAAGTAAACTGAAACATTTTCTGCTATCTCTCAGAGTTGAATACCTCTGGGGATCAGGGCAGCAGCGATCATCTTCTCATATTCTGTAATGCAAACAGTAAATGAAAGCTTGTCAATAAAATACCTTTTTTATATCATTTTTACTGAACACTTCTACACTCCTGTACAGAACAATTTGGATGACAGTTAAGGCATTGTTTCACTTTGTGTTACCAGTACTTTACAAATGGACTCGCTAATACTTCAAGGGGTGAATGTTGAAATGATTAAGATTTTTGAAGGTGCTGAGTTCTAAAGCAGGCTAAGAGAGCCCCCTTCAGCTGAGGTACATTTATTCTCACAAAAACACTGTTCTCTAAAATTACTTTATGGGTAATACAACTTTCTTACAGGAAAGGCAATATCAATATCAACTCTGACCTGGACTGCTCTGTTTTATGAATAAGGTGTGGTAATTGGTTATGAGAAAAAAGTGGATATTTATTTTACCTTAAAACGGAAACTGCTATGACATGCTGGATGACCACAACAATTACCTGTACCAGAAAAACAGGTGATCTGACAAGGATATAATAGGTTTTGGATTGATTTGACCTGGCTTCGATTTTAATTACCATTGTATAATGTATGCAACCACTCCCTTAATCCAATGAAATTCTAGATATTGATTCAATTTGCAGCCTAACATTCCCATGTGTGAACACCAACATTTGATGTGCCAACAAATGAACAATACTAATACTGTAAATGTTAATAAGTCAAGCATATGATATCAAAAATATTATTATATGATGCATGCAACATCTTAGATTACTTTTGTTTTGTTTTTGTGGAAGATGTAACTAGAAAGAAAAAGGCTTTCACACAACATTTCCAGTATATATATACTTTCTATACACAACCTTGCAAAAATAAATAGATGCTCTCAAAACTAAGATGATGATACGGGGCTAGACTGAAGATGGCAGACTGAAAATATAATGGTGGTTTGTAATTTAAAAAAAAGAATAAAAATAACAGAAATGAGAAAACTTGGTTGTATTTCTGGAAGGAGAATCCACTCACTAATCAACATGTCATATCCAAGTGCCATAAAAACTCTGTGTGGCTTCCATTCATGTTGCTTCTTTCTGTTTGGCTCCTCCTACCAGCGAGTAGGGGCTTTTCCTTACCTGAGTGCCGAGCGGTTCATATTTAGTTTCTACAGGGTGCGTGGGAGGCCGGGTTCTCTCCCTCATTGCATTTCATGCTCTGGGGGGGCGGGCCCGAGTTTCAGCCGCTTAATTTTCATGCATCCTTTTCCTATTTTTGGGGGTAGGTGGCATTGCGCCACAGCAGTTGTTGCATTAATCATCCATTGTTTTCTTTTTTCCAGTCATGGTTTGGCGGCCTTGTCTTTTGGGTGGAGGTGGCCCTACGATCCACTTCCTATCTGCGACACTAGACTACATGATGTCATCGTGTTTTCGCTAGTCGGCCAACATTGTGGATAGCTTTCACCACCCACGGTCAAGGTCTCCAGCCAAATTCATTATCATCATTAAATTGTCTGTCCAATTGCAATTCAAATCATCCACATTGCGGATTCTCCGTACTGAATGTACAGTAATTGTTTTTGGCTGTTTAGGTACATTTGTATTAAACTTTTTGGAGTTTCATTGACTGAAAGTACCACTTTTGAATCATTTGCTATAACTTGGCAAGACTTCTAAATTTCCACAGAACAACACAAGAAAACCATTACCAATGGATATAACTGTATTTATATTTTTGGCATCCATTGTGGCTTTTTTGGTAATTTCACCTTGGCTAATTTAATGGCAGGCAGTCAATAAACAACTTACTTATTGGTATATTTTGATTTTGGAGCAGTTATATTTTGAAATTGTATTATTACTGTACATCCTCGCTATAACGCCCTTCATTATAATGAACCTGCGGCTATAACGAACCTGGCCCCTGGACACCAAATTTAAAAAAAAAAACAAAAAACAAGATAATATAAGCACACGCTGTCAACATCCTGGTCTGTACGCATGGGAAGCCATCTCTGCAGTGAAGTCAACTCTTTTGTCTTAATAAAAATATGTGCTGTGTAACTATGCCTCCAAAACGAAAATCATTTTGTTTTGCAACAAAGCTGGAAACTATATTGATCGTTTTAAAAAAAATAGTAACGCAGGCATATCTCTGTCGTGAATATAGGTTGTCAAAAAGCACTCGTTTTTTGGCTTGTTCAGCAACCATGCGGCAAAGCAAAATTGATTAAAGAAAAAACGACAACAACAACAAAAAAACTTGAAGATCTGATGATCATGCCAAACTTTTCAAGTCGGGTTGATTTGGAATAAAAGCTCAGTTTGGGATTCTTGCATGTTTGATTAAAATTTGCTGCACTTTGAAACGATTCAAGTCGATTGATTTTTGAATAAAAGTTCAGCTTCAATTCTGGATTTTTGAGTTGTATCCAATTAGTTTGTCTTTCATTTTAATATTGATGTTGTTTAAAATGTAACCATCATAGACTGCCAGTGGCGGTTTTAGGTATTAGTACAACCACGGCATTTCTAGTGTTAACGAATTGGATAAAGCAAAGTCAGAATAATGCATACATGAGACGAACAGGTACATGTAATTCTACTTTTATTCACAATCTCATCTCATTAACTTACTCCAACAGTGTATCATTCATTTTGATTGTCCTTTTGCTATAAGGAACCCCTTGATATAACAAACAAAAGGCTTGGACCCCAAAAAGTTTGTTATAGTGAGGGTGACCTGTATTATTATTATGAAAAATACAATAACAAAGAAAAAATAAATAATTAAAATATTAGTGTTGCTATTCATAATAAGCAAAAAATAAAATGTCAGATTCCTGTATAACAGCTTCCTTCCCTCATGTTTTAATTGTAATTTATTTTAAAAACAAAGGTTATAACACACACACACATATACATACTGTCAGTGTGATTACAAAACCTTGTATGTAATTTCTTGGCATTTTTTTTTCTTCCCTTAAATAGAATGCTCTCATCTATTTCTATGTCCTGTTAATGTCTCATAACTCAACAACTAATAAAGTTGATTCAAACACCATGTGACTTAACCTTGTAATTCAATTGGTTAGTACACCGTCATGAATAAACCTTGTATGTCAACATTGATGTCAGCTACCTAGCTGTTTCCAAGTGCTCTTAAATTGAGATAAGAGGTTTTTCTTAAACAGCTTTTTGCCGTTATTGAAAAATGTATTAATTTTACATGCAAGGATTTGTCACAACACCGACGATACACACACACACACTACTATTCCAATTAAATGCAAACTTGTGAGCAGTGAAATAAATGTTATCTCAAGGAAATCGTACAAGACATAATTAAACCACTAACATAGTTCATCTTTTCTTTTTTGATCTTTTATCATCTATTGATTTCATGTTATCATTTTTAGGGGCAGAGCTTCTTGTGAGTTTTGATTAAGTAGCCCACATCAAGATAAAGCACGGATATTGTGATCTACAGTATGCATGATTCATTAGGTAAGAGCTGTCTTTTTGCATTAATGCAGGTCTCCAGCCCCATACTAACTACAGATTCATGGTAAAGGAAGGCCTGCATGCCTGCCAGATGTAGTGCAAGTCAGCCATCTATAGGCAGGACTCTGCAAGAAGCTCCTCAACGTAAGCTCTGGATCTGCCTCTGGGTTTTTCTGTTAGACTATTTAGAATATTTTGATACCTAATAAATAAATATATATATATATATATATAGGAATAGATTTCATATTTTCACATTTCAGATACACCACTTATTTAAAAGGTCATAATGAAAAAAATAAAACTCACAGTAGTTAAAGCATATAAGACCTTCTAGTTTCTTCCTCTGTAAGAGACTAGAACTATTGAATAAGTTATCCTGATACTATCTTGATGAAAGTGTTAAATGCTGTCTCTCACATATCCCCCCCCCCCCAAAAAAAAAGCAGATTGGAGAAATATTTATGGAACCACTATTGTCTTAATAGCAATGCCACACTGGGACAGATGTCACTGGAGCAGATGTGAGCTCCCCTACAGCTACAGTACAGGCTGTCAAGGCCTTTTCTCAAATGGTTTTCCATGATGACCATGCCAGCTCAGTTTTAATTTGATTTATTTCACATTGATTTAAATAAGAGGCCCCACCTGAAATAAAAAGAAAGAAAGAAAGAATAATATTTTTGAAGCAGTAGAGTTACAAAAGTTCAAATAAACAGTACTGTACTAATTATCACACAGGAAAAATGCAATGTTAACCTATCGATTTTTTTTTTTTTTCAGTTACATTACGTATTTAGCCATTAGGTCTTTTTGAATACTGTTCCTTGAGAAAGGAGGCAAGACATTAAAGTGTGTTTGTATTCTGGTAGATCTACAGCTGTCATCCTTTGATCTGACATGCTTGGCTAGATTTTTTCCCCAAATTTTGCAAGTTCACATATTTTAATTGAGCCTTTTGTTTTATAACACTTAGGAGTGTGGTCTAGACCTCACCACGTCATTGTCAGCTCTGACACTGGAGCTGTACTGGAATGAGCCAAGCAAACCAAATGGTATAATATCTCAGTACCGCCTGATCCGTGATGGCATGGCTATTTCCACTGGCGACAGAGGAAACCTGAACTACACAGACAATGGCCTGCGGCCCAACACCAGGTTATATCTTTCACAGATCTTTAACCGGCTATTAGGAGCTGATTATCGATGACATTTAATCCTGTGTGTGTCTTAAGAAATCTTTTGACTTTCCTTGCAAGAGGAAACCTCATTGATACGAAATCATTAAAACTTTTAAAGAAACCATCTGAAAAGCTTCCTAATAACAAACGGGTGTCTCTTAAGACTTATTGATTGAGCTCCCTTGCCATTATATTTTAAGGAGCTTCCAAAGCTTTCAAAACATTTGTCATGTATTGTAGGAAATGGATGACGGGTTCCTGTCAGTGCATTGCAGATCACTGTATTTAATAATATTGTAGTTAACTGGACACTTTACAGGTACAGATCACTATTCTAACTAAATAGTAAACCATGCTACAGCGTACTATAGTTTTACTATGTTTTTTTTACTGCTTAATATTGCATTTTTAGGGTTATGTGTTTATGTAAAAAAAGTACTTTTAAGTATACAGTGTCTAATAAAATGTGTTTGACGTTTATTCTGTCCAGCGTCATACCGCCCCTTTTATAACGCCACCCTCGCATACCGCCAGCTATTCTCTCTGAACAAATGTCACCAATATAAAAACAGAGCTATTTGTACCCGTTATATTGACACCCGCCAAACTTCCCAAGCCAAGCAAACGTAAATATAAGCATTGTAGTTTCCCTCATTGTAGCGCCAGTGAAATAATCATGGTCAATTAAAACAACAAAGTTATGCAGTTAACCATTGACTGGCTTTCCTAATTCGTTGTTAACTGAACATTCATACCAATGTCATCAACACTCCCTCTCCCAAAGCAAAACAGAAAGTACAAAATGGCGAGTCGACCCTACATTTAACACCAGAGCAAAAGAAACAAATCTGCATGTATGCATCTGAAAATAAGAAAGCAAGTCAGCAAGACATCGCAAATGTTTTATCGCCTAAGTGAGGCATATACTGTTAATCGAAGGACAATCAGAGACATTCTAATGGATAAAAACAAATGCCTGAAAAAGTCTTGACGCAGTCTAAAATAAGTGACTTCAATAAACCACAGTAAATGTTAAAAAAAGTACAGTAAGAGATGTGTTTGTTTATGTGCAAGTTTTACACAAATGAAGGCTGACTTAAACTAAAGCATCAGTTTTGTAAACAGCAGAATAGTTTTTTTTTTACTTTTCGTTTATAAAAAGGGTTTGCCTGTACATATTCAACTTTTTTTTAACTGCTTAAAAAAGAATGCTGTTGAGCTTAAAATGCTTTGTGAAATAAATAGACGGCATTGTTCAATGGGGGATAGTATGCAGCAGGCTTACAGTCGTGGCACAAACAGTAAATTTCAAATGACAGTACAGTAAAATATATATATATATATATATATATATATATATATATATATATATATATATTAGCTCAAAGAGCATATATATATATATAATATACGCTTTTTAGTTTTTATGGAATTGTTGTTTGGGTGATTTGAAATTAAATTAGTGTTTTTTTTTAATATATATATATATATATATATATATATATATATATATATATATATATATATATATATATATATATAATATATATATTTATTTTTTAAGTATAAACTGTTCCTCAAAAGTAACCATGTATGTTTCATACAGATGGGAAAAGATGGTAAAATGTCACTAGTATACCTACTGTTGTGTTAAGAACCAGTACTGTAGTTTTAAAAAAAGATTAATGTTTTATTAAAATGGCCTGGAGATACTGTAATTGTATAACTAAAAAATTAAAACGTTAGAATTTATTGCAAACATAGAAGGCTGTGTGTGTGTTTTTGTTTTGTTTTTTTGACCCTCACTATAACGCCACCCTTGCTTATTGCCTGTTTTTGCCCATGGCACTTACCTGGTGGCATATAGAGGGTTGACTATATATATATATATATATATATATATATATATATATATATATACACTGATATGTGAAACAGTTAAAAGGACAATTTATGCATGATCTGCTGCACTTCATTGATTATTTATAACACTGCTGATTAGCTGTCACTTACCCAACAATTTTATAAATTCCTATGAGGACTGAAATATCTAAAATATCCCCAAGGAAATCTGTTTTTAAAACAGAACTTCTTTTGTTGTAAAATAATTGTTTATTTTCTGGAAACCTGTGATGGTCAGAAAGCCTTGTGAGCATGCTGCAGACTTTGAGGTACAATTTATAATTGTATATGTATTATTGAATTACAAGCAAAATGAACATGGTCTTTGATAAAATTGTCATGTTTTTATCAAACCTTTACTTACCACCATGGTTATTTGGGTTCCATAGTGGACAGTAATTTTCCCCCCAAAAATAGTGGATACTATAACATTCAGAAAAAAAAAAAATACTCAATATGTATCTGTAATATCAATAAATATTTTTTTTTTTTAATACCGCAAATTAGTAGTGATAATAGGTTATCTTAATATACAATTACATTAATTACAATTTAGAATGGTACATATCTTTATATAGACTTCACTGCAATAAAAACTTTTAATTTTTCATGACCCACCCTTTTGTATGGATACATGACAGCATGTAAAATGTAAAATCCATAACTTATAGTTATATGTGCATCCGTTAAATTAAGCAAGTGCTCTAGTGGGGTGTATTTTTGACAAAAATGTAATTTGTTTAAATAGTTTACATTAAATGAAAAAAATAGTAGTGAAGGTAAAAACAGATGGTGTTATTAAGAGAAAATAGAATTTAACACACTTAGCTTCTTTTAATTTGGTTATATATAAAATGTTCTAATCAGGAAAGCAAATGTATTTAAAATATTTCTTCATACTGTGTCCTACTATGAATGTAATCACAAGAGCATGCCTATTAAGGACCCCTTGAGCGAAAACAGACTTTGGAGGATGTAAACAACTACGTTATCAATAAATTCTGTTTTCAGATCAAGTTCATTGTGCAGAAGGATAAACTATGGAAGAATGTCATTAATAGACACAAACGAATTGTAAAAGAAACAAAAAAAAGAATTAGCATGATAATAGGACATTGCATCTTTAAGTTGATTTAAGATAAATAATTCAGCAGTAGGGTTTAAAGGAATCATGAGCCGGAAACATAAGACAATTTGAAAGCTTTTATGCTCTACAATAAAGATGTCTCTTTGCTCCGAGCGCATAGGTGCTTTTGTGGCAACCAGGCTAAGGTCTCTTGTGTAGTGAATTAGGTATACAATTTATTTAAAAATAAATAAGTCTGTAGACACGAACCCAGGGACACCAAAATGTAGTGAAATATATATACTGTATATACTGTATATAGTAACAGAACAAGGGGTAGGGTCATTAATGGGAGGTACGTGAGGACAAGTTTGTTGGCAAACTATGGCCTCACATTACCCAAAACAAGATGGCCGACCCGGGGAGACTGCATTTCCCAGACAGCCCCATGTAAGGAAATGATGTCACATTGACTGGGTGTTTGTATGCTACAAAAAGGGACAGCCCCATTCAGATGGTGAAGGAGTAGGAGACAGCATTGTGCTGAGAGAGAGAGAGAGAGAGGAAAACCTGTGCGAGAATGAGTTAGAAAATTAGGTAGACGAGGAAGATGACGGAGCAGGCGACGACGATGGAGATGATGATGAGGTTGAGGGAGGTATAGGAAAACGGGCTGCTGAAGATGAAGAAGATGATGATGTTGAAACAAAGTTCAGTGTAAAACAGGGCAGCACCTGGTTTATTATTCCATAGTTCCAAAAGCATGTCAGTAAACAGGTAAGGGTCAGGTGCACGTAGCAGGTTATCCACACAAAACAGGGTCAATTCACAAATCAGGTAATCACA
This sequence comes from Acipenser ruthenus, assembly GCF_902713425.1. NCBI lineage: Eukaryota > Metazoa > Chordata > Actinopteri > Acipenseriformes > Acipenseridae > Acipenser > Acipenser ruthenus. The sequence goes on along the minus strand of NC_081193.1, from coordinate 48,669,801 downwards.
ACTGTCCAGCTCAAAACTCACAGGTACCCGTAACTCAGTCTCGCACAGGTTTTCCTCTCTCTCTCTCTCTCTCTCTCTCTCTCTCAGCACAATGCTGTCTCCTACTCCTTCACTATCTGAATGGGGCTGTCCCTTTTTGTAGCATACAAACGCCCAGTGATTGTGACATCATTTCCTTACATGGGGCTGTCTGGGAAATGCAGTCTCCCCGGGTCAGCCATCTTGTTTTGGGTAATGTGAGGCCATAGTTTGCCAACAAACTTGCCCTCACGTACCTCCCATTAATGACCCTACCCCTTGTTCTGTTACTATATATATATATATATATATATATTATATATATATATATATATATATATATATATATATATATATATATATATATATATATACACACACATACACCTTATGTGTTCCTCATCATATAGAACCAGAATTCCCTTGACAATAATCGACAGTCATACCATTTTTCAGAAATATAAAACAAGATTTTATTTAAGAATAAATAAAATAAAAAGGGTGCATAACTAATTTAATATTACAGAAAGGAAAGGTGATTGGTTAAAGATATGCATGAATAGTATACAGTTCATTGATTTCTTACGATTTCAAACGATTACAACGACCACAGCATTATTAGCATACATGGCTAATATACTAATATTAATTATGGTTGATTACAGAAAGTGTCTACTTTGCATTAGTATTTTCAAAACTCGTTTCGCGTTGTAAATCAATCATATTTCATATCAAAATTCATTAGAATTAATTCAACTTCCCATTCAGAACGGAATCCAATATTCCAATAAGTAATTTATCAAATTAGTTTTACCGTGTTAATTTAGACGTGATTTACCAAACTGACAATATGTTATCAATCCCAATTGATTCTATATTCAAATTAACTCAGAAATGGGGCAATGGTCAAATTCTCTGCATTTATTAGGCAACTCCACAACTTACACATTTCAACAAACAAAATACATTTCTTGCACATTCTAAAACTTTGCACATTCTAATTCAAGTTATATTTTATTACTAGAACAATTTATCCACTAACTTGACAGCATTTGCTACAGTTAATTTCTCAAGTCATAAAATGTTTTATATTTGATATGTTGAATACGATTTTCAACCAGGAAGTCAGTCTTCGGGTGATGAGAACCCTGCAGATTTTCCCATCTCTCTCTACCGAAGGAAAAGAAGTCGGTACTTTACTTGTTGTAGGCATTGTATTGCGTCAGCTCGCAGCAATAGGCAGCTGTTGATTTTCAATAGTCTTGTAAAATTATCTTTGGCTTGTCGGAAGATTTCCAACTGGAATGGGTTCAGTTGGTCAGATGTACTCACAGTTCAAAGAATGTGTTGCACTTGAGAAGTTATGTAGTTTGTAACAATGTTCTTGTTGCAATTCTTTGGTAAGGCTAAGGGATCTTCCCAGCTGCACAGCTGCTGGCTAGTTGCTTCAATTTGTCTCATGGTTGATTTCCAGCAGTGAAATAAAACAAAGACCCATTTTTAAATCAATGCAGCGTTTTGTTTTCTGGTTCAGTCTCTTGCAGGGCAGAGAGCAGGGCCCTCTTCAGAGCGGATTTCAGCTTTCTCAGGACATGATTTTAGCCATTTTCATATCTGATTCTATTCCCACTCCAGAGCAGATTTCAAAACAGATTTCCAGAACCACTTTAGACCCACTTTTCAGAACATTTCTTTTTCATTTCTGACCACTTTCAGCACCTTTTACAGTCAGCTTCCACTTTTTTTTCATACCTTGTTCCAGTCTTTTTTTAACTAAACCCAGACCCGTTTTGATTGGATCGTTGAATTCGTGGGTGGTGTTTAACGTCATGTAATGTGACTAAACACTGGTTAATTCATCTCTGGCCATTCCTTGGCCTTGCCCACAGCTCGTGATTGACAGTACACTCGAATGTCCTTTGTCTTGTCAAGCTTGATTGATATTCTTCCCCCACTGTCTGTTTGCAGAGATCTCAGTTCGTGATTACACAAAGATATTTTTACGACTCAGCTTCACAAAGCTGCATTTGTCTACTTTGACCAAGAGATGGGGGGGAAAGAGAAAAAACATTAACTTGCAACTTTCTGAAACAAGTTTAAACAGTGTATATTACATAAAGCAATATCCTGATTTGACTGCACTGTCCGCTACACTTGCAAGAGAGCAATAGCCTCAAAATTGTAGTACCAACTATGCCAGCTCTGTGCTATAAGCATAGAACAAATATTTATAATAACCATTTTCTCTTATTGACACACAGTTTTGAAGTATCCACAGAGGGGAGCAACACCAAGCCAAACCACACTAGAACACCAAGGTAAGTAGTATCAACAGTTTCCTATATTATGCAGTTAAAATCAACACTGGTGAATGGTAAAACAAACAATAAATTAAGAGCAATAATCACATTACATGTATGTAACAGGGGGGAGACCTGTGCTGACTCTTCTGGTGCGTTCATAGTGCTGCAGGAAGAGTGCAGCAGCCTTGCAATATCCGCCGGTCAGTCATGGTAGTGACACAGAGAGGTGGGAGAGAGGGTGTGTGGGCTTTCCCTCTCTCCGAGTGGCTGAGAGGTGGGCCTTGGGGGGATTGCTGGCCCTATAAAATAAAGTTCTGTTGTTCCATCAGCTCAGCCAGTGTACGACGAAACAACGAGCTAGCGGAAGCTCTGCTCCAGGACCGAGAACGGCCGGAAAAGAAAACTAAAAGAAACCCAAAGAGTAGAAAATTTAAAATATTGATAATGGGGAAACCTTGGGCAGACCCCAGAAGTGTATAAGAAGCAGGCTGAGCTCCTCTATGCCTCTGTCTCTTCTGGTCCTGCAATCGGCTCCTGGTACCACTGTGGTTATTCCGGTGGCTGTTCAGCTGTAGTCCTCGGTTCTCTCGTCTTTGTTCCTTTCTCACCCTCTGGGTTCAGCTGGCTCACCCCTCATTAGCTTCCCCAACTGTTCTCTTTTGGTTTTTCCCCGTCTTCGGCTTATATGCAGCACTCTATCAGCTGCACTTGTAATCAATCTGACCATTTACATTAGTGTCCTGATTGCTAAGCAACCTCGTCCTCCAGTGTCTCTCCGGGTGGAAACACAACAAATAAAGTGAACACAAACTACACAGCGCAATAACGTGCTCCAAATACAATATTCAAATCTTACAAATGTGAAATCACAAAAATAAAAAAAACAATAATAATAATAATAATAATAATAATAATAATAATAATAATAATATTATAATATTATAATAGTGATTTACCAAACTGACAATATGTTATCAATCCCAATTGATTCTATATTCAAATTAACTCAGAAATGGGGCAATGGTCAAATTCTCTGCATTTATTAGGCAACTCCACAACTTACACATTTCAACAAACAAAATACATTTCTTGCACATTCTAAAACTTTGCACATTCTAATTCAAGTTATATTTTATTACTAGAACAATTTATCCACTAACTTGACAGCATTTGCTACAGTTAATTTCTCAAGTCATAAAATGTTTTATATTTGATATGTTGAATACGATTTTCAACCAGGAAGTCAGTCTTCGGGTGATGAGAACCCTGCAGATTTTCCCATCTCTCTCTACCGAAGGAAAAGAAGTCGGTACTTTACTTGTTGTAGGCATTGTATTGCGTCAGCTCGCAACAAGATAATAGGCAGCTGTTGATTTTCAATAGTCTTGTAAAATTATCTTTGGCTTGTCGGAAGATTTCCAACTGGAATGGGTTCAGTTGGTCAGATGTACTCACAGTTCAAAGAATGTGTTGCACTTGAGAAGTTATGTAGTTTGTAACAATGTTCTTGTTGCAATTCTTTGGTAAGGCTAAGGGATCTTCCCAGCTGCACAGCTGCTGGCTAGTTGCTTCAATTTGTCTCATGGTTGATTTCCAGCAGTGAAATAAAACAAAGACCCATTTTTAAATCAATGCAGCGTTTTGTTTTCTGGTTCAGTCTCTTGCAGGGCAGAGAGCAGGGCCCTCTTCAGAGCGGATTTCAGCTTTCTCAGGACATGATTTTAGCCATTTTCATATCTGATTCTATTCCCACTCCAGAGCAGATTTCAAAACAGATTTCAGACACTTTTAGAACCACATTTCCAGAACCACTTTAGACCCACTTCTCTCTCATTCTCTGACCATTTTCCGAACTCTTTCAGAACATTTCTTTTTCAGTCACTTTCATTTCTAACCGCTTTCAGCACCTTTTACAGTCAGCTTCCACTTTTTTTTCATACCTTGTTCCAGTCTTTTTTTAACTAAACCCAGAACCGTTTTGATTGGATCGTTGAATTCGTGGGTGGTGTTTAACATCATGTAATGTGACTAAACACTGGTTAATTCATCTCTGGCCATTCCTTGGCCTTGCCCACAGCTCGTGATTGACAGTTCACTCGAATGTCCTTTGTCTTGTCAAGCTTGATTGATATTCTTCCCCCACTGTCTGTTTGCAGAGATCTCAGTTCGTGATTACACAAAGATATTTTTACGACTCAGCTTCACAAAGCTGCATTTGTCTACTTTGACCAAGAGATGGGGGGGAAAGAGAAAAAACATTAACTTGCAACTTTCTGAAACAAGTTTAAACAGTGTATATTACATAAAGCAATATCCTGATTTGACTGCACTGTCCGCTACACTTGCAAGAGAGCAATAGCCTCAAAATTGTAGTACCAACTATGCCAGCTCTGTGCTATAAGCATAGAACAAATATTTATAATAACCATTTTCTCTTATTGACACACAGTTTTGAAGTATCCACAGAGGGGAGCAACACCAAGCCAAACCACACTAGAACACCAAGGTAAGTAGTATCAACAGTTTCCTATATTATGCAGTTAAAATCAACACTGGCGAATGGTAAAACAAACAATAAATTAAGAGCAATAATCACATTACATGTATGTAACAGGGGGGAGACCTGTGCTGACTCTTCTGGTGCGTTCATAGTGCTGCAGGAAGAGTGCAGCAGCCTTGCAATATCCGCCGGTCAGTCATGGTAGTGACACAGACAGGTGGGAGAGAGGGTGTGTGGGCTTTCCCTCTCTCCGAGTGGCTGAGAGGTGGGCCTTGGGGGGATTGCTGGCCCTATAAAATAAAGTTCTGTTGTTCCATCAGCTCAGCCAGTGTACGACGAAACAACGAGCTAGCGGAAGCTCTGCTCCAGGACCGAGAACGGCCGGAAAAGAAAACTAAAAGAAACCCAAAGAGTAGAAAATTTAAAATATTGATAATGGGGAAACCTTGGGCAGACCCCAGAAGTGTATAAGAAGCAGGCTGAGCTCCTCTATGCCTCTGTCTCTTCTGGTCCTGTAATCGGCTCCTGGTACCACTGTGGTTATTCCGGTGGCTGTTCAGCTGTAGTCCTCGGTTCTCTCGTCTTTGTTCCTTTCTCACCCTCTGGGTTCAGCTGGCTCACCCCTCATTAGCTTCCCCAACTGTTCTCTTTTGGTTTTTCCCCGTCTTCGGCTTATATGCAGCACTCTATCAGCTGCACTTGTAATCAATCTGACCATTTACATTAGTGTCCTGATTGCTAAGCAACCTCGTCCTCCAGTGTCTCTCCGGGTGGAAACACAACAAATAAAGTGAACACAAACAACACAGCGCAATAACGTGCTCCAAATACAATATTCAAATCTTACAAATGTGAAATCACAAAAATCAAAAAACAATAATAATAATAATAATAATAATAATAATAATAATAATAATAATGCAAAGTAATCTGATACATGCCAATCCTCACCACAGTCAAAGTACCACTCCTCCCCCTTAAGGCAGGTGAGGCAGACGTCTCGACTTCGGCCCATTATTCAAAAAAAGAAAAACAGCAAGAAAAAACTTGCTGTCCTGCTCCGAGTCTTGGAGGCGTTGTTATCCTACTTCTGGACACCATAAGTTGCAGGGTAGCGGCGAGACAGAGACTCAGAGGCAAGGAAGCTGCAGTTTAAGCGCACATTTAATAAACAAAATAACACCAAATACAAACAAAATGGCACAATGGCCAAAATAAAGGTTTAAACAAAACACAAAAATGTAGGCTGGGCATTTGCCTTCACTACATACAATTACACCACAAAAAACTGTTCAGGCTGGGCAGAGCCTTCACTGAACTTTATAAAAACCAAATATGCAGAAACAAAGTAACAAACAAAACACAGTGTACACTCACCAAACTCCTCTCTCCTAGACAGAGGATATTTGGCTGCTTTTCTGCAGGTGGCCCCTCCTCAATTAGCACCAATCTGCACTAACTGGAGAGTGGCCACACCTGTGGTTGCTGGCAGGAACATTAAACTGTTTCCAGTTAAGAAATGTAAATACAGTAGTATCCTTAAACTCTCTTCTTGGTCTTTTGAAGTATATCCGGTTGCTGCATCCCCATATTATAAACCTATGTAAACAGCTCTCTTAATGATGTGTTGAATTGGATTTGGAAATAAACAATGTACAATACTTGTCATTAATGAAATATTAATTAATATTAGGGATAGTTGTGTTGGCTGCACAGCATGTCAAGCCTGTTGGCAAGGTTTTGAATGCTGTGTCTGTGAGTTTTCCTTTTGATCACAGGGTAATGATTGTCAATAAAAAGAAGCTTTATTTATTGATTTTTTTTGATAACTAAATTAATATAGTAACTGAGTAAGTCGTGTAACGTTCATTGTATATGCACAATTAAATAATTAGTAGTATTGGTAGTTGGTATGCATGAATTTCCAGATGGAATGTTACATCTGTAAAAAAGTTTCTGACAATGTATTTGTGTTGTCAATGTTGGCAGGTATGTGTATGTGCTGGAAGCCAGTACAGACAGAGGGAGCAACAGAAGTGAACAATATGTAATTTAGAACCCAGTGGCTACTCCAGAGAGAATTCCAGTCCCATATAATGTTACAGAAGTTGGACCTCGTTCAGACTTTGTTTCCTGGACCTCTCCAGGTACAGTAATGTTTAAATCTTACGCACACTAAACAGGATCTCAATTTAGTAATCAGTCACAGTGATTTATTCATGGATTGGTGGTCGTTTACTTGAAAACTCCATGCTAATAATTTATGGGCATCATTTTATGTAATTTAATGGGAGATGAACATGGTCAAACCGTACATGCATCACAGAAGAGTGACATGTATGGCTGATAGAATCAACTAGTATACAAACAACTGAGTGACTGCTTTTCTAACCTATCTGTGATTTAGGGGGAATCATTTTGAAATGCACACACAATAATACAGTACAGTACTTCTCAGTATTCTGAATTTCAAATTACTCTCTACTAGCTGTTGTTTAGACCATAAGAGCAGGTAGTAAATTATCAGCCAGAACAGCAGCAGGACCATGATTTAACAAAAGTTTACATACCCCAATGGAAATGTATAATTTCTAGAAATTTCTCAAACAAAGAATTATAGGAACAATCTTTTGTAGCAAAAGTTTTCCTTTTGTGGATGAGGAAAAAAAGTTACAAGAAATAGATGTCTACAATTATTTATTTCAGCAATTTGTTTTTGCAAAACAAATTCAAAAGTATTCATACCCTGACAAGGACAATTGAACTAATATCTAATTGAGGCACCTTTAGCAATAATAACCTCTTTCAAATGATTAGAATATTTGTCAATTAACTTTTGGCTTGATTCTTTAGTGATTTTTGATTTTTTCTTCAATTCAAAATTGTTCCAGTTCATTCAAATTCTGAGGACTTCTCTTGTTCACAGCCTTCTTCAAAACCAAAACCGCTTTAACCAAGTTTTGTTTCGGAGGGTTTCAGTTGATTGGTCAATATCTTTTGGTATGCTATGGAATCCATTTTAATTGTATTGGAACTAAACAGCCCCATTGAAGGATAGTACCACCTCCATGCTTGACAGTAGGTATGGTGTTCTTTTCTTTGTATGCCTCACCAGACTTTCTCCAAACGTAATGACTATCAGCGTGACTAAATAGCTCGATGTGTGTTTCATCACTCCACAAAACCTTTGACCAGAACTCATATCCATCATTCAAATGCCGTTTTGCAAACTTTAAGTGATTGTCCTTGTGACATTTTCCTAAGAGTGTTTTTTTTTCCTTGGCCTGCGACCATTGAGACCTTCACCATGTAATACTCGACCTATGGTTGAAATGGAAACCCCAGTCCCACTTGTAGCCAATTCACTTTGAATATCTTTGGCTGTCAATCTCGGATTGTTATTAACCTTCCTCACAATTCTTCTACTTGTTCTTGGTGAAATAACCTTCTTTCTTCCAGACCAAGGGAGCATTGTGACCATACCATGAGTTTTGTACTTCTTGATAATAGAAACAATAGCTCTTTACTTGTTCTTTTTCCCATATTGACTTATTGCTAATGACAGCAATCATCCTATGCCTAACCCTTTTATACTCTGCAGGTTTATACTTCTTATTGCTGTCTCTCCCCCTTCAGTAGATATAAGACTGTGTAGACCTTATTCTCCTAAACCATGTATGATTTACTTACTCTTGGGACAGACTTTTGAAAATGTACTTGTTTCAGATTTAAGACTGGGGTAATTCAACTTTGGCCAGGGATCAAGCCAATGACCCTCTTCCCCAAATCCAAGATGTCTGAACTGCTGCATGAGTCTTCTTAACATTGCTGTTAACTTTGTAGCTAACTTAAATGTGTGGTTACCATATAATGTCTTCTTAAACTAGGATTTTACAAATAAGTACAGTATTCCTTGCTTAAGTTGGCTGTATGTGATACAGCTGAAATACAAATCTTTAAATGATAAAATTGATTTGAAAGGCTATATACTTTTAGATGGAAAGTATAACGCTCAGACTGGGTGATTAGTGGTAAATAATAGAACTTAAGAATCCGGGTGATTGAACATTTTGACAGGTAGGTATGATCAAAGCACTGTGTCATTTGAATGGGATTTGTATCAGGGATATAACAATGAAGGAAGTTGAATAATTTCACTTTTTCATTTGTAAAGATAATCACCCCGTTCTTAATACATCTCAGCTTCATAAATGTTAAATAACCTATCAGCCTCCAGTTGTTGTAAATTATGAAACAGAGCAGTGATGGGAATATTAACAAACCAAAAACCATATTCCTTTGCAAAACCTGGAAATGTGTTATGGCAGTCTGTCAGGGTGTTGTGTGTAACTCTGCCACTAAATAACAATGTGCCATGTGCAGTTAGAATAAATTGGTTCACTTTCTTTTTATGAGGCCTGTGCTTCTGCTTTACATGCATATCAGCAGCGGACTAATGAAGGCATGTGACTTCCCAAGTGGCTTTAATGCAAAAGGCCAAATGTCATCAGATGAAAATAATGTTCCTCTATTTCAGAATGAGTGACAATACAACTATTCTGATTTCAGTATTTCTGTTTTATATTACTTTTTTCTAACAGTTCTTTATTTGAACTTTTTATCTTTGAGACTAATTGTTAATATTCTTACTGCATTTTTCATATACAGCAGTGTAGAGTAGTGGTTAGGGCTCTGGACTCATGATCATTGGGTTGTGGGTTCAATCCCAGGTGTGGGACACTGCTGCTGTACCCTTGAGCAAGGTACTTTACCTAGATTACTTCAGTAAAAACACAACTGTATAAAGGGTAATTGTATGTAAAAATAATGTGATATTTTGTAACAATTGTAAGTCGCCCTGGATAAGGGCGTTGGCTAAGAAATAAATAATAATAATAATAATACAACAAATATACAGTATTGCAGTGCCAATCCTGTCTTGATCCCGTCCTGGCATTTTTATATTGACTTTAGAATACAAATTTATGGTTTTGCAAGAAGCATTGATTTAGTAACATGTTTTGAATATATTATGTTTTATTCTCCAGAAAACTGAAATTGATAAATCACTTTATAAATTGATTTATTTAACAATCATTCAAGCAAATTTGTATATTTTGCTTCCCTGGTTTGCATTTTGATGGTTAAAAGAATCAATTTGACACCCATTTTACCCCATTCTATAAAAGAAAACTACATTTCTTCCAACCATCTTATGATCAAACATTGTTTTGTATGTTTTCTTTAAAGGAGTGTTTAATACGACCATGCTGTTGGAGTAAAATATTCTGCTAAACATTGGAAGTAATCAAGCATTGATCAGAGCAGCAGGGCACGATCAGTTCTTGTTGGTTGAGAGACTCCACCCATTCACACAATATGAAATATGACTACAAGCATGTCAACAAGGTATGTCATCTAAACTCTTCTATACATTTTATGATAAAAATACTGAAAGCAAGTAGACAGGAGTTTTTTAAATACTGACGGCCCCCATATACTATATGTAAATGCATATTTTATGGCTTCTACACACCAACTGCTAATTCTGTATGCTTCACCAACTATAGAAGTCACCTTCAAGAAATCTGAATTGTAATGAAAATTCACTACTGGCGACCTAGCATCAGCTTTAGTACAAGAGGCAGTTTGAAAACCCACCAAATAGACATGATTAACGTACCCAACTGTGCCACATTAATTTTAGTACACATTAAAAATGCCATTGTTTAAAATAACTCAAAGTCCAGTTTTGTTTTTTTAATTTGTAAAAATGATCCAAATATTGGACTAGCAATAAAGACATACAGTTAAAAATGCAACTGTTTTATTTTAAATGTAAAATAAGTTGGGGCAAGGAACAAACCAAATGTACCCTTAAGATATCTTACAAAATTTTAATATGAATACCAGTATGTTACACAGCAAAGAATATTAGCAAAGACCTTCTAATTTGTAGATTAGCTTTCAAGGTTTCAATAGGCTAATATGGTATTGTAGTGTCCGGCTATGTGTGGGCTCCTGCAATAAAGGAAGAGGCAGACAACAGCGTGCAGTTCAAGCTGTTTTTATTGAAGTATATTAAAGAGTTCACATTTTGACTGCAACAGTATCTAAAGTGATACTTGTTTTAGTAAGCTTGTAGAATACCTACTAGTAAGCCTATTAACATATCTTCTTGATGCAGTTAGGCAGCTACAAAATATAAATGTACTGTTGATAAACAATACAGGTAATTCTACAGTACAAAGCTTAAACATGGTTATTCCAGTCCAATCCATTACAGGCCTGGGTTCCAGCCAGGTATTTAATTATTCAGCTGTATCACAAGTGATCCTCAAACTCCTTCTCTTGTGTATAAGGTATTGGTTCCTTTTGAATGGAAGGCCTATGCAGCCAAAGTAAATGGTCCTTTGATTAAACTAACTTCATTTCTCGGGGGTTCCCCACTGATGATGGAGATGATATTGAGACTGAATTCCGGCCAACTCAGATATTTTGGATGGAAGGAATACCTAACAAAATAGACCTCTGTGATCAAATTGAAATGCATCAGCCCAGAACCCTTACTCACTTTGTGAAATTCTCTCTGACAAGGGGTACAGACCAGCATGTGTCCAGAGTAGTATGTGGATGTCAAAGATGTAGAACTGTGTTGTCACTAGCAGAACCAAAATCATGTCCTGCATGTACCCATATGGTAAAGCATTGTAGGATAATGTTTGAGTGTACCCCTGATGATCCACAGGGATGATCCTTTTCCCATTTAAATGTTAAATTAGACAATGTAAGGAAAATTGAATGTTTCACCAGGTGAGATGGAGTCATTTGGGAAAGTTAGAATGCAAAGATGGGAAACCTGCTAACAGATATTTCAGACTGTTACACACACTTGCGATGCTCAGCGCTGGATTTCGGACCATGTGGTGGCTTTTAAGGAACCAGAAAAGGATTTCCAATCCTGCTGGGAGCACTCCTATATCTTGGATACTGTGTTCAAGAGACAAAAAGTAACTGTTATTGTAAAGTTCTGTACTGGTCTAGAAAAATTTTAAAAAGCTACAAGCAGAAATATTATTGCAGAATTCTGTGTTAGCATAAATGAGAGACTCAGTGAAACTATAAAGCACTGACATAATTCAGTAACCTTGATGGGGCCTCTTGGAATGCACATGTAGCTAAGTTTCTTATCAGCAGTTACAACTTAGGACAAGGGGTTTCTTGCTTTTAATTCTTATTTTGTACGAGTACTAGGATTTTCATGGTAAAAGAAAATATATTTTAGCAACCAAGACAGAACTTACGAACATAATAGGTGCTTTAACTCAAAGACAGGCAGGCTTTTTATTCTTATCTGTAATAGTACTAGGATTCTCAAGGTACCATAAAAATATGTTCCACCTGAAGATATTAAAGCACCTGCCAATAGAACCTAATGGTGTCATGACTAATTGATTCATACACAGGTAACTGTGGCAAAGTGGTAAACAGTGTGCAGGTGCAATCAATAAACAGACAGACAATTATAATCCAGGTGCAATGTTGTTTAATGGTTTGTAATCCAACTGCCTGATGGCCTAACAGCAGTAAATAATAAACAATGTTAACAGGCAATACAGCGGCATGTATTGCTCTTTTTAAATCCATGGTTGGTTCCCAAATAATAAACAGTCCTGTTCTTGTTCACCCACATGTAACACAAACAAGCCCACAGTGAGTGCTCGAGTGCTCGTAGTAAATATACAGTCCTTAACCCTTTGCAGTCAATTTATTAAATGCGCGTCAGGCGCGTCAGGTCCAATTTATTTTCACACGCGCAGTTAATTTTAGACGCGTTGTTTAAAAGTATTTTTTTCCACAGTCAAACGGGTTTAAATGGCTCTGCATATCAACAAAGTACTCACTAGGCATCTCCAGCCCCGCCCCACCCTTTCGTTCACTATAGCTTTCACATATGCTAAGAAATAAATAATAATAATAATAATAGTCGTACATACGGATCAATCATCTCCAGATCACTCGTTTTATCACCAAACGCCTCAATAATGCGATCCAAGTCATTATTTTATTACTGTAACATCTCTAAAAAGCTCTGCAAATGTCCGTGATATTCTCTGAGCGCTGATGCACTACCAGCCAGCTTGTTTCCTTATGACCGCCCCTATCTGATGCCAGGGGCAAGTATGACTAATCATGAGATACGCCCTTTTTTTTTCGGCTTGTCTCGGCTCCTGTCGCTCCCACTGAATGGTTTTCTTGGCTTTTTCCGGAGAAAAAGCGACTAAAAACCAGTTTTTTTGATGATGTCAGACAGGGTCCGACATTGGACCTGATAGGAATAATTGCAATGTCGGACCAGGTCCAACATAGGACCGCAAAGGGTTAATGAAACAAAGTGCAGTGATGTTGTCCAGGTTGGTGCTGGCCTTTGGTGACAGCTCCGGATCGTGTTAGCCGTCTAAACAATAAAAAACAGTATTTTCAGACAAGACAAAACAAACAAAACACTCACTATATATTTCATAACACTAGTCCTTCCGGGTCGTTCCGTAAGCATAACTGAAGGAACAGATTACGTCGCTTCGTCCCCTTTTTGTACCGTCATACATGACCCCTTGTTAAACGATTGTAGCCACTTTTCCAATCCGTGGCTGCCACATCGTTTCCCTTCTGGGTCGATACACTGAAGCTCCGCCCCCTTTCTAGATGACGACTTTAACCCGGGGAACAAATTTTCAGGCCAAACAGTCCAGGGTACTCTGTTCCCATTACTTACACCCTCACAGGTCGGGAGGGAGATTTACCACCAAGAATCACTGTCTTTCTGTCACAGTAACAAATGGGTAAACAGCCATCCATAACCTACTAGCTGAACTATCACAGTGTGACAGAAATACAATGATTCTTGGTAGTAAATCTCCCTCCCAACCTGTGAGGGTGCTAAGTAGCAAGAACAAAGTACCTTGGATGCGTTGGCCCGTCAGCTCTTTCCCAGGGTTCAAGGGAAGTCGGACAGCTAGAAAGGGGGCGGAACTCCAGTGCATTAACTCATCGACCCAGACGGGACTATGGACCGCCACACACTTGCAGAGCTGCTGGAAGTGCTGGATAGCAGACGGGAGATAGAGGAAAGAAGGAGAGAGGAGCGTTACACTGTGCTCATTGAGAGGGTAGGGCTGGCACTAACGACAACAACACCAGCCTCTATAGGAACACCAGCAATGACAGCACCGAAGGCTCAGGCGCTGAAGATGATGGCGGAGAATGACCCAGAGGCGTACCTGGTCGCATTTGAGCGGCTAGCCACCACCGTGTCATGGCCGCGGGAGTTCTGGGCGAGCTAGCTGGGACCCTACCTGATCGGGAGGCTCAGGCAGCATACCAGGCAATGAGCTACGCAAACGCTGGCAACTACGACCTGGTGAAGCTGGCCATCCTCCGTCGCCTCAACATTAACGCAGAGACTCACCGGGTATGGTTCAGGGAGTACCGAAGGTCACCAGAGAACGCACCAGGGTGGTCGCAGAGCGGTTGTGCGACCACATGGTACACTGACTGACCCTCGAGAAGAAAACCAACCTACAAATGAGGGAGGCGGTGGTAGTGGAGCAGTTCTGCCATGTGGTCAGCGCCAAAACCAAAAAAGTCTGGATATGGCACCACAACCCCGACACTCTGGAGGTGGCCTTGAAGCTGGCCGAGTATTTTGAGGACTCCCTGGTCTCCGCCCGGACAGTGATACTATCGGTTCCTGCCCTTTGGAGCAGCCAAGCACCACCTCCTTTCTCTCTTCCACCACCAGCACCAGCATCAGCCCTGGGATTCAGACCTCCGGGACCACCAACCCCAATAGGCCACCTTGCCTCCCCTCCATAGAGACCAAGGACGGCCTCCAGCTGGGGTAGAGCTGCTGCCCCAGCCCCATTGCCATACCAGCAACGGGACAGATATTTAACCGCTGTGCCCTCTGTCCCTCCAACCTGTTTTAGGTGCAACCAACCGGGACACCTGGCCAGGTCATGCCCCATTGCCATAGAGTGTGATGTGGCGTACAACTGGGCACCTGAAATAGGTAAGCAAGGGGAAAATAGTCGGGAGGGGCTTTGTATGATTGATGTGGTTTTAGGGAATGTGAAAACCCATGCCTTAGTGGACACAGGGTGTGAGCACTAAGGCCCAGTTATTATTTAAAGAATTAATACAAATAATGGCAGTCTCAGCCACATATGTAAACGTGGCAGAAAAAAGGAAAAAGGAATGAATTGGTGATGTGTTCCCTTTTCAAGCTGAAATGTTTTCTTCTGTCTTCCGTCCTAGAAAAACAAATAAAGAGAGAAGGACCGACAAATGGGAGGGAGCATCAGTGACACAAGGCTGGGGTCTGGTGGGAGAACGCTCGGATGATAACAAACGCCAGTCAAAGGGAGTTTGAACACAGTGTGACCGAGAAGGCGAGGTTACTGGGCCATCTACGGCAGATGCTACTCCCGCCCCTCTCAATATACCCGACATGTGGCACTCAAGCGCAGACATAGTGTGGGGCCAGCATAATGACCCGTCACTAGTGCACGCTTGGGGACATGTCCGTTCTATTGAAGGTAAGGATGTTGACGGCGCTGGGGCACTAGTATTTCCACACTTCAGTATCAAGGGGCAATTACTGTATAGGGTAAACCTAGCCTGTAACATAATTATTGGTTCCGCCTACTTGCTGGTGCAAGGTCATGAGGCTGGCGCATGATATCATTTTAGCGGGGCACCTTGGAGCTGACAAGACAAGGAAGCGAATATTGGCTCGATTCTATTGGGTAGAACTTCATACTGATGTGTCTAAATATGTAGCCACATACCCAGACTGCCAGCGAGTGGCACTGGGTTGAGTGAGCCCCGCCCCTTTGGTCCCACTGCCAATTATTTCCACCCCCTTTGAACGCATTGCAATGGACATACTGTAGTGCATATGTTTGTTCCAACTGAATTATAACCTCTCTGTCTGTTGATTAAGCACCGCATCACTCCTGCACCTGTACACAGTAAACCAATTAGATATATGTTGTTTACTTGCAAACAGACAGTGAAACATTGTTAGCTTAAAGGTGGTGACAAAGTCTGTGGTTCTGCTGATTAGGCTAACTGCCATATGTATTTACTGCATAAGAAATTTAGGACTTACATCATTAGAATTAGGAATTAGAAATTAGGTTGGCAGGTGGGAGGTTTTAGTGGAAATTGTCTAATTCCCATTGAGACAGAAATAGCTTTATATCTTAATTGAGATGATCCACATATAGAAACTATTTACAAAACTGCAATTAGGATTTATAAATACTGATTGCTTACTTTATTGTATTTTTTAATATTTAGATGTGTTCAACTTTATGTAGATATTTTAACTATAGCGTTATATGACATTGAATGCGTATGTGGGTATAAGTGAATAGACCAAGCCTGAAAGCCGATATTTGTTTACGCCATACGACTGTCAATGTAATAATAATAATAATAATAATAATAATAATAATAATAATAATAATAATAATAACACTTTATTTATAGAGCGCCTTTCATAGCGCAGGGTTCAAGGTACTTCACACAAGTTTACAATTACAAAGACAGATGTTATAAAAACACTAGACAAACTCAAAAATAGAAAATACATAAAAAAATAATTAAATAGAACAGTTAAAATAACCATGTCAACATTAAATCAGAAGGCTTGACTATTAAGATGAGTCTTAAGCCTTGATTTAAAAGTAGACACTGTGGGCGAACTTCTAACATGATCAGGCAGGGATTTCCACAGTTGCGGTGCCTGAACACAAAAAGCAGCCCTCCTTTCTTCCTAAGCCTTACCCTCGGAGTGCATAGCAGGCTTCTATCAGCTGACCTCAAAACACACGGAGGCCAATAGGGAGACAATAACTCTGACAAATAATCTGGTGTCATTCCATTTAGTGCTTTAAACGCAAGTAATAGAATTTTAAAATCAATTCTGTATTTCACTGGAAGCCAGTGCAGAGATGCCAGCACAGGAGTTATATGTGCTCTCTTTTGTCTTCTGGTGAGAACCTTTGCAGCTGAATTCTGCACAAGCTGCAGCCGTGATGAGGCTTGGCTAGTAAGCCTAGCACACAGGGCGTTACAGTAGTCCAGTCTAGAGGAAATAAAGGCATGGACTACTTTCTCAGCATCAGAGAATGACAGAAATGATCGAATTTTGACAATATTTCTTAGATGATAAAAAGGCACTTGAAGCAGTCAAAGATAACACCCAGATTTCTCAACTTGGATTTTAAATTAGGAGTTAAGTCACCCAAGTCTATTTTTGACAAGTCAAGTTGTTGCTGAGAACCTACTATCAAAACTTCTGTCTTATTGAGTTTAATTGCAGGAAATCTTGGGATACCCAAATTTTGATGTCAACAATACACTCAAGTAAGACTGATGTGATAATGTCACCAGGTTTCACAGACGTATATATATCTGTGTATCATCAGCAGCGAAATTTACAGCATATTTACGAATAATCTGGCCTAGCATGTATAAAGAGAATAATTTTGGACCAAGAATAGAACCCTGAGGAACACCACAGGTAATACTTGCTAAACCCAACACAGACTCCCCCAACGAAACAAAAAGGCAAGATCTAAACCAGTTTAGTACATTACCCGTCAAGCCCACCCATCCCTTAAGACAGTCAATTAAAATGGAGTGATCCACTGTATCAAAAGCTGCACTGAGGTTCAACAGAACTAGAAGGATATAGCATTTGAATCTGCACTCATCAATAAATCACTGGTTACTCTTACCTGGGCAGTTTCTGTACTGTGATTAGAGTGAAACTCTGATTGAAACTTTTCAAAGATATTAGTATTCAAGAATCCATTAAGTTGCTTTAACACTACCTTTTCAAGGACCTTAGCTAAAAAAGGAAGATTTGAAATGGGTCTAAAATTACTCAAAACTGAGCTGTCTAAGTTGGGTTTTTTAAGAAGGGGCTTTACTAGGGCAGTTTTAAAAGAAGCTGGAACTATTCCAGTTTCCAGTGAACTATTTATAATTGCAAGAATATCCTTACATAGGTAACCAAGGACATCCTTCAGAAACCTTGTTGGAATGGGATCTAAAGTACTAGTTGCAGGTTTCATCTGCACTACAATCATATAAGCCATACACTAACACTTGTAGTCCTATAACTATTATATACTGCTTTACTGTTTAAATCCATTTATATTTGTGTTCTATTTATGATCAACCTTTATTTATTCAATTATGATTTTCATTGACAAGATGGTAAAATGTGATAAAGAGAATACCTTTAAGTGGCTGAGGAAGAGGCCCCATCGTGGTGTCACTGTTTTGATGACTTTGCAGTTGAATAAAATTCCAAGAGTTATGATTTTAAAGCAAATGACGTCCACTGTACCGATACTGAGAGTATAGCATGGCAAAAACTCAACATGATGCAGCTGATATCATGAATTGGGTTTCTCTGTGATGTGTCATGGAATACAGTGGGCAAAACATGCACTCTGAAACATCTTCAGTGGTCTAAAATCTGTTTTTAAGCCTTCACTAAAGAACAATTCAAATCTTGAAATACTGTTGGAGCACATTTTTTGTTTTTCCTACCTTACAATTTAATATCATGACAGCATAATTATAAAATACAGTGCCTTGCGAAAGTATTCGGCCCCCTTGAACTTTGCGACCTTTTGCCACATTTCAGGCTTCAAACATAAAGATATGAAACTGTAATTTTTTGTGAAGAATCAACAACAAGTGGGACACAATCATGAAGTGGAACGAAATTTATTGGATATTTCAAACTTTTTTAACAAATAAAAAACTGAAAAATTGGGCGTGCAAAATTATTCAGCCCCCTTAAGTTAATACTTTGTAGTGCCACCTTTTGCTGCGATTACAGCTGTAAGTCGCTTGGGGTATGTCTCTATCAGTTTTGCACATCGAGAGACTGAAATTTTTGCCCATTCCTCCTTGCAAAACAGCTCGAGCTCAGTGAGGTTGGATGGAGAGCATTTGTGAACAGCAGTTTTCAGTTCTTTCCACAGATTCTCGATTGGATTCAGGTCTGGACTTTGACTTGGCCATTCTAACACCTGGATATGTTTATTTGTGAACCATTCCATTGTAGATTTTGCTTTATGTTTTGGATCATTGTCTTGTTGGAAGACAAATCTCCATCCCAGTCTCAGGTCTTTTGCAGACTCCATCAGGTTTTCTTCCAGAATGGTCCTGTATTTGGCTCCATCCATCTTCCCATCAATTTTAACCATCTTCCCTGTCCCTGCTGAAGAAAAGCAGGCCCAAACCATGATGCTGCCACCACCATGTTTGACAGTGGGGATGGTGTGTTCAGGGTGATGAGCTGTGTTGCTTTTACGCCAAACATAACGTTTTGCATTGTTGCCAAAAAGTTCGATTTTGGTTTCATCTGACCAGAGCACCTTCTTCCACATGTTTGGTGTGTCTCCCAGGTGGCTTGTGGCAAACTGTAAACGACACTTTTTATGGATATCTTTAAGAAATGGCTTTCTTCTTGCCACTCTTCCATAAAGGCCAGATTTGTGCAGTATACGACTGATTGTTGTCCTATGGACAGAGTCTCCCACCTCAGCTGTAGATCTCTGCAGTTCATCCAGAGTGATCATGGGCCTCTTGGCTGCATCTCTGATCAGTCTTCTCCTTGTATGAGCTGAAAGTTTAGAGGGACGGCCAGGTCTTGGTAGATTTGCAGTGGTCTGATACTCCTTCCATTTCAATATTATCGCTTGCACAGTGCTCCTTGGGATGTTTAAAGCTTGGGAAATCTTTTTGTATCCAAATCCGGCTTTAAACTTCTCCACAACAGTATCTCAGACCTGCCTGGTGTGTTCCTTGTTCTTCATGATGCTCTCTGCGCTTTAAACGGACCTCTGAGACTATCACAGTGCAGGTGCATTTATACGGAGACATGATTACACACAGGTGGATTCTATTTATCATCATTAGTCATTTAGGTCAACATTGGATCATTCAGAGATCCTCACTGAACTTCTGGAGAGAGTTTGCTGCACTGAAAGTAAAGGGGCTGAATAATTTTGCACGCCCAATTTTTCAGTTTTTTATTTGTTAAAAAAGTTTGAAATATCCAATAAATTTCGTTCCACTTCATGATTGTGTCCCACTTGTTGTTGATTCTTCACAAAAAATTACAGTTTCATATCTTTATGTTTGAAGCCTGAAATGTGGCAAAAGGTCGCAAAGTTCAAGGGGGCCGAATACTTTCGCAAGGCACTGTATGTGCATTGTGATAAAATATATGCATACTCTTCTCATCACATGACCTACCGCTAGGGATGCCAAGGGCACGCAGTCACCTACGACCTAATGTTCACTGAGCTAGGCACATTATTTCTGTGGCTCATAACTGGAGAGCTACAGCAAAGTGTTGGATGAAGCCAGCCCATATCCACCCTGCAATCTAGTAATTGAATCCTATAGAACCGTTAGGCAGAACCAGTATCCAGTTCTCGGTCATGATGGTTTTACTGTAGCACTGCCCTTGGAAATGTTAGGTATGATGTTAATATACAGCCACCCTGTGAAGACAGTGCAGTTAAGTACAGATCTCTGACTACAAAGGATCACAGTATCAACAAGACTATCCTGGTTGATCAAATCTAGAGATATGAGGATTGCTGTTGTGATAACAATAATTGCATACTTTACTGTACTGTTTTTTGTTAATGTGTTATCTTGCTGAAATATTAGGTTTTGACCACACATGGTTGAGAAGTGGTAAAACTATGGATGGTAAGATGATTTTCATGAGTGGTAATTATTATTATTATTATTTATTTCTTAGCAGACGCCCTTATCCAGGGCGACTTACAATCGTAAGCAAATACATTTCAAGTGTTACAATCAAATCAAATGCTATATTGCACACCTTGGTATATTTTACCTTTGCCCCAGTCATCAACAGTCAATAAAAATGTTGTGGTGTTTTCGCTGATTAGAACTGAGTTCTATTTGTTCACTGTCTGTCAGGGCTTTTGTCTCATCCAGCTTGGCTCTCATATGCCTAGCTGTGAAGGCATTTTCACTCCAAAACAGCATGGTCTTTTCCCTGCTGTGTGCAGTATCGTTCTTATTGAATGGTACCGTAACGTACATCCTGCAATTTCAATTTCTGCTGTGAAGCATTTATGGAGTGACCAGGCAATGCATATACAACTTTGTGCTGTTTGCTTTGACCTGACACACATTCTATCTAATGTAATGCTGCTTTATACTACTGATTAAATGTGTCACGGTTTCCAAGATAGTATTTAGAAGGTCAATACATATACTGTGTGAATATCATTAGAATATCCTTAGATTATGTTTGCTATTACACTGTATCTCACATGAAACAAATTAATAAAAGCTAATACACAAAACATAACAAGGATGGTGAGTATAATTAAAACACACAAAATAATTAGCTGCTACCAATTGTCAAATTTCTAACAAAGGTAACTGCTATTGAACTGTATGGCTAGAGACAGAATGTGTGTATGCTATTTAAAACATGTTTACATTTTGAGCCCTCAGGATTGAGCATATATGCTATAGATCATGTTGTTTGAATCTTGCAGATGTATATGGAAAACATAATTAAAAAGTCTCAACTGCTGAAAATAACAGCTGGAAATAGCATTTGACATTTCTTGGTTCGATCTAATTATTCTAAGCACACTCAAACTGTGATATAAAGAGTAATATGAAACAGAATGCCATATTACCTAGCCAACTCAAAAGCAATAAAGCTTATGCCAACGTGACACAATCACATCACAATCATAATGGTAGCATGTTTAATACCTCTGAGTACAGGGGAATAGTGCTGACTGACACAGACACATTTTGTTCTTTATTTAAAGTGAAATGAAAATGGAGCACTGGGGCTCATATCACAATCGTTACATTCTCTTCTACAGACATGAATCACTTGGCAGTTATTTCTGTTGCAGTTAAAAAGTCATTCAGACAACAACAATGCAAAATCTTTATCCACCAGCTAACAAAAAAAAATGCAGGCTTATTTTGATCATTTTTAATCATTGTAAAGAGATATAAAAAAAATGTAAAGCATTATTTTTTGGCAATAAAACTGCTTTAGTTTTGCAACAAATGTGCCTCATGTCTTTCTATAGCAGTTCCTATTCCAAATAGGTAGGAACATTTAATAATGTATTTAAGATGTTGATGACTACATCATAAGAAACAAGCAAGGCAATCTCTGTATTTACATTCCACATTTGAGTCTCAGGATATTCATTTGGCGGGAAGTGCCTCAAGTTTGATGCATTGTGAAGGCTTTAGTTCCTTAAAAGTAACATACCGGTGGAGTATGTTCAGTACGTGACTCAGGTCACGTTCATAACGCTCTACTTCTATGTTCAAAACACTCCCCTACGTACCTTCAAAACACTCTCACACTCAAAACAGTCTAAAGCAGTACATTACGTTCAAAGCATTTATTACTTTCAAAACACTCTTACGCACACAACACTTTACAGTATTTTATTTATTTATTTATTTACATTTTTATAGCGCCTTTAACCAAGGCGTTTTACAAATTTAAACAAAATGGTACAAACAAGAATACTGGGTGAAAAAAGAATGCAAGTTATTGGGCTAGGGTGGAGAGATACAGATGAAAGCAGAGGACCAGAGGCTAGGTCAGGGTCAGGCAAGCAGGGTCATAGCAGGAGGTCAGGGGCCAGGAGTATTAGTAGTATGGGCTAGGGAGGAGAGACGCATTTTGAGGGAGAAGCGGAAACTAGGTAGTGTGGGTGACTGTTTTATGTTAAGTGGGAGTCTATTCCAATGAAGGGGAGCAAGAAGGGAAAATGAACGGAAACGCGATTGGGCACAGGGCGAGGGTGGGACAGAGAGGAACAATAGGGATTGGGAACGTAAGGGACGTGGGGGAACATAGTAGGTGATCAGTGCAGCCAGATACGGTGGGGCAAGACCATGGAGAGATTTGTACACAAGGGTAAGGAATTTGAACAGGCAACGATAATAAACAGGGAGCCAGTGTAGCTGGAGGAGGAGAGGGGAGGTATGGAAGGAGCGACGGAGGTTGAATATGATACGGGCAGAGGCGTTTTGAATTTGTTGTAATGGCGTAAAAGCGTAGGAGGGGAGGCCAAGGAGGAGGGAATTACAGTAATTGAGACGAGTGAAAATGAGAAAGTGGACCAGGAGTTTAGTAGCAGAAAAGGAAATGTAGGGGAGTATTTTACAGATGTTGAATAGGTGGAAACGGCAGGTGCGTGTTATGGCCGAGATATGGTCAGAAAGGGAGAGGGTCGAGTCGAAGATGACGCCAAGGTTACGAGCAGAGAGGGATGGAATAAGGGACAAGGGAGGGAATGAGATGGTGAGGCAGGTAGGGGAAGAAAAGGATTTTAGTTTTTGATGGGTTGAGGAGGAGGTATCGGCGCGCCATCCAAGATTGGATAGCAACCAAGCAAGCTGATATACGGGAGGCAAAGTCGGGGGTAAAGGAGGGGAATGAAAAGAAAATCTGGGTGTCGTCAGCAAAGAAATGATGGGGGAAGTTAAATGAGGAAAAACATCTACAAGGGGTGAGGTGTATAGAGAAAATAGCAAGGGTCCAAGGACAGAGCCCTGGGGGACACCAACAGTCAAAGGGGAGGGGGGGAAGTGAGGCTGTTGAAAGCAACAGCAGAGGTGAGTGAAGATAGGTATGACTGAAGCCTGCCAAGGGGTGTGCCAGAGATACCGAGGTTAGCATTTACGTAGATTTTTACAGTTATGTTATTACATTTGTATTTCCCCAAATGTTTTTCAGCTAAAGCTAACTGAATTAACAAACAGAACAATTTACTAATAGAAATTCTAACTGTACAAATGTACTGTATATCAAAATACAGAGTTGAAATACAAAGCAAAAAAAATAAAAATAACAAAATTGACTATATACGCATTAAAGAAAAAAACACAGTACATCCAGAATCACACACATACACACACACACACACACACACACACAAATGCAGTAAATTGGAATCTATGGCTAACGGGTGACTATGTTTAATATTATAACAAATACAAGCTGTTATTAACATACTAAAGTGTAACTCCTATACATATTGATAGAACGGTTTCCTGAAAGAGAAGATGACCATCAGTGATACTTTTGGGATAGGTCTGCTTGTCACATATTCGCTGAGCATTTTATATAAAAGCTACCGATAGGCCCCTCCGCGAAGTGACGCCCTCGGTCACTGAGGTAATAGTCACTGCGCGGAGTCTCTTTTGCATTGAACCCGTAAATGCGAGTGATACGACCTCACAAGGTTGGCAGTCATCTTCTCTTTCAGGGAACCGTGGTTACATTCGTAACATATTGTTCCCTTTCAATTTGAAGATGACCGCCAATGATACCTTTGGGAAGGTATACCAAAGCCATCACGGGGGAGAATGAGTAGACAGCATATGAGGGACATCTCGCTACCGCCATCTAGTGTTGGTGGTGTGAGTATGCAACCTCAAGGACCTTAGTGCCTATTGAAGGCATAGAAGGATCTACGACATTAGAACATAAGAACATAAGAACATAAGAAAGTTTACAAACAAGAGGAGGCCATTCAGCCCATCTTGCTCGTTTGGTTGTTAGTAGCTTATTGATCCCAGAATCTCATCAAGCAGCTTCTTGAAGGATCCCAGGGTGTCAGCTTCAACAACATTACTGGGGAGTTGGTTCCAGACCCTCACAATTCTCTGTGTAAAAAAGTGCCTCCTATTTTCTGTTCTGAATGCCCCTTTCTGAATGCCTCCATTAAGTTGGTAGAACCTGGTAAATGTATGCGGAGTAGCCTAGCTTTATTTTTTTTAATTATGTCTAATCCTAAAATTCTAGGTGATGCAAAACTTTTGGCCATAGCTGTACGTCTTTTGCTAATGGACCGGAAATTCAGAGTCAGTATGCGATTACAACAATTAAAAAAAAAAAAAAAAAAAGATATCAAAGATCTGATTTATAAGCTGCTCAGTGTGTTAGTTTATAGTTTATGTATTTTTGGCAGTAAACTAAACAGATGTTTGAAGGAGAGTGGCATGGACGAAAGTGTTCCGTGTAGACAGAATTCTCCCAGGTCAATTCCTATTTGTGTAGAAATGCCACAAAAATCAGGGTGGGGGGTATTTTTTTAATTGTGGAAACCTTTTAGTTTTTTCTGTTCTCCTATTGAACTGTAACTTGATTGAGACCCACAGGGAAGACAAACTATATATTTTCACCCTCTACTTTTTTTACTCAGTGTATACACAATATTTTTCAATGTTTTATTATGGTTTTGCCTTTAAACAGTTTTAAATGTAATAAAAAAAGGAAAATCATTCAGAAGATGCCTGAAGTCTGTCATTGATAAAAAAAAAAAAAATTTTATTAATAAAAAACAATAAAAAGCACCCTACACGAACAGTGGTTTGATCCATAGTCCGCACTGCACTATTTACAACAGCTAAAGTTAGCAGCAGTGTGACTGCAACAGAAGATGCTGGGCAGTTTGTTGAGACCACAAAAAATGATTAATTAAATATAGGCAAGCTAGATAGTTTAGTTTAGTTGTTATTCTATATTAATTACATTATATGCATTGGAAAAAAAGGCACATTTTTATTTTGTAAATAAAGAAGTTAGTAGGTTCATCTCTTGACTGGCCCTTCCTGCATGTGGGACTAATTATGTTAGTTTGTTTAATAATTAATTTAAACAATTAATTAATTTGAATAATTACAATAGTTCCAATTAATGTGCATTAATCAACTTGAATGATTATTATATGACCATTACCATATTAGATTACCGACTAAACACAGACAATCTATTAGTTGTGTTAAATAATCTGAATATCCATTCACGTTAATTAAGACCTCATCGTAATCATTTTATTTAATGACGTGTATAAGATCGAGGAATTACAATGAACACACAAAATACCCTCAACCACAACAAGGTAGGTTAAAATATCATAGCAGTTTATTAGATAATAGTACTAATGGTACAGAAAGGAAAAACTTAGAAAATCATCATGAAGTAACAGTTCACATACACACCAATGCAGCACCAGTAAACACTTATTCCTTGAATGTATATGCTTCTATATATGTCATTTCTCAATAATGCATTTAAAATACAGTACAAGTGGAATCCTATTGATTTCCTAACATCCAGTATGTGTTCATCATTTCATTCTAACACAGTACATTAACTCCTCTGGCTCAATCTCACTCTGCTGACAGTTTCCTCAGCTCAACTACACAGACAGTGGGCCCTGTTTCTACCTCTCACAGGCAATATAACCAGTTTAAACTCAAGCATTTATCATTTAAATGCAAAACAAACCTTGTTCAATTACAATTCTTCTAATAACATATCACAGCTTAGGCTGAACTACAATTGTTTAATAAAAATTACACAAGTATACTTTCAAACAAGCACTGCATATGACAATATGAGTTAAACAGCTTAGTTACTTTTTATCAAGGTTCAAACTCTGAGGTTTTTCATCCGCACGTTCAAAGCACAATTTAAGATAACTATTTTATCAACTACTATGTGTTGTAATTACATTACTCCAGTTCCACAAGGGAAAGGTAATGAAATTATACTCAGTTTCTTGAAGAAGACCTAACAGTCTGCCGAATACATCTTCCGTTGTAGTTACATTTTCGCATCATTTCCACAAATCTTCACACAGCCAGTGTGTTTTCTTCATTCCTTGAATGCTTCGCCTCAAAGGCAGACACAGTCTCGTTATCCTGTGGTTACGACTGGAAACAGAAGCTTGGATCTGAGCCAGGAATGGTTCTTTTCGACATGTAGATAAACTGACTCGCAGACGTCTCTTTTTCCTATCAGCAGGAGTCCTGAAAACGGAGCTTTCTTTGAATTTAATTTATTGCAGGGTACAGAATCTTCTTGCAGTCAAGAGGTATAAAGCTTAATGCTATCTTCTCTTATGGAGCCATGTTAGACTCAGAATTCAGGAACCAAATCGGAAACCAATTCCAAGTTCTGGCTGCAAGTTGCCAGTTCTTATCGGACTTTGACATAAAGATCTATACATTACCCCTACAACTGTTTTCTATTGTGTTGGACAATGGGTTGCCTCACTCTGCATGTGATGAATACATTAACTAATTATGACTTCCTTCTGCTGTCTCCAGCTGGCGTTTCCGATCTATTTACGATCCTGTAGAGACCCTTTGTGTCGGGTTCAGTTAAAGTCCACTAGTTTAATGAAAATTGATTTGAGTTTGTTTCAAGGATTCAGACTCGAAGTCAAGGACTCGTGACTTGGACTTGGACTCGAATGATAGTGACTCAGACCCTGATGACTCGGGACTCGGACCCGAGGTTTGAGACTCGACTACCGATTTATCAGGTTGATCCATCAGGTAAAATGACAAGTTGTAAGTGAATTCATTTCAGAATTTCTTTTTCTACAAAGTCAAGTTCAAATTTGTTTCTGAAAGTGGTCCAAAATGGCTCAGAATGTACAACCCCAGAGCTTCAGGGGGCCTAGGCAGCCCCCAGACCCCCGGCCAAAAGGGTTTCAGACAAAATTATCATTGGCCACTTTCATCCATGGAGTGGCTTATAGGACATAACAAATATTATGTACACATCAAGGTAGTATGCACGCTAAATATTTCTAAACATTTTGCAATTTTAAAAATATAACTTTATTTTTTTTTCATTTTTACTGAATAATAAGCTGACAACATATTAACTGTGTGCTGTAGTTTGCAACCCAGCATGTTGGAAGCATCCAGCTGTTCGTTGTTTATTTTTATTCTCATTCTGCTATTATGATTACTGCATGTTAGTTGGTCTTGTGTTGCCCATTTCTCTCTCTCCTCATTCAAAGAAAATTAACAAAAGCATGATGGAGCAGTCAGGAAGCATATTACCCAAGGCTGAATGTCATTTTGTGGACCAGCATGAAGGCCAGTTGTTCTAATGCCAGGAATTAATGAGGCTTGCAAAAATGTGCATTGCTAACATGCATACTGTGGTATGACAATCCTGCATTGTTAACTATATTTTATATATTAATTGTTAAATACATTTTAAACATTGACTACAAATGGATTTCTGTAATAGTGAATGCCAAGACTGGTATCACATTAAATATTTTACCAGGCTTGTCTGTCACCATTGCAGAAACCCAATTTTGGGAGTAAAATTAAGCACAGATATCCCACACAATTGTTCTACATTGGTAGTAAACAGATCCTTTTTAATCTCTTGTTTATAAAAACATTTTACCAGTTTAAGAAGATGAGACAATGACCTTAACCATTTAGGTGAACAATGAATTTGGGGTTAAATGGGCAAATAATAATTACCATCCCCAGTTGTTTGTCAGTTCAAGAAAAGGTATACATGTTTGGGATACCACAGACAGCTTGCACACTTAAATCATTTCCAAATATTTGTTCCTTATTTCCCACCAGCGCAGCTCCATATATATATATAGTGTCAAATGTGTAAGATTATGCAAGAATACAACATAGAAATGGGGGGTTTCTGTGGTTGTGTTGTTGCAGATTGATTTGTCACAGGGAAATTACAGTGTTTTTAAAATAACCTACAGGTTAAACTGCCATGGGGCTCCACTTCCCAAGGGTGCAAATTGATTAATTAGTAGCAGCTGGTAAGGGGGGAAGGGAGTGTTACTTAAGAGGTGTGTTAACGGTGTAGGGTAAGGAGAATGTACAGCATTACGAACCCGATTAAATCACAGAGATGTAGCGGAGACGAGTACTGTCGAGCTGAGTAAGCTTTTGGAAACCAGCAGAAGCAAAACCCAGGAAGTGAAGACAGCTAACAAGAGTGAGTTAATTTGAATTCTCTAAAAGTATCTGACTGTGAGAGTGGGTCAGATTTGAAGAAATTCAATTACTTCCCTGTACACGCTGGACTGTGAGTGTAGACAGAAATCAAAGAGCTGAATAAAACCACAGTGAATGTTGTGGTAGCGTTGGCGAAGGAGGATCAAACCTATACAACTGTGAGTGTAGTTAATAGATGGCATACGGTAGTACCAACGAGAGATATACAAAATAACAGCCTGTGTTATCATTTATAACACTGAAGATTGAGAGCGAGCTGAACCGTCTTCTGTGTGGATTACGAACTGGCAAACATCTTTGTGAAACACTGCGTCTGTGAGTGTAGACGCCATCAAACAAAGAGCTCAAGGAAACGACGGAACAGTTTGGAATTAGGGTTGCCACCTTTGAGATACGAAAATACCGGACGCCCCACCCCCTTCCCCTCCCCTCCCCGCCAGCACATAATAAATAAATAGGTTACACACAAACACCTATGCACACACAGAGATAGTACATTGTCTTACCTTAATCTTCTATAGATGGACATGGAAGATGCAATCTTGGTAAATATCTTTAGTTTAGCTTAAACTTAGCTGTCCTTTACTCCCTCTCCGAACGTGAACTTTTTCCTTTTTCTGAACTTTGAATTATTTACATTATACTGTCCAGTTAATTTCTTGAAGTTGTATTTTTTGTTTGATTTAGCCACTTCCAGCAACCTCTTGTTCTGGATAATGACATCAAAAAACTCAAGACATGAGTAGTTCAGATTGCATCTAATGCAAAGTTCACTTTTGACTGTGTCAATGCTGAGGCGATTTCTCTCATCGGTCCACAGATTTCCCATAACACTGAACACGCGTTCTATGAACGCATTACTGCAAGGTACTGAGAAGACATGCTGAACCATTCTCAGAAGTGTTGGGCATTCCACTTTCTTGAAAAATGCACATCATTTGTCCACAGGCCCTGTGAGAGAGTCATCCTCAATTAGCGCTGGGGCAGTGGTGCGTAAGACGCAGTACTCCGTGTACAGATCATCATTCATGCCCACAGCAGAACTTGCTTTCAAAAGGTCGTCCAGCTACATCAAATCATCCAATGATGGCACAGTCTTGAAGTTTAGTGAAGAAAATACTTTAAAAGGGGAATCTTTGAAAGAGAACCACTTCTCAAGGTAAGCCACTGCACGGGTGTACACTGAACTTGCTTCGTCACGGAATTTCCTCTGCGCTTCTACAGGTAAGTGTGGCAAAGCTCTGTTTACCTGGAATCCAAAGAACCCGTCTCTCTCTCGGTCAGTCAGCTGCCGCCGGACGTCTGACATGATATCGTAAAGTTCTGTGGCATTGGTACTGTTTTTCTTGAGAACAAGAATTGCCTTCTGAAAGATTGCCATGACAGAGTGCGCAAAGTATATGTAGCACTCTGGGAGCGTCAGTCTCTCGCTGATTGCATTTTCCTGGTCTCCCACAAACTTGTCACATTCCGAATCCCCAACTTCAAGGAAGTACACCTTGATTGCTGGCCAATTCAGCAAAAGCCTTTCGACAGCATTAAAGAGGCTAAGCCATCGTGTGGGTACATGTGACAGCACTTTGTGGTAGTCTTGCTGCACAAATTCAAAGCAGGACTTCAGCTGCTCCGCTCTTTTTGCACTGCATGAAAATTCATTGAAGATTTTTAGGACCATCCTGTGTGATGGGGTGCAGCCTATTTTGTGGTGGTTTTGTGTTTTTTGTATTGTTTAGAGTGTATATGAGTGAGTTTGGGGTGTGGTTCAGTGAGTGAGCTTGTGTGAGGAATGTGTGGAATATGCCTGGGCTAATGAGGTGCGAATTGCCCAATTAGCCCAGGCACCTGTATAAAAGGGAGTGGTTGGGTATGTTAGTGGGTGAGTGGTTGTGAGAGTGAGAAGACCTGTGTGAAAGAGTGAGTGGTTTTTTGGTATAGTTTATGTTTAAAGCCTGTTTTTGTGTTTGTCTTTTTGGTTGGCCATCGTGCCTTTTGTTTTGTGTATTTTGTTTAATTAAAAGTCTTTTATTTTCCCTGCACATCCTGACTCTGAGTTTCCTTACCCCGGTCAGCCTGTCACAGACTGTTATACTATTTTTAGTTGTTGTCAAGACACGAAATTCTTTAATTGACCCAGCAGAGGCCGCTGGTAGACAAATCTGTTTTTAAGTTGCACTATATTAGTCTTGCACCACTCCAACAGCCCCGGAACTTACCTAAAGGGGGCACCCATACTTACCTGGTCAACCTGTGGAAAGAAAGAGAAGGATTACAAACCCAATAACAGGAATACAGCATTTGACAAGCCTCTGAGAAGAGGTACTTACCTGAGGTTTCCCAGTGGATATGGTGGGGAAACCCGGCGACCTTGCAGCACTGCAGAAGACTGTGAAAAGCAGACCCGAGAGGGTGGACGTTAAAGTATTACAGTTTGAGCTGGGATTAGCCTGCTCAAACATCTTAGTCAGGGCCGGAAGAAGTGAGTGTAGGGCCCAGGCGTGGGCTAGGTTTTATTTTTTTTATTTAACCCTTGTGGTTATTTATTTTTTATAAATATTTTTTTTCTGTTTATATGGTGCCCTATGAAATCCATTTTATTATTTTGAATTTTCTGATATATTTTTTCCTGATTTCGGATTTTTCGTTTTTAAAAGTCTGTAATTTTTTTTTTTTTTTTTTATAACCACAAGTGTTTGATACGTTGACAGCAATGATGAAGCTATAAATGCATGAAAAAATATGACAAAAACAGTCTTTCTAAACAGTTTTAATAAAAGTGCTTTCAGAAAAAGGGTACAAATTGGCACAATGTATAGAAACAAACTAGGAACATTGTAAATTTAAAAAAATCTAAATGTAGGCTTTTTATAGTAGTTTTTCTTTTCAACACAAGCTGAACTATAACATTTCAAAATAGATGTAATGTTTTCATTAATAATTAATGTAAATAAAAGCCTAAATATTTTGATTTATTCTAATTTAATAAAAAGGCACTTAGTAATATCTCCCTGAAAACTTTGGAGAAAAAATGCAGCAACTAGACCCTACATTCTGCAGTAGTCATTACAGTACTATCTGCTCAGAATAACTCTTAGGTAGTCGTTTTCCCCGAAGTGATAACGGTATCTAGCAAGTGAAGTCGCACGAGAGGCAGCGCTTTTTTACAGTTAAAATCACGGTTGTGTATGGTGGCTGAGAGGTGCAAAAATAGTTTTTTCATGCATTCTCATGACGTGTGTTTCTTGAAGCCTCTTGTCATACAAACTGTGATATGTCAATGTAATTTTTAAAATATATACATATATATATTTTGTTTGTTTAAACAGATTTTGTGGTAATGTCCTAAGGTGCCTAATTCAGTTTTTTTCTCTGAATTCCGCGATTCCGTCCGTGTTCTCCTCAACGTGGATTTCATAGGGCTCTAAGTGTGTGTGTATATATATATATATATATATATATATATATATATATAATCTCGAAACGTTGGGCAGCTGGCTCTTTGAGCTAATATATATATATATATATATATATATATATATATATATATATATATATATATATAATATATTATTGAGCTCAGAAATGTGACCTTGTCAAACTGGCCCAACATGAATAAATACCTTTATGAACAAAATCCTCCAACTAATAGTTATGTGGTGGTGTTATTGTTTTACAGACGACCAGTTGGCACTCAAGATGAGCTACTTGCTTTCATATGGTCTGAGGGCGCTTTGGGGTTTATTGATGCCTTCGACATACTCCAGCCCCACACTAAATATGAATACTGAGTGAGAGCCCGCAACACCAGGGGATCTGTGGACAGCCTGTGGTTGTCAACGCAAACCCTGGAAGCACTGCCACAGGGCTTACTCAGTGTTGCTCAACTTGACGGAACCTGCTTCTCCCAGTGGGATTATAGCACAGTTCTGAGTGTTCTATCAAAAAAGAAAAAGTGAACCAACATTTAACACGGCTGCTGTAACAGCATTAAATGTGCCACAAAGGTCACAAGTTATTTTGTTCATAGTTACTTTGTTATGAGGTGATATTTTAGATCTGTTGAGTAAATTTTAAATAATAAAAAAAAATGATATCAAACTGAAATGTTGTTCTTGGAGATAAGTTTAAATCATTCCAGGTTTACTGTGATAAATAAGCCAAAACTGAGCTTGTTACACATACTGTACTTTGGTTTATTACATTCTCAATAAATCTGCAATGGATCAAACTAATATGCTTTGGGTGGGGTTTTTTTCCCATCCCTACACCAGTGGTGTGCTGTGACAAAATGGACTGGGGTAGCAGAGTAGTCGCAACACACCCCCTCCTTTTTTATGTGGCAGCTACCTGTAAGCCACAGATACATTTCCTAATTTGAATTCTAAAAGTGCTGAGTATATCCTTTCCCTTCCTGTATCAGCTCAGGGATCTGTGGTGTATATCTCCCTTTTTTAACAGTCTCCAATTTTTCAGAGAAAGTTCTCCTTGAAAAAGGATTCGTAACCAAATTGACTATGATGTCTCAGTTTTCTCACATCTTTTTTATTTTTAGTGTAAAATAAAATTCGAAATAATTAGATGTTGTAAAGGTATTTATATTTATCAATGTATATTTATAAGCAATATCGTGCGAAATCTAGCTATCCTCCTAACTGCAGTGCTAACCAAGGAATATTCATGTTTTGGGGATGCTCACTAATGATTGGTCAGCTGTCAGAGCTTTGACTTTCCCATTGGTTGCTAAAGCAGGGCCTTCAAGTGAGGCAGAGAATACCCTGGGAGATTTATGGCCCGCCTCTGCTCACTCCTGATTGGTTGCCTGTCTAATAAAAAGATATTCTTCGACTCGCCTATTGGTTAAAATCACTCAAGACCTTCAACTGAAATGGAGAATACCCTCAAATGTTTTTTTTTTCTAGCGTCTGGTCATTGTTTTAGACTTATGCGTGGGAAATGCAGATCTCTTATTGGCTGATTACATCCCCTTCAGGAAACCCCTAGACTCTTAAAGAACCACTAGTAAACCCTGAAAGTCATCTTGGATAAAGGCGTCAGACAAATGAACAAATAATAATTACAGTAGTATGTTTCATAGTATAAGCAAGCCCACTGTATGCAACTGAGTGAGGCAACGTAATGTCATTTGACTGGCGGTTTACTTGGCACTGTCTGTTCAGCAGAGTATACCTTGTGAAGGACCTGACGGCACATCACTGCCCTAAGCGTTCTGTTACTACCTCCAGTGTATTAGATAGCTCTTCAAAATTCAGTCTAAACACAATTGCAATTGTTATTGCCCTGCTACCAAAAATAACTAACCAACCACTAGAACTTTCTTTCTTGAGTTTCTATTATTGCAATAAAATCCAGCAACATGGTCAAGGGGAACTTTTGTTTTGGCAAAACTGCATCTTTTGTAATGAATTCCTTGGCGTAGTGGAGTAGGGACATGTCTATGTGCTCTGCAAAAGGAACCTGGCTTAATTGACATGGGCTTATTGGTCTCTGAACCTCAAGACCAGGACTGAACACTCACTACCTTAAAAATTACACTAAGGACAGTGATGTAACTTACCTGCAGATTCTTACATGTTACTGGTCAGGTAAGAAACTATAAAAGTTCTCTGACAACACTTTTTTTTTCATTGAAACTTTTTTTTTAAACTTAGTTCACGTCAACTTCTTCATGCTATTTTGTTATTTTTAACTAGTATCTACCATTATTGTAGAATATTTATAGTCGTTATATGATTAAGTATCGGTATTTGCAGTTCATACTGGTCTGTGTGATGGCCAGCACATGTTTGTTTTGACTTTAATTGCAGATCAGCAGCCATCTGTTTGCTGCAATATAGGCCTCCAGGCTGATATAGAGACAGCCTGTGGCAAAATCCTTTAGGACTTGAATAAGACTGTGCTTTCTTGTCATGTCTGGTGCCTGCAAACTAGATTCTTTTACAATATGTGTCAAAAGGCACAAAACTGAACTTGGCAGTTTTGTAAACAATATGACATACAGTAGCTCACCAGAAAGAAGGCCTGTTTCAAATCTTTTGAAATCCATACACTTTCTGATCTAAACATGTTTTCTGTGTTCTGGTAGTACCAGGTTGTATCTGCACTGACACCAGAACATTCTTTTATTTTAAAATGGCCTGGACAAACCAAGCACTCTATTGGCTTCCTGTACAAGGCTATGCACAGATCTATTTTTGGAAAAATATATAAGCACCATATTATATTTGAGGGTGCCTGGTTGTTTTGTGCATTATTCATTGTGTCAGCACAAGTGCAGCGGATAATGATTCAATTCATTAAGTTGACTTCTTTTTTTCAAATACTGGTTTTGCTATTGTATTATCAGCAGACCGTTAATTTGCTTAATTGTACAGCTCAGGCCAAAAGGTTTGCATTACCCTATAGAATTAACAAATGTTGAATGAAACCTGCTGAATAATGTTACGTTAACATGTTGAATTGCATACTGCTTTGTAGTTTTCCATATATTTAACAAAAACAGATTTTTTTTTTAAAAAGTGACATTTTGAAATCTAACATGAAATACCATACTACTATTATGGCTTCCAGTAGACTTTTGTGATGTAATTTTATAGTTTATTTGATTACATGATGTTAAATAAACGATCTAAGTTATTTCATATTGTTTTTTTTAAATTATGTCTCAATCCTAAAATTCTAGGTGATGCAAAAAATGTGTCCATAGCTGTACATTGTGTTTATGATTGTTCGACATAAATTAAGGGTACTTTGTCTGGCTGTACTGCACATGTTCTCCATGACCTGTAGTAAACCCCTCATTCTAAATCTTGACTGTCTGTGCTCTATATACCTTATCTTATCAGCAATGTTAAAAATTAACACATATTGTCCCTTACAGAAAATATCTAGTTTGTGTACATACCCCACATGGGGCACAATGAAAGTCCTGACTGCGAGAAAGGTTAACCATGAATTATAACGAGTTAAATGTCACATGCAGATTTACATAGTGCATAAGTAGGCCTACTCGCTGTTTAAATTGGTCATTGTTTCAGCTATTCTATATACAGTGGAATATAGTTCTATAAAAATGAAACCAAAATGGCCACACATAAATGCCTTGTTACTTCCCAGTGGATATAACCTTTCCACCACAAAGACTAACAAATTAGAGAAACCCCATTAAGAAGTGACCGGTTGTTCATGGTTCAGAGCCAGTCAAAGTGAAATTCAGCAGATTTTCTGGACAAGTGACTACTTTAAGTGCCCACAAGTGTCCTATCCTAATAAATACAGTGGGGGAAAAAACATTAGCATGAGCGGTGAGCAGAGATTATTGGCCAGTGACCGGTATATTGAAGTCCAGAGACCATTAACATTGATGGAGCAATCATTTCAACTTCAGAGTAATTACCTTGATTGGAAAATAACTGTTCTTGTGTGCACTGGTATGATCAGAACGTATTATAATGCTGTTTCATATCAGGATTATATTGACAATATTTAAGCGGTCTTAAGAATTACCTTTAAAATAATTTAAAAAAGGAAAAAAGCAGCTGCATCAAAGTATGGCTGAAAAACTGCACTGTGCTGTATGACAGTCAAATAGCTGAAATGTGAATTTCATATTGTACCTTGAATACTGATATAACACCATTTAAAAAAGTGTATAGAATCCATAGTATTAGATATCCCATAAGTGAACATATAGCCAGTGTAACAGGTTTGTTAATTATACTGCCAACTTGAAAGACTGGATCGAAACTCAGTGGAATAAACAGCAGACTTAGCATGTTTGAGCATTTGATAACTTTCTTATCCCACAAGAGAGAATAGCCTAATAAAGCATAAATGTTGAAGCTACAGGCTTATGTTAGGCCATCATCACGTGTGTGGTAAAAATGAGTATGCAATGAACCATACAGTCTTTTTTATACAAAATGTGAAAAAAGATATATTGTGACAGAGCACAAGCACTGTGGCATTGCTGTTCTTCCAGTTTGGTAGGGATAGGGTTAATACTATCCCTGCCAAATACACATGCAGACTGTGGCTGGGACTTAATTGATTAATTAACGATCAATTAAGCCCAGCCACAGATGTATATAAGGAGCAGTCTCTCCACTAGTGGAGAGGAACCCAGGGCAAGGAGCTGAGCTGAGCCGAGCCGAGCCGAGCCGAACCGAGCCGAACCAAGCTTTTTCCTCTTCTTCACGGACTGAATGCAAGTAACTACCTCCAGAGCATTAAGAGACAGTTACCTGCCAGCCCAGCCTCTAGACCTGTGCCTGCCTACAAGCATGCAACTTGTTAATTACCTTGCTCAACCTGGGAGATTGCGTAAATAATTTTAATAATTTATTTTGTAAAACCAATTTATTTTTGCTTCTGTAAATAAATACGCACAACAGTGCTTTAACTGCAGTTCCTTTGTATCTGTCTGCTATTTGTATAGCCATTAAGAGCTGCACCACACCACTGCCCTCCCACATACATATTATAGGGACTAAACTAAAAGGCAAAGGAGCTGTTTCTTCAGGATGTAAATTATTTAAATTATGATGACTTTTGTTATCTCCACTGCCTGTGATTTTACCTAAAATATATCACCGCTTATGCTATACAACTGTGTACTTTTTTTTTTTTTAACTTAGCAGATGAGGATGTTGTTCTTGGCCACATAAGATGTAAGGATATTCCATACAAACTTTGTTCAGTAGGTAATAAATTGTGAAGTTTGGCAGTCAGCAAACACAATTTTCCTCATTGAAATGCAAAGAAGCAGGTACTGTACCCTACAGTATAACATTACATATTTGGGCTAATGTTAAGTTAGAATTCATATAGTGACCCAACTTAAAGCAAAACAAAACAAAAATAAGCTGCTGGAGCACACTATATATCGTTAACATATGTTATGTACTGTATTTTGTCACACCATGAGTTCTGCTTTGACCTTTGTGTATGTCACTGGCAATTCATACTGAATGGAAATTGTGACATTTAACCTACGGCATTTACGTTTAATTGCTGCAAAGTGCTTCTGGTCATTTATCCATAAGCCTCAGCTGTATATTTATTAACTGGAAAATCAAGAAAAAAACACAGCGATTTCACACAAGAAAGCTACAACCTGTCAAAACATAGGGAATGATTTGTTAATCTTTAGTTTAAACCAGCCACAGTAACAGGTGCTGGGTATTGTCTTCAGACAAATTACTTTCAAAGTGCTTATTGCTAATGTTTCTTATAGCAGTGTTTTTTTTATTATTATTATTTAAGTGCATTATGTATTTTAGTCCTTAACTATTAACAAGTTCTGTGAAAGTTCCCTTTATCATAGTGTTTTTTTTTAGTACTGAGATGTAAATACTTTTGTATATTTTTATTTTAGCACTTAAACACATGTACAGTACAGTCTCCGTGTATAGGAACACCTAAGAGAACACTTCGCCTAAGAGAACACCCTTGTGGTGAAATACATTTTTCTCATTGTAAATGCTCCGCCTAAAGGAACAGGAACTTTGCTTAAAAGAACACCTTTATGGCGCCGCAAGAGTGTCTTGAGGCACACTGATTGGTTAATTCAGTCTTTCCAGAACCGCCATCCTATCATTGCCTCATTTTGCATTCTGATTTCGACAAGTGCACCTCATCGCTACAAAATGGCATGTAAATAAACAACGAAATGTGCCGCTGTTTCTCTTGCAACAAAAAGTTGGAAATTGTTCGAGCTCTTGAAAAAAAACCTGAATCGGACACAAGTCACCGAAATTGTTTTTTTCCGTTATGGTGAGTTGCTCACCATTCTGTTAAATAATTTTGTGCATATCTTGAATATTGCTCCTGTACAGGTATTCATAATTAATATAGAGCGGTTGCTGCCTTTTTAACGTGTGTAGGAGTGCTGTGTTATTTTAGTTTGACAGTTAGTTTATTAACGTTAGTCTGTTACTTTATTAGTATAGTTTATTAACATACACTAGCCTATTGCTTTTCTCTTACTTATTCTGTTCATTTCATACGTTGATGCATGACAAGTAATACATATTTATTTATTTATTGATTTCATATTGTGTCTGGTGGTCAACTCCATCTTAAAGAATACTTCGACTAAGAGAACACTGCACTTGCTTCCAGGTGGATGTTCTCTTAGCCGGAGAGTACTGTGTTGATAACACTATCTGTACACATTGTTAAAGTATAAGTGCTCTCATTGTGGTATGATGGTGTGATAGATTATGCATTGTAGTGGCTGATGCAGGCGGACTGGCTTTGTCTGTGGCTGTAGCAGTAGGAAGCAAGTTTTCTTCTAGGACAACCTAGTACTTGGCTTGATTCATGCGTCCTTCACAAAGACAAATCTGCCCGATTCCAGCCTTGCTGAAGCACCCCCAGATGAGTCCAATTTTCAGCTTTGCCCAACACCTGGTCGTCTAATGGTTAGATGGAGACCTGGAGAGGCCTACAAGCCACAGTGTCTCGCACCCACTGTGAAATGTGGTGGAGGATCGGTGATGATCTGGGGGTGCTTCAGCAAGGCTGGAATCGGGCAGCTTTGGCATGAATCAAGCCAAGTACAAGGTTGTCCTGGAAGAAAACTTGCTTCCTTCTGCTCTGACAATGTTCCCCAACTCTGAGGATTGGTTTTTCCAGCAGGACAATGCTCCATGCCACACAGCCAGGTCAATCAAGGTGTGGATGGAGGACCACCAGATCAAGACCCTGTCATGGCCAGCCCAATCTCCAGACCTGAACCCCATTGAAAACCTCTGGAATGTGAACAAGAGGAAGATGGATGGTCACAAGCCATCAAACAAAGCCGAGCTGCTTGAATTTTTGTGCCAGGAGTGGCATAAAGTCACCCAACATCAATGTGAAAGACTGGTGGAGAGCATGCCAAGACGCATGAAAGCTGTGCTTGAAAATCAGGGTTATTCCACCAAATATTGATTTCTGAACTCTTCCTAAGTTAAAACATTAGTATTGTGTTGTTTAAAAATGAATATGAACTTATTTTCTTTGCATTATTCGAGGTCTGACAACACTGCATCTTTTTTGTTATTTTGACCAGTTGTCATTTTCTGCAAATAAATGCTCTAAATGACAATATTTTTATTTGGAATTTGGGAGAAATGTTGTCAGTAGTTTATAGAATAAAACAAAAATGTTCATTTTACCCAAACACATACCTATAAATAGTAAAACCAGAGAAACTGATAATTTTGCAGTGGTCTCTTAATTTTTTCCAGAGCTGTATAATATGTTAATTTTACAATCTCTATTTGACAGGGTTTTTTTTTTTTTTTTTTACATCTTTTGGTTTTCTATTTTCTATATACAGTATTAATACAAGATGATTGTATGCCATATTTCAAGTATTAAATATCATATAATTATTATAAAAAGTTCTGGCACTTTTTCTAGGCTGTAGTCTAACTCTGTTAAAAACCTGTCAAAACCTTAGGAAATTAATTATCAAATAATTAACAGCATCCTACCTGATTCCATCATACATTCAAAACCAGAGAGACTTCTAGAGGTCAAGAAATATAAAGGACAGCCAAGTGAGGATTGCGGCAACTGTAAATTATAACATAAGAAAGGAGATGCTGACAAAGTGTGTCCAAGATTACTTTTATGAATTACTGTACTACCCAGTTGACTTCAGTGCATATAACCAGGTCTGGATTGATGGCATTAGAAACTGAAAGTTTACAAGAATTGGAAACTTGTTGTCTTTCCGAAAGGAAACTCCACCCATCAATCACACACGTTACCAGTTTAATCAGTTAAATAGGTCTCTCTGCCCACAAACCAATGTCATTTCTTTGTTTGGTTTGCTTACCTGGCACTATGGATTTGACTCCTCGATCTGAAAGTCACATTTCAGCTCCTGAGAGCCCAGCCACTCCAGTTCGACCTAGCTGCAAGAGTAAATCTTGGCTGTCTCATCAACGTGCTTGCACCAATAAAAAGAGGAAATATCAGTCATGGAAAATTCCTCGGCTTCTCAATACTTTGTACTCCAGGAACATTTCTTACAGCGCTGGTGCTTCCCCCGACATCATCTTAAAGTCCCCCATTCATGCCAGCTCCGTCTCCAACGTGGACATCCTCCAAATGATTCTAGCTTCAGTCTCCGGGCTGGATAAACGTCTCTCTTGCCGTGAACGTCATCCTGTACCTCTCGGTCCTTCTGCATCAGCTCTCCTCGCCACTCCATCTCAGCTTCCTGCTGTGGCGCCCTGTTCGAGTCCCACAACCCGGCTTCCCTGCTATCCAGACGAGCCTTAGTTTCCAGCAAACTCCGTACTCAAATTCAAGAAGGTAGGGACATAAATCTAGTTCTTTTGCTTCTCTGTTCCCTCGAGGTGCACGATAAGAGTGTTGGACTGCGGAGAAGTATGCATTGTTTTAAAATCCAAAGACCTTCGGTTGTTCAAAAAAATTACTTTGGCAGAATTTGTTACAGCATTCAGTCTGTACAGAGACATTCTCTGACGCATTTCCCGTGCACTGTCAGGAGTATGTCTTAGTCTTGTGACCAATTTGT
Source organism: Acipenser ruthenus (assembly GCF_902713425.1). Taxonomy (NCBI): domain Eukaryota; kingdom Metazoa; phylum Chordata; class Actinopteri; order Acipenseriformes; family Acipenseridae; genus Acipenser; species Acipenser ruthenus. The sequence continues at coordinate 48,628,481 of NC_081193.1, read as the reverse complement.
CTATGAGATACGGTGGTTCAGCTTTCTATGACTATCACAAGTCTTTTTCAGCTAAGGCCGCTGCAGTTCTGGAACAATTTAACATCAGAGTTAACTGGGGCATCTTATTTTGTCGCCCGAGAGCTTTCACTTGCATGGTTTGCAACTCCAGCTTCCACAAAACTAACGTTTGCCTCCTTTCAGCCCAGTCTGCTTTAAACCAGCAAATGCATTCCCACGTTTCACAGGAAGTTCCAAGCTGTAGTTCTTTCCAACCACAGTTTTCAGTTAATTTACCCTCCAGTCACGGGTTCCTCCTAATCTTTCACTGCTCATTTACCCAGCCAAATTTAACGACAAACGAGGGAGGCAGGTTATCTTTTCTGTCGGGAGACAAATCTGCAATAACTTTAATGAGAATGTCTGCATATTCCCCCTGTACTTTTCGCCACAGTAGTTTCTGCAGCGACAGCCACAGCAAATGCATCTGTTCCAGATGTGCCCACACTGCGTCTGCGCAGCAATGACTAGGCCTTCCATCTACCCCATTAATATAGTAGCATTGGCGGTCACCCTCATAGATCACCCAGATAGAGTTTTTTATATTATTTTAGTTCTCAACGAAGGCTTCCCACTGGTATGTTTACTCCTCCCTCTGTTTCCCACGTTTGCAGTAATCTAAGATCTGCTCTAAATGATCCTGATTGTGTTGATATTTTGCTCAAGAAAGACACTTCCAAAGGTTTCATGATCGGCCCATTTTCTGAACCCCTGTTCCCGTCATTCCGTATTAGTGCACTGGGGGGTCTCAATTTGCAAAGCACCAGAGCCGCTTATAATACAGGGTGGCAGTCTTGCATCAAATATTGCTCCCTGTCACATTTACGCCTCACTTCTGAATCTTCTATCATAGAATTCATTACTTATTGCTTTTTAAAATGCAATATCTCCCTTTCCACCATACACCAATACGTCAGGACTAAAGTTTCACTCTCATTTGCTCAGAATCACTATCCCTTCCCCATCTCATCTTCCTGGGATACAAATGCTGCTCCATGGGATTCAATGAACTGCTTCCAAACCTTCATCTTCCAAGTTGCCTATCACAAAGGAAGTCCTGGGGCCGGTTGCATAAAACTATATTAGACTAGTCTAAACTATTAGACTAGTCTTAGTTTGACAATTAGACTAGTCTAATGCAAGTTAGTCAATTGCATAAAAATTAAGACTGACTAAGACTTAGCCTAAAAAGTTAGCCTCGTCACACCCAGGCTAACTTAGAATTTAAGTCTATCTTCCATGGAAACCATTAACTGTCAGAAAGAAATCATGACCTCCCAACACAATCTCTGGCTATATGCGCGCTGTTTGAGGAAGTGTACTCAGATACTGAGGTAATTGAAAGGCTTCACTTACCAAGGCAAGCCATTATAAAATTAGCAGAAGATCTAAAGGATAAATTAAGGCCTGCCACAGACAGAAACCATAGTGTCCTACAGGTCTGCTTGGCACTCAGATTTTATGCAACGGGTTGTTTTTTAAATTCTGTGGGAGATTTCATAGGGCTGCATAAATCTTGTCTCTCTCCCTCTCTCTCTCTCAGTGCTGCACTCAGGCTGCTCCAGTACAGCTCGCTGGGGTGGGACCTCGCTTACTTGCTCAACTGAGATATGTGGAGTAAAAAAAAAAACTTACTTTACTATTTATCTTATAACAAACTTTAGGTTGTTACAAATTGTCTGATTTCATGTGATTGTTTTGTTGTTACCGTGTCAACATAGCGTCGCTATTTAACAAAGTTTTAGTTTCAGCACTGCTTGCCTGAGACACAGTTGCTACGGCGACACTGTGGTCACTGATGCTGACAGGCGGAGCCTCCCGCTAGCTCACACACACTCCACTCTCCTGCCCACCGGCAATCCTCCAAAACATCGGAGACTCCTCCCCAAATATTTAAATAATAAATTCTGTGGTCCGTTTAAGTTTTGAGGGAGGTCCTCCTTCAGTACGCGGATTTCCTCTTAAATATTTATTTTTAGCGTCCTGTACCATATTCTTCCATCGTTTCTGCACGTCTTTTACAGACCGCACACATAGTGGGTTGACGCTGTTAACTTTTTTTTGTAATTTTATCCCACGCCTTGTGTTTGTGTACGTTAGTGCAATTTTCGGAAAATTTCCCCAAAAGTATTTCTTTTTCTGCATTATACACCTCTAACAAGCACAAATTTTCAGTTACTGTGAACTGTGAACATCGCTGTTCGAGAAAAGCATCAGCCATGTTGTTTCTTTTTCCCCAAGTGTCTTAAAATTCCCAGAATGCGTTGCGTAACTAAGTAAGACCAGTCTAACGAAAGACTATTTTATGCAACCGTTTTAACTGAGTGTCTATCGTTAGTATGGCTTGTAATTATATTAAGACAAATACTTAGTCTATGTTTATGCAACCGGCCCCTGGAATCCATGATCAACACTCTACGCCCAGGCTACTTTTCTCTATACAGAGATGCCCTCCTGGAAGCAATGTTCGTCTCGGCCTTCTGCAGGTTACTACGATGTGGCGAAATCACATCCCTGAACCAGTCATTCGACCCATCCTCGGACCTCTGCATAAGAAATCTCCATCGTCAATCCCAGGTCACGTACTCTTTACATTTAAAACATTCAAAATCAGACTGAGAAAAGAAAGGCGTGTATGTTCATTTATCAAAAATACATTGTATTTGTCCTGTTTCTGCTCTTTTTAGGATCCCGTTTCTCACCCCGGAAGGGATAGTCATGTCCAGAACCTTCATCGGTGTCTCCTTCGCGCTAGGCTTCCTCCCGACAACTACTCCGGACATTCTTTCAAAATCAGCGCCACAACTTCTGCTGCTTCCAGGAACATTGCTCCACACCTAATCAAGGCTATGGGGAGATGGACTTCCGGTGCATATGAACTCTACATTCGAAAGAATGTCTCAGACTTATTATCGGCACAAAAAATGTTATGTGGCTAATTATGGATTATTGGAACCCGGAGGAAGGGTAACCCTCTGCCATGGATTCACTAAGGTTTCCCCCTATTTCTGGTGAGTAGGGTTTTTTTCCTTACCTGAGCGCTGAGCGGTTTAGATCTACAGGGTGGGGGAGGCTTAGGTGGCCTTGTTCTTTTGGGGGAAGGTGACCTGAGTGCCACTTGTCCCGCCGCTGGAATGCACATCCATCATAAACACATATCATGCTTGTCAGTATTGGGCAGCGTCATAGCTCCTTGAACCAGGCAGGATCAAAAGTAATTATCATGCACTATTATAAACAGGATATCATACTATCTTGCATCATGTCGGCCTGGGTGATTGGTCAAACGCCTAGTTAATTTTACACATTATCAATGGACCTTACCTGCGTGTCCCCAAAAAACGAGTGATGGTTAATTATGCAAACAATTGGCGGCAGCCTTATATCTGGGGGAAGGTGGCCCCAAGTGCCACTTGTCCTGCCCGCTGGCAGAGTCATTCTTAATCACTGTATTGCATTCATCTTAGCTCGGCCAGCACAGGGGCGGCTATCGAGCTCCAATGGGTAAGGCCATGGGCCAAATTATAAATGTGAATGTATTATGTATCTGTCGGCTATCATGTTCATGTCAGGCATAACTGTTTGTCAATTGTTCATGTACCCATCAGGCATATCTTTCGCAATCAATAAATTGTCATTTTCTTACTACTAAGTGGATGTCTCCTTTCTGAAATGCATTACATTACCTTTGCTGTGTTCCATGTTTCAGTATCTCAACATTAGATTATTAAACATACTGCCGACCTTTTGAAAAACATTTTAATCACACATCATGTGTCATAATAAATCAACTGGGCAATACATTTCTCAACATGTACTTGGGTACGCATGCCAGAAGAAAAAAAAGTCTCCTAAGGATCATCCTCCCTTGCATTCAGAAATGTTGTAAAATAATGGGTTTTATATAATGAACATTACGGATATCAATTCTGGCTTTTTTACTTTAGTTGCCAATAGTATGTTAACTAAGATAATGCATTTTTAATAAACCAACCATTATGAATGACAAAGCTGGACATGAAGGACATTAAAAGTAATTGTTTTTTCACATCTTATTACTTGTGAGAATAAAGCATTGTATTTTTTTTCTTCTGATACAGTTAAAACTCTTAACAAGTTCTGCCACAATTAAAGCAACAGTATTTCACACTTCAAAAACATGCCCAAATTGTTTATTTTTTTAAAAGCAGTTTTCTTATTATTTTACTTAAAATTCTGTCTAAAAATGTTTATATTTTTAAATACTTCCGAAAGAAATGCCCCCGCGGCACGCGGGTTCATTCATTTGCTCACTTGCTGTGAGGAACTTACTCAATACAAGCTACATATAAAAAATTGTAATCAGAGTTAATCAGTGTGTTCCCAGGATATTCTCTTTCTTATATTTTTCATAGCTATGTTAAGAAGTTTAAATCTGTGTAAAACAATAGCTGATGTAAGGGCCAGCCATCCCTCTGTGCTGGAGTCTAGTTCTGTGCCTTTTTTAAGGCTGGTATTGATCCCTCACTGAGCTGAGACTTCAGCACCATGCCAGACCGCTTGATTAATGGATTGGTTGCTGTAAACGGACTGAATGAGGGTACAGAATGCAGGCGGTCCGCGTTGCCAAACCAGTACCCGTCAAGATGTGCACAAACACATCTCATTATGAAACAGTTATCAAGTGTACATGAAAAATTAATTGGGCTCAGTTTGATTCTGAAAAGAATCAGCTTTCAGCTTGCCGGCTTTTCCCCCTCCTGATCTTTCCAGATGTTGCGCAGGGGCCCCTTGAGAAACAGCAATGGGAGATGTATTAATACATTGTATTGATTAGATCAAGACCCCTGACAGTCATTTGTAGAGATACCATCTGGCTGCTGTTCGAATTCCTTCACCGAAACAGGACGTGACACGTTATTAATCTCAACTCTTGGAATATAGACAGTTTGCCTTTCTGCAAAACCACATTCCTCTGTTCCGTAGGAGAAGGGTGCAGAAATTAAGGTTATTACACAAATTGAGCCATATGGTCTAAATATTTCAGCGGCGAAATTGCTAGGTAATAAAAATTGCTCCTGCCTTCTTAATGGTGTAAATTACAGTTTAACCATGGCTCTAATGATGTCCTTCTGCCACGCTTAACTACTGTTACATGAAGGACATTGTTTAAAAAATATTTTAAAAAGCAAATGCCAGCAGCCTGTTTACAATCTGTTAGTTTATCATTAAGAACACTGTCAAGATTGCATAAACATAATGAGACCCATTGTAGCATATCTTGCAGAAGAAAAAATAAATAAAAAATGAAAGAGGTGCTGTAATCTAAGTTAGTGCAGAGGCAATAGTAATTATCTATATGACTAAGCCATGCTAATTTATCAATAACTAGTTATTTAAAAGGCCAAACCCAACACTGAGGATCTATATGCATAATATCCATTCACTGTTTTACAGAATGTTTTCTATTAAGTTAGTGTAAATTCAGAAAGCATATATATATATATATATATATATATATATATATATATATATATATATATATATATATATATATATATATAAATTAAAAAAAAAAGATTGTGCAGTGTGATTTATTTTTGTGTCACTTTTCCAGTTTGTAAGGTGTTTGAGGCAAGGCACAGAATGACCTGCCATCTTATCTAAAGGATGGTGCACTCTAACAAAGAGGAGAATGCCCCTTAGTAACCCAACCCCCTGTACTTTAATGAGCTTCTTTGAAGGTTCCTGTTTCTTCAGTGGTAATCCTAGTCTTAGACCTTTTTTAATCAAAAGTTCTAAGATACCATATGATGCCTGGATTCCAGTATGTACTGTATACTTGGTGTTTGAGTACCTTACACAAAATACTATGCAACTTAATTTCCCCTGCATTTCTTTGACAATTTGTTTTTAAGCGTCCCTGTATGGGGAAATCCACTCTTGCCACAGTCAACAGCTTATAAACAATCTGAGTGACAGACATTTTCAGCCAAAAAGGTGCCTTTCACTGGTGGTTCATGTTGTGGTCATGTGACCATATCTCAGAGACCATTTTCAGTGCTCTCGTCTTGTTTGCATGGTTGCGTACATATGACATTGATATTCACCACTGACACGTTGTATGGCTACCTATGTGTGACAGCACGCAGAGTGAAAGCCCTGTCAGAGCATGTGTGTGTGTTGCGTCGGGAGTATTAGGTGGCAAGCAGGGAGTTAAAATCCTCCATACACACGTGGGAATGTGGCTGGATTGAGCCACAGGTGTATATATAGAGTGATCATGGGTGTTAGTATAGAATTGTGTTAGTGAAGGAATGGTGCGGTGGACAGTGTGCTCGGTTTGTTTTGTATTTGTGTATGTAAATAAATATGCGTGTGTGAGCGCTTAACTACAGCTTCCTGGTCTCCTTGGCAATGCGCACCCTGTCACACTATGAAACCAAGTTATATCATCATTCTTGTTTGACTGGCTGACATATGTATTTTAATATACACCGTAGTATCAGTGCTATGCATGTAATGTAATCCAATTTGTTTTCTTGCTGTTTAATTCAAGTCCACTTTTAGTTTTTTATATAAGAACAATATCAAACTTATTGCACAACTAGTTGCACAAGTAGTTGGCAAGACTATTGGCCATAGATTCTTGATAAGACGCATTTTTTTACCAGGTCCCATGAAAATCTTAACATGATCTGACCATAAATATTTTATCCACGTGGCTCTTCGTTAAAATCAGCATGGTCAGATTTATGATGGTTCGTTATGGGGCAAATTTCTCATTTGTCTGACTAAATCAACATAAGGTTGTTTACAAATACACATGGCTGGTCTTAATTAAAATTGTATATTTTCCCTAGATAATTTCATTGCTGTTTGTGAGGGGAAAATTAGATTTAAAATGTTTTCAGTCAGTTGCGAACCTTGCCATACTTTGCTAGGAGCCAGAGAATTAATTGCTGATTTCTTATGTATTTGATGTTTCTTAATAATGATTTACAGTGTGATCATATATTTAAACAATGTACTGTATATATTTAAACAATGCATACCCTTTAATGTATATCCTATTTGTGGGGCTTTTGTTACTCATTTTATCCCACTTGGACTACTTGCTTGCTAAAAATATTCATCCACTCTTCAGATATATACATGCCATACCAGAAGTATTTGAAAATGTCACCATGTTCCTTGAGAAAATGTGGTGTGTAAAGTGTACTGCTTATATTTAATTTTATAGTGCTTTTAATTTGCTTTAGTTTACTTAAAATCATCACTTTAAAAATGTTTTACTACATACATTTGTTTGGGTAAATGAAACTCATTTTAATGTATCATATTTTAAACTGCAAACACTGACAATAGTATTTGCACATTGATTGCACCTTAAACGAATAACAGTTAGAGCTTTGTGAATCTTTTTTCTATGAAAAACTTTTGCTTTTCTTTGTTTACAATCCACAGTAAGCTATTGGTTCTCATTTAACTGTATAAACTATTCTGCTAATGACAACTTAAACACTTCCACTTTTAGGGATCTAAGCCATACACATTTATTTAGAAATCTATAATAAAATCAATTTCGTTAGTTGTTTTTTAATGGCTGCCTTGAGTGTCTTGGATGACTGAATGCAGGTTGTTAATCCATTAGGTATCCATGTTAAGCAAAGTGTTTGATAGTATTGCCATCTAGGGGCAGGACAGAAGTCTCTATGCTGGAATAAACTGTAATTAAACAGCTGTTGCAGAATATGCATATAGTTTGTGTTTTATAGTCTACATGCTTTCCATATTTCACAGCATAAATTATACCTTTAAAAGTCCCAGAGCTTCCAAATGGATTTTAATGTATAATCTGTTTGGGGAAGATTACTGTTTATGCTGGGGTTTATGTTTCTTTTTTTTTTGCCACTCGTTAAGTGGGTAAACTTCCAAAAGAAATGTCTGTTCTGCATTATTAATCTTGTCAGTGGTCACAGTTTTACAACTGACAAGAAAACAATCCCTGACAAGAAAACAATCCCTTTATCGTACATGTATTTTGACTTGTTTGTACTTTTTGATCTTAAGTTTTCATTTTTATGGTAATTAAGTGTCATGATGTTGCATTTATATTGTGGACATTTAAATACTGTATGGTTCATGCCCTGCTGATGATAGAAGTGTAAAGATAGAATGTTAGACTAATGTCCTGTGGTGTTAATGGTCTTGTTAAATTCAATTTAACTGTGTTGCATACAGTACAGACGCTTTAACTGTAGCTGCATGTAACATACTGTTTATATGGTATTTTAATACTTACTCTCATAATTAATGTTTTATAATTTTCAGCATGGAAACACACACACTTAATGTAGATTAAGATTGTTGTAAGCTTGGAAAAATAAAATTGTTTACTGGATTTGAAACAGAGAACAACAAATTATAACAATTGAAAAGAGCAGAATAACAATAAAAAAAATTGTTAACCTTGTAACCAAAAACAGTTTTTAAGTAATCAGGGTTAACATATTTGATTATCATGCGGTTACAACATGGAGCTTGTCTTAAGACATGATGCTGCTAGAGATTCTGATCCCTGAATAATTACAAGTTGGCCTTTTTTTCAGGGAACAAACAACCAAGCTCACATTTTAGTCTAGAGCCCTTCACAACATACAACATCCATGTTGTGGCTTTTAACAGCGCCGGCAAGTCGCAAGCCCGTGGACAGTGCGTAGGCTTGAGGCATCATCCAGTGAACTCAACAGCTTTACTGTAGAGAAAACGGCAGAGCACTGCTGTTAAAATGGTCTGAACCCTTGAAACCCAATGGAGTAATGAAGCTATGTTCAATAATGTGATTTTTAGCACAAATGATGATGATAAAGATTACATAATAAATCATGTATTGATTGGAAGAGCACTGTGAGCTCTTCATAATCTTTAGTTGATCAAAGAAAAAGACAATGTCCTTTAGAATTAATGATGTTTTTAAAAAAAATGCCGATTGCCCAGTGCATTAAATCAAGGGAACATCACTTTTTCAACTGTCTGCTTCTTAAGTGAACTGGCACTGCCTTTATGTATTTTAACAGATTTGCAGATTACAGTGAAAAGTGAAATATGTCAGTCATGTGGTTATTCAGTTAGGTAATAATGCAGTAATATGTTTTAAATATTGAAATTGCTTTTTTTGTTGCTTTTAATCAACATTGTAGTACTGCGGCCATTACCATAAAGTGGTCGGTTACCCCTCCCCACGGTAGTACAAGCCACAACCTATTTTTTATTGACGATTTATATGTAAGAAGTTTGAAATGGATGGTTGTGGTGAGCGGAAATGGTGGCAGAACAGTTTTTTTTTCACACATTTTCAGGATGACTCCACTTTTGAAAAAGAACGCTCAGAGACCAAATTCCAATCATGTGTAATCTTGTGTACAGGGCCATTTACATTTGACAGAATGGGCTAACAGTTACACCACGTTATATACATAAATATGTGGATATGTATATACATACATATATCAGTTAAAGAGCAGAGGGTAGTTTATGGTATAGTTTATTCTATATAGAGCCCATTTGTATGCATTTTTTTTTTACATTTTACATTTTAGTCCTGCTAATAAACCCTAAGAAATTATGCCCCTTTTTAAAATTAAATTCAGTTTTAAAATTATATATATAAAATATATTGTCCTCATTTTATGCTTATTTTTTTAAACATTTAATTTACATTTTAAACAAACTAAATATTAACTAAAGCATCTCGCACATCAATTTATTCCTGCATAAACTACTCTTCAAAGAGTGATAACATCAATTTGATAATAATAATAAAAAAAAACTTTAGTGTATTAACTCCTTGTTCAAGCTGCCTGCACATTACTAATCTTCATTACTTTCACTATCAATTACTTTGGTGTCATTGTGAGGGTTGAAACAGGCCTTGCAAGCACACGACTCTATACATGACAAGCCTGCTGCACGGCATGAACATTTGCTGTTCAGTGTGCAGTCATGGTCCGTGCAATACAGATGTGTAATTTCCCTCACTTCAATGGGAGCAGATTCTCCTTCGAACATCTTTGGCTGCAGATGTCCCTCTTGATCTAATTCCCAACCGTGTCCAACAGGATCTGTCATGTCAAAGTTAGGTTCATGACTGTGACACCAGATCGCAGTCTGGTACTGAGCCCGAAGAACATGGTGCTTAAATGCTTTTTCAGTTGGTGGTAGCTGAGCAGCAGATATGTCAGTAGTGATCGACATGCTGTACCTTAGCTTATCAAGTGTGTTGCATTGTTTGCTATTTTGACCATAGAGCATTAGCATAAACTGTCAGGCTGTGGAGAAAACATCATCATGTGAACAATTGGCAAACTCTGATAGTGCTTTAAGGGCATCTGCATTTGTAAGCAACATTGTGAAAGCTGTGCGCTTCCCAATTTTGAAGAGAGCACTGGTGGTGTCACAACCTGTTAGAGCATGAACTGCAGGTAGGCATTTTGACACCACATTACCGAGGCTTGCTGCAATAGTGTGAATAGGAATAAACCTCTCCAGTGTGACAATTTTTCCAGAATGTCCAGCATGCATATATACCTCTTGTGCCAGCAGACCTTGACAGAAATAGTAGATCAGGATGACCAAAACATCTGTATCACACTGCACAATAACCCTGTAGTGGTCTTTGCTCAGGCTAATGGCATGTAGCACCATTCTGGTGTCGGACTCCTCTTGTGTAGAAAACATATTCTCCAGAGCAGCTCCACCAGAATATGTCAGGTGCATCACACGTTTTCCATCAGCAAATCCACCAGCAATCACAATGGATTTACCTTCTGGAAGATGTGCAGGAACCTGGGAAGCAAGATACTTGCTTACAAACTCAGCAAGTGCAGCTTTGTTGGCAGAGCCCTTCAGGAACAACTTGTAGTTAGGCACAATCCTTTCCCGAAGATTTGGTGGCTAGGTGTTGTCTCACCAGCTCCCCGACGCTCGCGTTCCATTCTTTTTATTGAATTCTCCTGGTCATACCTATCAAACACAACAGTGACAACATCATAGAAGCAATTTGCTGTGTCAAGGATCTGTAGTAGCCTGTTGAGGACCTTCTTTCCAATGTCATCAAATGTTTTGATGTAAGCCTCATTCATGGACTGCAATACTGCCATTCCATCAATGATATATGCATTGGGGGTGGTCTTAGCCGTTGACATTGAAGGTAGCTGATGCAACTCCTCACAGACTGATTCAGGCTTTTTGGCCCTATCCGATTTAGTTGTCTTTCTCATTTAACCATCATCATTGAACAGTGATGGAGGTACTGCAGCAAGCTCATATGACAGCACTGTTTCCAAATTAATATTCCTTTGTTTGGACACTACAAACAGACGACAAAAAAGCACTTCAGAGTTTATCAGAAGCTTTTTCTGTTTGTCTGCAGGTAATGTTTTCCTCATGTCACTGAATGTTTTCATCGGGGCAGAATATCCCAGAAGCTTGCTGTTTTGATGTCTTTTGTTAATCTTTTTTTTAATGAAGGTCTCCATTTAACGCTTTCCTTCTGCCAGTGAGGCTAGCAGACTTTTTTCAACTTCCTTTATTGCAACCTGCCCTGTTACAATGTTGATTAGCTCAATAGGCACTGTATCCAGGTCAAATGGGTTTTGATACTGGCTCTGTATGGTGGTAATCATTTTTGCAACATCAGACTGATCTCTTGCTTTCTTAGAGCTATCATGGCCCCATTTTACTTCTGTGGAGGTGCTACACATTGATTTAATTGCTTCTGCATATTCTCCTGTTATGTGTCTTGTAAGCAATCATCGTGTAAGTGCTCCTTTTCTTAAGGTGAAGCCAATCACTCCTCTCTGACTTTTAGCCTCACGATTAATTGTTTGCTCCAGTGCTTGGTCAGTAGCAACACAGTTGAAGTTTTGCTTTTCAGATCGGCGAACAACAAAACCACGTGATTTCATCTGCTTGTAGACATTTGGCTGTTTAGCCTCTAGTTGTTTCATCTCTGATACATACACGTTTGTATATTTTGCATAGTTGTTTCTTCCTCCTGCAAAGAAGAATGGTATTGTTTCAACAACTGCATTGAGATGTAGGTCAAAGTATGCCTCTCGTTCTGCTCTTAGCAATCTCAACATGATGTGAGCTGCTTCTATGAAGTTGTCCCAGAAAGCAAATGTAGATGACTGAGCTCTTCCTGCTGCTTGAAACTTCCTGATTGTATCAGCAACACCTGCAACTTTCACAGCATTGACAGCATTCTTGTTATGAAGGGTGTCCTGCAAGTCTTTTAATCTTTGTTCCGTATCAGAATCAAGCCAGTCAAGGCCATGTGCTTCAGACCATAACTTTGCTGAGGACAGATATAACTGAGAGAGTGCATCAAGTACCAATATGCTTCCCCTCACTGACCTAGACAGTTGTTTGCTTTGAAGTATAAGATGTGCTGTTGCAGTAAGAAGGTGCCAGAGACCTCCATCTCCAAACAGTTTGCCAATGCTTGCAATGAATGCCATCAATAGGTGCATTCCTCCAAGTCTCATGGTTACCTTTCCATCAAGCATCTCTGGTTTACTCCACAGTACCTGTTGTGCTTTACTGTATATAGCCAAGTCTGCTGTTACTAGGATGTGGGGTTGTCCTAACTTCTCTGCCACGGCTACCAATTTCAGCAGGGTTGTATAGATGGTATTGATGTCTGTTGGTTGTGCATGGAGGAATGGTAGATATCTGATTGTTGTCAGAGGTTGATTTATAACTGATGTGGCAGTGTTGAAACTATTCCATACAGGGATGGCTTGGTTGTCTTTATGTATGAGCCTTGCAAGCTTCCAAACCAAATCATTTGTTATTGCTTTCAGATAGGATTTGTTATCTCTATCCACAGCAACAATGGAGCTGTTAGCTATTGCAGTTGGCTCTGGTTTTTGTTGGGTTTAATGTGTCTTTCTAATTCATCTTGATCATATGCTGCTATTTCAAGTGACTTTTTGCTTGATCGTGGGATGTGGTTAATATCATCAGGAATGCCACATCTTTGATACAGTACCATGGCCATGCAATGTGTGGTAGACTTTCCATCCAGAGTATCTTCATTTTGGTCAAAGTTGTCTATGGCTGCATCACTGTAGGTACTCGGGTCATCAGCAGTGACCTTTTGTATTCCACAAGGTACATATATGTCTTTGTTCTTGGAGACCTGATCTTCTGCAATGGACGTCACAAATCGTCTAAACTCATCATAGGACACAGAATATCCAAAGCTATGTAGCACATCAGTGAGACGTCTACTACCAAAATCATGATGCATTTATACCCCAAGGCCGAGTGTTAAGGTTGTTCTTACTTTCTGTCCTAAGGCAATAATGTTGTGATATATAGCCAGCACAGGAAGACTTGATTGTGTTTTTTCATCCTCACTGCGGGAAACATTTTGGTAGTCTTTTTCACTAGTCATCTACAAAATAAAGTCGTACATAAGATGTGGTACAACTTCTCTGCACTTTTTAATATCAGTGTCTCCACTTGATATATACTCTTCTGAATTCCTAATTAGTTGCATGGTCTGCCTTAATATACCAGCAGTCCTATGCAAGACCAGAGCTTCATCCAAATTATCTATCATTTGCCCAAGTTCTTCAATGTCAGATGCATTCTCCTCACTCAACTGCTTTTGCAATTGTGCTTTCTTCAGTGCATCGCCAAGTCTAACTTCACCGCAACACAACAGATCAGAAAGACCTGGCTGCTCAACAAAGCATAGACTGTCTTGAAAATGGTTCTTCAGTTTTTGTTTTAGTTTCCAGGAGGAATAGGCCTCTGCTTCTAACTTGGAAACTCCCATTTCCAGCAAGATATCAATTAACCTTAAGCGCTGGTATGAGAGGGTAGTGACTTTTTTTTGTGCAGAAAATACATTTTGCTTGATCTCACTCACAAGTGTATTAAATGCCCTATCATGAACAAAGGATGTATCCATACATTTCATATGTGAGGCCTTGATATTCCTTTCTGAAATGTAGTGGGAGAGGCAGGATTGGTGGTACTTGGCATCACTTGCAAATAAATCTGGGCAGGAGAACATTCTTAATTGCACAGCTTCATCATGCCTCTTCTCTGCAGCCTCCAGGACTTTAGAATGTGTTGTTTGACCAGTACCAGTGCTGATTGGAGTAAGCCTCTCTCTACGCTTATCAGGAAGTCGCTTTTCAGATGTACCACAAATGAAACAATGTTCACGTATGTTAAAGTTAGAGGTGCAGCATCTGCTAAGCCTTTGTGGTTGAAAGAAAGAGGCTTCTTCTGTGACTGGTATGGGTGACTTGTGATGCTGAAGATTACTTTTTGATGTGTATGCTGCCCTACATGTTTTATGATAGGAAATTTTGCATTTCAGATTAAGAATTTCTTCTCTCACTAACACTGTTTGTTTATATACATCATCCTGCCTCACTTCAGCTGCATCTAATAATGACTTCAGGCCCTCTTGTGTTGCAGTCTTTACAGCCGGACCTCTTTTTGAATTTCCTTCCAATTGCTCTGAGCATATTATACACTGTTTTGTATCAATTATTTTTTAAAAATCTTTTGGTGGCTCCTCATAGAGATCCATATTTACATCCTCACCTACCAGTGTTCTACTGCAAAACAAAAGAGAACTACTGCTAACTTGGTACATAGTTATAAGTAGGGTTGCCTGTTGTAATTTGTCCTTTTAATGTAAACACATAATTAGGGCTACCTGTTATCAACATTTTAGCAAATTAAGCGTCATTAAAAAAAAAAAATCCCTTAATGTAACACATTAAGGGGTGTTTTTTTTTTTTATGACAAGAAACCATTTAAAGCCATTGGTAGGAATACATAAACATTAAAATCAGGCAACCCAAATTATGAGGTAAATTATTCAGCTAAATAAAATAGCACACAATGACTGTCTATTGTAATGAAAAATAACACATAATACTTATATTTATATATAAAAGTTGACATTATATATATATAAAGTTAAAAGCTTGTTATTCACTTTAACACAATCCGCATAATTTTCTTAGAACTTTAAATAACTCAATAACAAGGTAATATAGCCTAATATTCTTAAGGAGTGTATATCATCACAATTACTGGTATCGAGTCAATATTTATTTATCCATTCATTTAGTGTTTATTCAATTAAGGTTGACTGATTTATAAAACATATTAATTAATTCATATGCATATGATAAATCACTAACAACGATATAATATATAGCATAGCCTAACAGGGTTACATACTTTTAATACGATGTTTTCTCATGTATTCTCCCTGTCAGAATTACAGCTGATTCTCAGACAGGGAGAATACACACAGACGTTCAACAGCGGGAATGTTTTTTGTTTTTTTTTCGTCAAAACCACTCCCCCTCAACAACAAGCCAACCAATAAATTGTTGCCATAGTCAGGAAGTAATCCAAAACAAGTAGACGCGGTTTATGAACACAAATGAGCACACATTTAAAAATGTAAATCAGCATGACGGTGAAACTTAAAATACTAACTGAGAAAGTACGACATTTGCAGTGTCACGCTCTCATAAAGGTAGGATTTTAAGTTGTACATATTAAATATATAACGTTAACATGAAAAACTACATTTTGTGTGTTTGTGCAGCAAAACAGCGCGGCGTATAATTATTTTTTTCTCCTTCTCCGAGCGAGCTTTTTTAAAAGGGGAGTCATCCTGAAAATGTGTGAAAAAAACTGTTCTGCCACCATTTCCGATCACCACAACCATCCATTTCAAACTTCTTACATATAAATCTTCAATAAAAATAGGTTGTGGCTTGTTCTACCGTGGGGAGGGGTATCTCAAAAACTAGAAGCCTTTTCACGGTTGGCCGCAGCGCTGTTGTATGACTCAGATCAATAAAACACCCACAAACTGTTTAACTTTGCATATTTTCATTGACAGACAAACAATATCTTCAGCGATGACAATCTGGAAAACAGTGGCCTGTCTCATCAGTTCAATTTCAGGCGTCTTGAGCCCTACACAATATACACTAGTTCTGTAGGGCTGCACTGACGCTGGTTGTACCAGATCAGCTTCCCAGCCGATCGGAACTGAGAATGCCTCTCCCTCTTCCCAGTCTGCCCCAGTGGCCCAGTCAGTTAATGCCACCAGCATTGAACTGACATAGGCAAAACCCACCCATCCAAAAGGGAAAATATCTGAATACCAAATTATCTTTAGTAATAATCAGGGAAGTCGACTTGGCAATGGTGGTTTAAAAGTAGCTCCTGACAAGTACATACACACACACACACACACATACATATAATGTGTGTGTGTGTGGGCAGGTATTACTATCAATGTGTGGACAAAATTTGAGAAAATGCCCCCACAAAGATAGTAACTCCTGAAAAAACAGAGGTCCCCACTTTGTAAAACACATTAAAATAAATAAAAGTGCCAAAATATTTAGTTTGTTGTCGACTTTCACCCTGTGTGGCGTTTTGTCTGACGAGTTAGAAATCGTAAACAAAAATATAGTGAGAGTCAATGAGAAGTCCCCACAAATATAGGGATGCAAACGTGTGTGTGTGTTACTTTATAGTAAACAATACAGGCCTATCATAGCTTTGGAATCTTATGATTAGTTACCGAGTTGGAACGCACGCATTTTTATTATTTTAAAAAATAGCAATGTTGAGAGGCACTACGCAACAGTACATAAAGATTTTGAAAAAACATTTCCTGCAGGAAGCAATCTTGAGTCAAAAAAGTCTCTGAACTAGCCAACTTTGCAGAAACAGCAGTCATTTTTTTTTACCAAACCATTGAAAAAAGCAAATTTTGTAACACAAGCTTCTTTCCAAGTTGCTTACTTTCTAGCAAAATACATGACGGCATTTACATTGCATTGGTAAAGGGCGCAATGACTGTCATGGCCAAATCGTTATTCAAAGATTTAAAAAAACAAGTCAGAAATAATGTCTGCTATAACTGACGTGCAACTGTGAGCTAACACTGTAGCAAGGAGAGTATCGGCATTATCCGAAGATGTCTGTGAACAGATAGACCAGGATTTATGTTGTTGTCAGTGGTTTTCAATACAGTGTGATGAATCCGTTGACTTGAGCTGTATTTGTTTGAATGGTGTTTGAGGACTTCAGCGTGAAAGAATAGTTTTTGACATTATTGCAATTAAAAGCTAAAGCCAGAGGGGTAGATATCTATAATGACATTACAAATTATTTTGCTACAAAGAACATACTGCTTGGAAAGCTACAACGGACGGAGCTCCCGCAATGACTGAATGTCACGTGCGCTTCATAGCATGTTGCAAGACAGACCCCAATTTCCCTCATTTCCCTCAACTACAACTGTATTTTACATCAACAGACACTTTGCGGCAAAGTAATGGGATTTGACCACGTTATGACTCCTGTTGTAAAAATAGTTAACTCAATTTGAGCTAGAGCCCTACAACACTACTCGATGAAGTTTTCGGAGTATGGTGATCTTTTGCTTCACTCTGAAATAAGGGTGCTTAGCAGAGGGAGAGTACTGCACCGATTTTTTTCTCTTGTGTCTGAAATTACAACTTTCCTGGAGTCAAGACATGAAAGTTGTGCACCATTGACTGACAGTGTGTTGGCTGCTAGACTTGGCATTTTTTACTGATGTCACAGAGAAATGAAACAGCCTGAGCTGTGAATTGCAATGAAGAAAAAAAAAATTCTAGACATGATGATTAGTGCTGTGAAGGCTTTCAAATCAAAGTTGGATTATTGGGAGCAACAGCGGCAGAAGAAAAAAATCCAGCATTTTTCGGTTGTGCAAGTAAATGAAGGAAATTAAGCTGTGCAGAACTTTTGGACCCCAGTAAATACTGTGATCTCTTGACCAGACAGTCAAGAATTTAATGACAGATTCAATGATTTTCAGCAGCTGGAACCTTGTGTAATGTTTGCTTCAAATCCCTTTATGGATGTGGATGTAAGTGACATTTATGAACAAGTGGGGTCATTGTTTAATCTGGATTGTGTTGAACTGGAAATGGAGATCTTCAACAAGATATTCAGTTGAAAGCAAGATGCCCTTCTGGACTTTAGTGGACGAGGACAAGTACAGAAATCTCTGCAGCAGCAATGAAAGTGGCATCCTTATTTGGTTCCACTTATCTATGTGAATCTGCCTTTTCAGACACGAACTTTATCAAATCAAAATTTCGAACCCGCCTGAGTGACGAGCATCTGAATGACTCCATCAGGGTTGCGCTTTCTAATCACAAGACAGATTTTGCTGGGCTGGTAGACAGCATGTGTCAAATCTCACATTGAAATCTAAAGAATAAAATGTTTCTTTATTTTTAGCTTGGAGTTCTTTGAGGAGTGGCTTTCAAATGTTTTTGCAAATCAGAAGTAGCTCTTCATAGTAAAAAGGTTGGAGACCCCTGATGTACAGCTATACAATTATTACTTGTACTATGGGCGGGTGTACGACCAGTGTGCTTGCCAGAGACAGCACCTTCATCTGCAAGCCCTCTAACACTTATCACTGTTAGCGCAACTGAAATGAAAATGTCAGGGTCTGTGCCACTAATATACGCTATTAATGAATGGTAAGCAATGCTATACTAAGGATTACCCAATCTGTTTTCTAGTTTACAGCCCACAGAGTATCAGTTTATCTTGATTGTCTGTACAAATAGTGGATGTACCTCAAGCCCACCTGCACCAGCAAGACCACATGAAGCACCACCTGCTTACATTGAGTGCCCCAAGGCTAAAAGTAACTGTGTCAGAGTCAGGAGAGGTTACTTGGGAGCAGCCAACGTATCCCAATGGGGAGGTCAAATCTTATGAACTAAGGATTTTCCGAGTGGCACATCCAGTAAAGGCGCTCCGTGTGTACTGCAGGATGCGTCCTATAGCCTGGAGGTCACCGGTTTGAGTCCAGGCTATTCCACTGCCGACTGTGGACGAGAATTCCCAAGGGGCGGCGCACAATTGGCAGTTTCTGACAATTCTCTCTGAACAAGTGTCACCCATATAAAAACAGTGCTATTTGTACCCGTTATCTCGCCACCCCGCTGTCCGCCACCCATCAACTTCCCAAGCCAAGCAAACGTAAATGTAAGCATTGTAGTTTCCGTCATTGTAGCGCCAGCAAAATAATCATGGCCAATTAAAACAACAAAGTTATGCAGTTAACCTTTGACTCGCTTTCCTAATTCGTTGTTAACTGAACGTTCATACCAATGTCATCAACACTCCCGCTCCCAAAGCATAACAAAGTACAAAATGGCGAGTCGACCCTACATTTAACACCAGAGTAAAAGAAACAAATCTGCATGTGTGCATCTGAAAATAAGAAAGTAAGACATTGCAAATGTTTTCTCGCCTAAGTGAGGCATATACTGTTAATCGAAGGACAATTGGAGACATTCTAATGGATAAAAACAAATGCCTGAAAAAGTCTTGACGCAGTCTAAAATAAGTGACTTTTATGTTAAAAGATTTGTTTGTATAAGTACAAGTTTTGCACAAATGATGGCTGACATAAACTAAAGCTTCTGTTTTGTAAACAACAGAATAGTTTTTTTTTTACTTTTCATTTTAAAAAAGTGTTTGCCTGTACATATTCAACCTTTTTTTTAACTGCTTAAAAAAGAATGCAGTTGAGCTTAAATTGCTTTGTGAAATAAATAGAATCATCGAACTCGCGGTATGGTAACGAGAGCTTTAGTAGCAAGTGGTTTTCAAACAAAATGTGTTAATTAAGTCAGTCTGTTATGCTTTGAAATTGCATTTCTCATTAAAAAGCTTAATTGTCGCAGGTCACGTACATCACTTCCTGTCTCAATGACTAGATAAAAGGGAACTTGTTAATCAAAATGCATGTTAACGAGATGAAGAAAAATTAATTGAAACATAATTTGCTATTATGGAAACTACTAGCGTACAGGGAGAGGGCTCTCCCACCAGCAAGAAGCAGCCAAATGGGAAAAAAAAAAATTAATAGGAATAACTATTTTGTGTATAATTTCTAAACTTCTTTTAAAATTGTACATTTTGTAATTCAGAATGTACATTTATTTAGAACACTTCACATATAAAATGCCGATTTACTATTATCTGGCGTGTGGGTAAAAATCGGACGTCATCAGTTAATGTGCATTTTGCAATCTTTTTTTGGATGGGGCGGGGGCTATTCTTAAGGGCTTTTTTTACACCCGACGTTTCGCTGCTATTTTTATATTCAGACTTACGCGTCAAATATCATAGACAAGATGGGGGAATGTCTGATTATAGCAGTGCAGAATATCTTGTTCTTTATGATAAGCAGCACAGTAAACACCTCGATAAAGAATACAAACAGAAATTATGGGAAAATATGAGGAAATCAGAAAGTAAGAACTATTGCTATGTTAAAATAAATGGAATGTTTTGAGTACAGGTTTTTGTTAAATGTCCTGGTGTAGCTTCTAGTAAGTGCATGCATAATAATGCGGCCCATTATTAAATATTGACTGAACTACAAAACAAAATCTAATTATCTAATTAGTATCTAATTATATCCAGTAGCATACACAGGTAAGTGGTATTGTGGCAACTCTCCAGTTAGTGTGAATTGGTGCTAATTGGGGAGTGGCCACCTGCAGAAAAAAGCCAGAAATACTTTGTCTAGGAGAGGAGTAGGTGAGTGGTGTTCTGTGATCCCAATCTGATCCTGCTCTACTGTTGATGGTTTCATTAAATAAATGAAGCTGTAATATATATTAAACATTGAAAATGTTGCTAAAGTAATCTTTAAATAAGCACATTGTATTTAGATAATTGATCGACATCACTGTAACTTTATAAACTTTTCAAATATTTGCAGGATTTCACAAAAATATTTCCCTCAAATTATTATATGAAAACAGAGATACTTTAACATTGGAGAAAACATTAACATTATCTAAGTAAAGGTGCATTTAAAAGTAGCCATAAATACTATATTAAGAAAATATTGCTGTATAGAAAACACTCAGTCAGGTCTATAATATATCATGGCCTAATACAGTAGACTTGACTGAGTGACAGTCTCATAACTAAATATTATTACACACGTTTGTGTGTTGACAAAGTCATACTGCTGTTATTATTTTATCGATTACAATTAAATTATTGGTTTAATCAGATTTAACACTGTCGTTTTTTTTATAATGTTTTTTTATAACCTTTTTTTCTTAATGAGCTTACCTTCTCTGACAGCCTCATCTCCCCCTGTCCGCAACATTTTTCTAGTGGCAGCTATCATCAGCCCTTGATTCAATTTGCTCAGAATGTGTTGATAATTTTCCCTGAACCGATGCTGCAGCTAGCTGTTTGTGTGTTTGGTGGCTAACTTACCGCTGTAAAGAATACAGCATTGTGAGTGTATCCATCAGAAAATACACACAACCGTGAATGGTAACATTTATTATTAACTTTTTAGAAGTTAAAAAAATAACCAGATATTAACGCACTCAATCTGTTAATGAATAAAAGCATTGGATTTTTTTATTATAAATGTAGTAGTTGCTTCTAATAGGTTCCAGCATGGACGGGATTAAAAAAAAAAAAGTATGGATGGGATTTATGTCGTTTTAAATAAAATGTACTTGATATTCTGACATTCAGAATCTTTAAACTCTGCTCCACGAATATTCGCTTCTCATTGGTCAGTTTCCCTAGTTACAGCATGCGCAGCGCCAGAATCAGATCAAAAAATCGGATCAGTGGAGCCTGCTCATGATCCGTTTAGTACAACGCCTTCTCAAGATCCGATTCTAGTGAGTCCAGATCTGATCCTGTTTTTTGATCAACCGGCCCCAGGTCATCTTTTAAATCAGACAGCCGCTCAAGAATTATGTGGCTACCAAGCCTGTACCTGTGCTTAATTTGGTCTTCATTTAAATCGAAGAGGGTAATGCGGGTACGAAATACCTTCTCTTCTCATCCTACAAATCACTTGTTCTTGCTGAAGACAATGTCTCCTTGTTGCTGCAATCACCATGGTCAGGCAATAGTGTTTTTCATATTGCCTTTAATTGCGACTGTTTAAAAAGTGCTTTCAAAAGTTCTTAACAAACTGATGCAATTGTAAGTGCCTCAATTGCTGGCAGCTTTAGTACATTTCATTATAATATCTGAGAACCCTCATTTGCAATCTCCGTCCCATTTTTGCGAATTTATTCAGGAACGCCTATAATTACATTTTCATCTAAGGTTGAACCGCAAAGAAAAACTGCTGCTACAAAGCATTCCCTAAAAAGTCGCTAACAGCATTGCGCTTATTTAGTAAATTTCACTCTAGACCTTTGACTCGTTTGCGACTATTGCGACAGACGCAACATTTTAGTACATCTACCCCTTAGTCTCATGTTTCATCTTATACCTGTATTACTTCTTAAATTATAATTTTAGATGATGAATATATTTCAAATAACTGCAGCTACATAAATAACATATAACAAGTATGGTTATAGCTGCCAGATTTCACTTTTTGCGGTAAAGTATTTACAGAAATCATATAGCTAAAAATGTTCATCCAGTAAGTGTGCACTTACTGTACAAGAGTTATGTCACCTCCTGTTTATTTTTCACCTAGGGACTCGGTAGGAAAACAACCAGCATGGATTAAAATGGCTGTCTATTAAAATAGGATATAAAGACATAAAGCAGGAGAGCAGATGTTTTTATTAGTATCATATTTGTTTAGAGGAGGTTCACCACTCAACTGGCATGCCCAGTTTTGTTTTATAGCACATTTATCATGTATAAGCGTGCAGATGCACTCCACTTATCTCTGTGCAAAAAGTTTATAGTAGGTAAAGACTTGAAAATGAAAAATTGCATTCCCTTTGCTGATCAACCAATAAAAAACAGCTTTATTCAAACAATGTGATATATATGTGCACCTTAATTTTGATCACATTGAGAAGTTTTTACTGTACAGATTTAAACAGATGGCTAGCTAATTTCATGACTTAAGTGGTTCAATAAAACATTAATATAACTGCTCATCAACCATTTTCCTGGTATGTCCACACTATTGTTTTTCTTTGCCCTCCACATGTTTCTTACTGTGTTCTACCTTATTTAGCATGTTTAAATGATTATTGTTTATAGCACATTTATTTTATAAAGTACTGGTTTACCTAGTCCTCTGTTGGTTATAATGGAGGTCGCCTGTATTAACAGATAACAGTAAATAGCATATCAAATCCCTTAGGACACCTTAATGAAAAACATTTTGCCGCATTTTTTATGTTACTATATTTGTCTACTTGGGATTGCTCGCTATGCACTTATGTTGTCCATTATTCACTATTCATGGGAGAAGCAAGGACTGCATGGAGGAATAACCTCGGGAATTGAAATAGGGGAAAAGTGCTTGTGACTTTAGCAAAAAGACAGGGTCTCCCCTTGGCTCGCAGAGAGAGACCCTCTCGGAAGTGAGCCTCTAAGGCTGGGAAGCAACCGTTACTTCCCCCAAGGGGAAACGAAGAGTAGGATAGAGGACGAATCGAAGAGATGTCCGAAGGTCTCCCCGGCTTACAACTGTCACCTACCTTCCGAAGCTGAGTGGTGAGCTTCACTTCCTTCGTGGGGAGACCGGAGAACTGGAAAAAAGTAAACATGCAAAGAGGGCCAGGGGTCCCCCGGCTGTCGGAGAGCCAACCTTTGAGGAGTCATTACCCGAATGGCTGAGCTCCGAGGCTGGGAATAAGCTTTGCTCTCCAGAGGGAGACTGGCACGGATGAAAGTGATTAGAGGAATGAAAAAATGAAAGAGAGTTAGAATAGTTTTGGCCGGGGGTCCCCTCTGCCTCTCGGAGAACTTTCCTTGCGCAGGATGAGGCCAGTGGGGCTGGGCCTCTAAGGTTGGGAAGTGAGCTTCACTTACCCCCAGAGGGAGACCATTGCAGAGGTGGTGCATAGTGAAGGAGAAAGGGAGAGTGGAGGAAACTAAAAAGCATGACAAAGAATTAGGGAATGACTCAGGGTTTAAATAGGGATATTTTGATTGGACGGAATGGGGGAGGAGCCCCAAAACACACCATCAATTAATGACCCAGAGCATGTGGATAAAAATGTCAAAATAATCTCTGGTGTTAATATGAAATTTACCTCATGAGACAGCAATAATAAGCAACGAGAATGGTATAAAAGGTATTGGAGATATTAGTTTACTGTCCTGGGGATCCCACCAATTTTTATGGAAAAAATGTATGTTACATTACCTTGATACTTACAGTACTAGTGCTAGTGTGCAGTGTTGCCAGATTGAAGCCATTTGTCACACTATTTTTTGTTAAAGTTTGACAGAAGTTCAGTTTTTTCATGACTCTTCATCAAACTTGTTATTACTTTCCTCCAAAACACAATATTAGATGTGATCCAACCAAACAAATGATAACACTTTGGAAGTCTGTTATTCTGTATCAGTTTACCAATATTTAGTCAGTCACCGAATGATGTGCTACAGGGCACAGTTCTGATGCCTATGGAAGAGTGAAGTTGGTCCCAAGATCCGGGGATCATATGAGGCCTCCAGGGTATGTCCCCTCGTAAAGTAACATTTTTTATCAATGTCAGACCACATTATGGCCTTCCTTATGGTTTATTTACAGTTGACAGTGTCTAACTTATTTACATGCAGTCCATACATAAGTTATGTAGTTGTTTTTTTATTAAATGAAATAATTAATTTCATATAGCAATTAGTAAGATTTTACGGAAAAAATATCTTTCAGATCTATTTATTAAATCTATCGATTTATTTATTGTGCCTGTCTTCTATTTAATATGAGCAAATATTTATATAGGTGTCATAACTTACATGTTCTTGTAAATGAGAGGCTACCCTTTAAAAAATAACATTACCACTTGATTGTCAGGTTCAAGGTGCATTCCAAGTCTGTAGATTAATTGATATAATTGTGTTGATTGTATCTTCTTATTCATGAGGCATAATTTATGACAACTCGTCAGCAAACTGAGTGATGACTGACTGTAACCAAAGCAATAAATCAGGAGCAGTGAAAGCAGAGATGATTATGATCGAATCTATTGAATTAGCTGCTGCCCTCAGCCATTACATGTATTGGAAAGACCTTTTAATGTCTGCCGGTCTGTCTCAGGGGAATTTGCTAACTATCCCATTACATACCCATAGGAAACACATTATTAAATTATAAGTCTTCCAAAGTTATGCTCCCTCATGACTCGGTTATTGAGGGCTGAGCTGTGTGTAGTTTTTTAACGACTAAGTTACTAAATTAATTTACAACTGACTGATGTTGTATGAAGTATATTCTCACTACAGATAAACTTGAATCCATTTCAATAGATGTATCCCATGTTAAATGACTTGCATTGTAAATAAACAGAACACTTGTCAATTCAATCCAATTCAATCTAATTCAATGATTTAGTGTTTAACCAGGGTGAGAACCCATTGAGATCAAAAACGTATTTCGACTGGGGTTCTGAAACACAGCAGCAACACACAGTCACACACTGTCACACACTGTCTGTTACAAAATAAATGAGAAATGATGAATAAAACATTAGTACATGTCTATAAAATACTTGCAGAAAGCATTGTATTTGAATTTTAATATTTTCTGTCAGTTAAACATATTGTTTAAATTTAGGAGCCGTCATTTTACAATCAGGAAATTCTTATTCAGTCAGGAGCTAAACTGGAATTCAGATATTCTGACATATTAAATAACAACCAGTTTCCACTGCGGGACTTGTAAATGAAGCATAATACCCGAAAAACATGAAATTAACAGAGAATACAGACAAATTTGTTGGTGCCCGGCTCCCCATGTACTTAGTGTTTATTTATTTATTTTTAATTCCACGACTACAAACCATCATGCATTTTACAATGAAACAGTACAACATAACTAGGCTTGGCATAATTCTTTTTTTGTTTTTTTTATAATTTTGATGGATAATATCTATGTTTATTTTTAAGATATTTTTTAAAATTTGTATCAATTTAAATTTTCATTGGGGGGGGTCATTGGAGTCGTCTCACAGCACAATGTCCATATACCAGATCGTGTGGAGTCAAAGCCATTCGGCTTTGACTCCTTTACTTGACACTCTTTCAATTTCAAATAAGACTGACTGCTCAAATGTTCAGCAATACAATTTGCCTGTAGACTTTTTCACCATTTTAATATCAATGTCAGGGTATTCACTGTAATATTCCTCTAGTGATTTTCATTATTGAAATAAAACAACAAACTTGGCTTCCATTACTGTAGAGTGCTGTTGAGCCTTTCGCCACAAACTTAATTGCTCTTTCTCACCTTTGACCCCAATGTAATGAATCTTACATGAATTATCTGTATCTCCAGTCCGGTAACGAACGTGCTTTCTGCAGCATTCATTACAACACCTTTTATACACATTAATGTGGGACTTTAACAAGTTCTCAAGCAGCATTTGTATTACTTTGCCTATCTGTAAATTTCTATTATTATCAATGGAAATATTTTTTCGTCGGTTTGTGTGTGTGTGTGCAGAGAAATCAATGTTGACATTTACCGAAAAAAAAATCCTTCCAAACCTAAATATAACGGTACCTTGGTACAAACAACTAAGAGAGAAACTGACACAGAAACACAGTTTGAAGCTCCCTTGTTAGGGGCTAAAAGATGGCTTATTTAGATTTTGAGAATGTAATTACGTATAATTACACATTAGTATGCATACTGTGCAGCATGCAATAAAACGGTTCCTTCTTGCAAGGACACATTAACGCTTGATGCTTAATGCTTGCCAAATGCTACCAACCTTTTAAAACCAACCATGCTGAATGTTTGCAGGTTGTTGATTAAGTTTATTTTACTATTATTAAACATATGATTATTGGATGTTTAAATGTATTAAAGTTATTACAGTTTTACTGACACTTTATGATAACGTAGTAGTCATAAAAAAGAAAAAAATATTAACCACTACAGCGGGAGTAAAAATCACCACATAAACAGATGGTTTCAGAATTCTTACCGACATCAGTGAAATGTTGTCCCATGCAAACTGTCCATTTTTTTTTTATCCCAGATAATTTTCTCAGAGGTCCTCCAATTTTTTTTACAGGACATAGGGACCATCTGTACAATTTTAAACTCAGGTGTCCTGTGTCTTTTTACTCCTGTGCGAATCGACCATGTCAGTGTTATCTTAGAATTGATACAGCATTTTTGAGGTATTCGCCTAAAAGTGATACCAGCCTTTACAATAAACCCTATTATCATTATTTATTTCTTAGCAGACACCCTTATCCAGGGTGACTTGCAATTGTTACAAGATATCACATTATTTTTTACATACAATTACATTATTTTTTACACATTATTTTTACATACAATTACCCATTTATAGTTGGGTTTTTACTGGAGCAATCTTTGTAAAGTACCATGCTCAAGGGTACAGCAGCACTGTCCCCCACCTGGGATTGAACCCATGACCCTCCGGTCAAGAGTCGAGAGCCGTATCCACTACTCCACACTGCTGCCCTAATATAATATTAAAATTCGTATGATTAGTCCTTAGATTCTACATTTCAATAAAACGCAACACATTGGCATAATCAAATTGGGGGCGGCTGAAATTTGAAGAAATACATATCACTTATGGGATGAAATGGTTATTCTGGCCTTTGGAAAAGAGGGTACAACAAAATGTGTTATTTACACCCGGTTCACTGTTTACAAATCATGTACGAAAGAGCCTTCTCTGGCCACAACATCGCATTTCATTTTGTATTTACCAACTTACTTTGATGAAAATGAATCCATGTCTGGCAGGTTACTAGACGTACGCTGCTTTTGATCAACTCTGAGGACACCTGATTTTTAATCCCATGCGAATCATGCTTTAGACTGTATCTTAAACAAGAACACCTCAATATATGACACCACATGCTCATACTTTACAGTACTTTAGCTGCTCTAAGGCTAGACCATGCTCAAAAACAAGTGTTATGCTCTGTCTCAAAAGCTGTTTTATGCAGTATATATATATGCCATCCAGTTTCATTCCTAGCGCAGGGTTCCCAACAAATCTATAATTATGCTGAAAAAGCATCTGTCAGCTATACTAAAATCTGAAAGAAATCATTGTATTGAGGAAAACCTCCAAGATAGTTTCCAGACATCCATATTGGATGGAGGTCAAGTTCAAGGTCACTTTGGTGGTTGTTAGACCTGTTCGTTGTTGCCCATTGTGTCTTACACCTGGCAAGGTTCTGTTTTGAAGTATGGATTTCAAAACCCAGAGGGACATTTATATAAGGATTTGTTTTGAATTGTCACTACAAAAACACATATCTTAAGTTGACCTCTGCTTTTCTCAGAGCTAGCCTTTCTCTGACCCATACTTTTCTGCTGACATAAGGGGATACTGCAGCTTTAGCGCCAGTGTTTAGTAAGGAATATGCATGCTGCAGATCGCTTAGAGAGTCTCTTTACATTGCCATTTCGATCTATCATCCTGATTGATCACAGTGTAATTGGCTATTATTGAGGCTAGTTTCATCCTAAACTCACACATCCATCTGTGCTGTCTATTGCTCCTGACATTCTACAAATTACTTACTCATGCAAATGCTGACCCCAGATAACCTTTTATGGTATTCATGTGTAATTATACAAATACTTTCTGATAAATAAGATTATGTTACCTTCCGTGTGTTCATTTACTCCTTGATGAAGGCAAAATTTAATTTCCATGTAGATTTGTTCACAAGCCTTTTTAATAAGTGCTGAGGTTTGTCTGGTATGCATAATAACAAAGCCTCATTAGGTGAATCCATGGAAAGTTGTGTTGAGTTTTGAATTACCTTCCGTAAAACATGATCAATTGTAATAAAAGAAATAAGTATGAGCTCCAGGTAATTTGCTTTTAGCATTTGTTACATATATTGACAGTTTTTGTTTTAAATTTTATTTATACCTGGGCATGTATTTGCAATATTAAAATGGTTTATAATGGAAAAGGCAGATATAAAATGTACATTTTTTGGTGGATAATACAATATATTTTGTAACCTGCTTATTACTTGAAGCATGAAACCAGTCAGTTTACATGATATTCTACCCATATATCAGAAAAGATTTTCAGAACTAATAGGAGTTACCACATTTATTTACCCTGTAAAAGAAAAAGTTCAATGTGTGTCTCTGGCAAAAATAAGTCTTATTAATATCCACAAATATTAATTAAATATTTTTACAACCCCCGTGCAACCTTAAATCCCCTTGTATGTCATTACTTATCTACTATGAAATCCCTCTTTTTAGGAAATCAAATTAAAATTTGAAATGCATGAAAATACAAAGGGCTGATTCTCTAAATAATTTATTCCAAATCACAATTTGCCCAATTTTTCTGAAAAGAAAAGCACACTCAATGAAATTGCCAAACCAGAATTAAACATATATATATATTGTGTTCCTAAAAGGTGGGGATTTCATTCACTTGAACACAGAATATTATTCAGTATTTTTGTAGATTCATGTAAATTTCTATATTTCTAAAGAACATTTTGAAATTATAGGTGAACCTAAGGGGAAATGTATATTCTCAATTAAATATATAAAACAACTAATTATACTGGTAATGGTATGTGTTACAGTGTTGCTTTAATGTGTATTGTTCTTTCCTTTTAGGTGTGGTCAATAAATTCTGTAGGGAGGGTGTCAAGTTCCTGGAGCTAGAAATGGACCAGTACCCCCCCAAGGGTGTCCACCCCCCCATTTTCCACACAGTGCATGCAACATCCACAGTGGTCAACATTATATGCAGTATTGGATTTTTTTCCCAATGTCAACTGATGCTGCTGCTGCTAATACAATGCTTGTCCGTCCCTTCCCGTCCCCCGTCAAGCATTATTGGACCTTTTTCTTAGTTAATTAAGGGGACAAGATTTATAATCTCGGCAGTCCATAATATTCATTATTTTTCGTTAAGGTTGGGTTATTTTAATCAGATGCAAATTGAGGTCATTTTCTATAACGACAGCCAACAAGATTAATTGAAATCATTAGAAAGTACTATTTTTATAGTGTATATGGTGTAGCTCATCAGTTACAGTATTTCATCTCATGTGTGATTCTCTGCCCATCTATAGAGACATGACATCTATTTCCAAACTAAATGTGTTTTATGCATCATTTTCATGCAGCACCTCACTCCAACAATGGATAAGAAAAATACAAGAAGACACAGTGTGAACGTAGTGTCTAAGATGTCAGAATAGTTACATTTGGTGTGCAGCAGCACCTTAAAAGCAAATAGCTGGAGTTACCACAGGCAGGTACTCTACTGTACAGAGTATGTCACCAATAGTTCCTGTCAAATGACACTTTATGGCCTGTGCTAGCTCCTGTTGACTACTTATACACCTATTTTATCCAACTTGTTATGAATGCTTTCTTATCTGGTTATTTCCTATTTATTTCTCAAATAATAAAGAAAAGTGACATAAAAATGGTCTACTGGTGATTTTTGATCACATGACATCTCTTTAAACTTATTTTGAGCCAATCCTATTTCATAATTAAACTCAGAAAAAGCTGTTAATTACAAAACAATGTCACTCATTTTTTACCTTCCTATCTTGACTGAACCTAATTTCTCAATTTTTATTTCAAACAGACATGACAAATTAAGTTAATTGCTCATCACTGAACCTAATTGCATTTCATCTTGCAGTCACCTAGTTTATCGTTGTGCTTTTGTCATTTTCACTCGTTTAACAGAGTTGTCCTGACAGATTTTCTTTTCTGCATAAAATACCCAGTATGGAGTGTACACTGATAGCAAGTCCATCATTTAAAATTTCCTTGATTTGTAGCAAAGAAAAAAATGATCTTCAGTTTTTAATTAGTAGTTTTCTCTTTATTAGGATGCAGAGAGCTTAACAACTACTAATTAGCATTTAAAGGGAGATTTGGAAAATAAAAACTGAAAAGTTCAAGCCCTATTGAATCACGGTGTAAATTTCAAGCCCAATCACAGTGTAAACCACACCTGATATTGACTTAGCTGTTTCTGTGCTCACCAATTGTTTTGCTGACATCAAGCTCTGGATGCAACAGAATTTTCTGCAGCTAAACAGTGACAAGACTGAAGTGATGCTATTAGGAACCCCGCATCAACTGCGGAAATCCAGTTGTCAAAACATGACCATTGACGGGGTGCTAACGGAGATTTGTTCTAAAATGAGAAAGTTGGGGGTCATTTTTTACCCTAGTTTAACCTTTGAGCCGCATGTTCAGAATAATACCAAGTTGTCCTTTTTCCATCTAAAGAACATTGCTCGGTTGCTCCCTGTCTTGTTACTGTCTGCTGCAGAAAAGCTTGTACATACGTTTGCATCCTCCAGGCTTGACTATTATAATGCCTTACTTACTGCGGTGTCAAAGAATACCCTTCAAAAGCTCCAGTATGTTCAGAATTCTGCAACTAGGGTGCTGATGAGGTCTCGCTCTGGTGGTCACATAACCCCCATACTGAAATCATTACACTGGTTACCGGTCAAATACCGCATTGACTACAAAGTACTGCTGTTGACTTTTAAAGCCAATAGGGGTATCTCTTTCTCTTACATTTCTGAGTTAGTTACCACCTACACTCCTAGTTGTGCTTTGCGGTCCTCCGATGCCGGCCTTATGGTTGTCCCCCTGACTAAACTGCGTGGGTTGTCGAGGATTTGTGGCACACTGTACAACCCAGTTTCTCAGAGACATCGGATTCAGTGGTGAAGAGTTGCGTCGCACCATGAAGAACTTATCTGAAGCAGCAGAGAGGAGCAGCAACTGGCTGTGTTTGAGACGGAAAGATTCTGGTTGGGGATCTCAAGCACAATAGAAAGAAAGAAACGCTGATGTATGGGTAAGTAAGATGGGTTGAGTTGAATGGGGGACGGAGGGGGGTGATGCCGGGACGCAAGAATCACCGTCTAGGCCTCTTGAGGTGTCGTGGGCTAGTCGACAAAACACAAAGGATGGAAGGTGCCCACTTGAAGACCCCAGAGATGCACCCTACTTAGCTCAATCCAGACGGTTGTCATGCTGATGCGCTGGGGAGACCGCACAGTGGTTGATCCCCGGAGCCAGCATCGCAGCCGTTGTGTGTGCTGATGCGCTGGGGAGGCAAAATAAGCTGATCCCTGGAGCCAGCATTACACTTCAGCCATCAACACCAGGCAGAAGGATATCTACATTATCAGAAGGAAGGAAACGCAAACTAATGAAGACTGTTAGTTTACTGTAAAGCTACGTCTTAGTTGGTGCTTATCTTGGTGACAGCCGAGTTCAAATCAGCATGAAGTTTTAGCGCATCAGCACACACAACGGCTGCGATGCTGGCTTAATAATAATAATAATAATAATAATAATAATAATAATAATAATAATAATAATAATAATAATAGTAATAAATAGTCAATTCTGTAGATCTTCATTACAAATAAATTAACATTTTGGCATTTTTCTTTCTTTTATTTTTTACTCAGAACATCAGGATGACTATTTATTGACGTTGTTGATGTGGTTAAACCTGGTGG
This sequence comes from Acipenser ruthenus, assembly GCF_902713425.1. Taxonomy (NCBI): domain Eukaryota; kingdom Metazoa; phylum Chordata; class Actinopteri; order Acipenseriformes; family Acipenseridae; genus Acipenser; species Acipenser ruthenus. The sequence continues at coordinate 48,595,844 of NC_081193.1, read as the reverse complement.
ATTTGGATGCTTGCACCCTCTCACTGCTCTGTCTGTGCTAAATTACTGTATTACACATAATTGTAGATTCATATTGAATATAAACATTGAAAAAACCAGGACTTTTTAAAGATTTTTTTGAAAAAATACCACGATACCAGGACATTTGATGGAAAACCAGGACTGTCCTGGCTAAACCGGGACGTCTGGTCACCCTAACAGTGTGACATCCAGAGCTGCTAACGTAGAATAGAAATTTGGAAATGGTTTGTTGTAAAAATGAAGCTCCTCCTCATAAACGTCAGCTGTGTTTAAGTTCTATGCATCAACACTGTCAGATGCTGTTACACTTTAACGTTTTGTGTAAATTGTCTGTCTCTCCTATATATTCTGCAACATGATGCCTAAATCTTGCTCTCCCTGCTGCAAGTACTGTATTCCTTCGAATTTAATTCAAGTACAGTATAGTGTTGTGTGTATTAAAATCGCCAACAAAAGACGTGAGTACACAAACAGCAACGTCACTATTTGACAAGAAAAGATGAACAAAGACGTCACTGCCCAAATACACAAGCAAGAACGTGACCGAGAAAAGACGAATCAAAACAGTACTGCCCGATCTTGAATCATCCATGACCTGCAGGCAGCCATTTTCAAAGAAGGGTAATTAGCTTCAAGAGGAATCCAAAGAGAAGCTTTTACAATTTCAACGTTTCTAACAAACAGCACCAGCTTAGACCGATCGGAAATGCTGATCAGACCCCCATATTTTTCGACATGCCAAGCAATACCACAATTCACAAATTGGGAGATAAACAGGTGTGAGTAATGAGAAGCTACGGAAGCGCATTGCTGCCAAGTGTTTTTTTTAATTATCACGTAAATACGAGATAATTATCACGTAAATACGAGATAAGGTCCTTATCTCGTATTTACGTGATCTTTGTCTCGCAAGATAATTATGACGTGATAATTGTTCTTTCAAGCAAACTTGCAGACATCGCCATGATGATGCACAAGTGAAATGCATTCTTCATCGAACTGAACTACACACAGGACTCGGTGAGTGTTTAAAATATACTTAATATTATAGTAGCCCATTGCCATTATAGATTTTTATTGGTATATGTCATTAAACGTCGATTTTTCTGCACACAAACTGACAAAAATATTTCCAGTCTTTCATTCAGCATTGCAGACAGCGAGTCTATTGTTGTCTGCTTTTCATCAATAATTACCAAAATTTACAGAGGCAAAGTAAGAAAAATGATACTTGACAACTTGTAAAAGTCTCAACCTAATGTGTATAAAACGTGTTGTAATGAGTGCTGCACATATTACAGCTCTGTTAAAAAGTCAGGCTCCATGCGGGACCTCTGCATGCAGCATTCTGAATGCTGGAATATTACCTACTAATATTAATAATCTACATGCAGCACCTCGAAGGTGTAGGTTATTGATAGGGTGAGGGAACAGCCTAGCAGAAAAACAGGAAAAATACTAAAAACAAACCAACTGAAAGGGCAACTTAACAAAGACTTATAAATAAATGCGTCCTTTCTCTAAAAAGTCAGGTGAACAAAAGTTCACAAGATCCTTGCCATAATACAAAACAATACAATTTTATATGTGCATCAAAAGAGATGTTGTTTTTATATATATATAGTGAGAAAGTGTAGTCTTGGGGAGCAAAGGACTACGTCTCCCAGAAGGTCACAGGCTGAAAAGCCTTAATTTCTTTAATTGTTTTATTGTTTAATTACATTTGTTAATTGTTTTATTAGTAATTATCCCCTGCACCTGGCTATCATTGTAAATTAGAACCAGGTGCAGGGTATTTAAGCAGGGTCTGCTAAGAAATAAATAATAATAAAGAAAGCTGCCAGTCTTTTCTGGGCTGCTGGTGTGTGTACAGCCATAATTATATAAGAAAGGTAGTGTGAAACCTTTTTGTTGTGCTGTGTAAAACTGTGTTTGTTTTGTTTTGCAACCGGTAAACAAGCTTACCTGTCTGGTTATTAGAGAAGGTTCCAGCCTGTGTTCATGCTCCGAAGGAGCCTGGTGTTTGTTGATGTTATTGTTTATTAAAAACAGCGCAACAGCTCTTTAAAACCTCAAGTTCCTGTATCTGGGTCAATTTTTAAAGGGGCAACGGACGTGACAGAGTACAACTCGATTAACCTGGGTCTACAATATATTCCCTCTGAGCAGCATATCTCGTCAACTTTTCAGATTAGTTTACTTTCATATACAGGTGTGTTAATAAAGTAGACTGTAGGGGTTTATCATAAGCCCTTGTATGAAAGTACTAGGCATACAGTGTTCAGTTCAGTTATTTCCATTTAAATTTAAGCTATAATGAACATGTTATATATAATAGCCTTATTTAACTGTGCCATGCTTGGACTAAACCTGACCTCTCTGTTCCTAAAAATTCACCTGCACAAGCAGGTTTCAGACACCCTATTTGCCAAGGCTAGTGTTTTAATAAATATGAAACTTCACTGTAAAGGCTTTTCCAAATTCACAGCATGAAGTCATTTTTTTGACTCTCAAACATTATCCCAATTAAAATCACTACCTATCTGATAAGGACTGATACTGTAGACTACTTTTCTGATTTAAATTAAATGCTCACTTCGGCTGCCAAGTTTTCATTAATTTCTATGATACAATGAAGAGAGTTAATTTTGCTCATTATAGAAAGGCCATGGATTCAAAACTGCTGACAACCAGTAAATCCCGCTTCGATTGCCAAAACCTATTTTTTTCATGCCCAGTACTGCTTGTGCTTGTAAGCAGGTGAAGGAGTAAGAGAATTAGTTATATTCCTTCAGCAAGTTTACTGTATGCTAAAGTTATACATTAAATACAGTTTACTTTATTGTCTTACATTCCTCTGTTTTTTGTTGCAGTAAAACCTAACATTTATATTCTTTAGTTTAATTTATATTTTAATGTCTAAATACTGAACTAATTCTTAAATTGATCAAATGAAATGAACACCATCTCAAATGTGTCTTAACAATTTGTCTACAACATTGTCAATGTCAAGCTTCTGTTATAATAAAATTGTAATGTTATTTCAACAGTTTAACTTGAAATGACTTCATAACATATATTCCCAATTCAGATACTTCAATATTTTTATTTTACTCCATTGATCTGTTGAGAAATCATTTAAGCTTTCAATGGAAGGTCTAGTTATTTTCATCTATTGTTTGCATGTTAAAATGTAATAGTTTTATAGTGACTGAACTAAATCTGACCTTTTTCTCTATTCATATAAAATCCAGTTTTTAAGACAACCTTTCCTTTTGCCAATTTTAGGGTTGATTAATACGAGACCGTAAGCATTTTCTAATACTCATTATTTTAAACCAACTTTTAGCTTAACGCTACGCTTTTCATTCCCATTTCTTCTTGGCAGGTTCTAATTAATTTCTGTGATATATAGAAAATTGTTTATTTTAATATAAACTCCTATCTTCTGTTATCCGAAAGGCATTTCGTTCATTAATATTAACGAGATCGCTCATCATAGAGAGGATCTTGGCTTTTAAATTGCTGACCATCAAAAAACCCAGCTACATTGGCCAAAACCAATGAGTAATTTCCAACACGGCTGTTACTACCAGCAGGTAAAGTTACAAATCGGTTCACTGTATATGTAAAGTTACAGTTTATACTTTAAATGATTTTATAACTTGTAGTTCTGATTCAGATATTTCAATATAGCAATCGCTTATAAATTGTAATTTTATTTTACTTCATTGATATACACAGAAGGCATGAGGTTAATTTTTAATTAGGCACCTGCTTAGTAGCAATGCAACCTTGAATATTAAAACTTAGGACTGCTCAAACATTTACTTAATGTTATTATATTAGGTTTCTTATTTATTTAAATACTTTTGTTTTTTCTTACTATAATCAAACCTAGTTCGATTGCTTCTGGCATATTAACTCTGTTCCAAAGAGTTTTTTCATTCTGCTCTCGCTGGATCTGAATATTTTAAGGCTCTGAGTCTAATTAAAAAATATGCTTTTGTCTGATAAGGGAGGCTTGGAACTTTCAGCAGGTCGGCCTGACCTTTTGATACCAGGAGCTCTCTTTTTCAGACCTTACACAGACTTATTCAAAAGGATACAAAATAGAGGATCCTACAACATTACTATTAACAGTGTATTTCATTCTATAGCATCCAATCCATATCTAATAAGTCAGCTTGTTCACAGCAAGATTTGAATTCTCCTCCTGGCTCAGCTTGACATAGCTCTACGAACACCACAACAGGCCTGTGCATCCAGCATTTTACATCACAGGTGTGGGCGACCAGGGTCTTTACTTGATACCTGCAAAATCTTGTTATTTTACAAATAATTTTTATTATAGCCATTTCATTTAATACTGATGTATCCCCCGTATCCCTTTTTTTAAATTAATGTGGTAAAAATCCCTTTAATTTATTTAAAATAAATTGGCATTATTAGAATATAGCTGCTTTAACACCCATAGGTCACAGGCCATATGAATACTTATACAAAGTTTCAACAGCTAAGTAATGTAAAAAGGTTCACCCTTGGTATTTTTTCAGTAAGATATTCTTTAACAATTTGATACAACTTAAAATCTGCAATAATTAAAATAGAAATTGCTTCAAGAAATTGAAAAATTCCACTAGTTTGTATTACCAAATTTAGCTGAAATTAGAATTCACATGATGTATACAAACCTTGAATAATAAAAGGTATAAACCGTCTCATAAATACATTTATTTGTTCAACGACAACGCCTTGCTAAGTATATAAACTGCTAATTCTTCCTAGCAGGTCATGTTTAAGAAGTTGTATTGCATGAACATATTTTTACACTGCATATTTCTTCTTGTTCTAGTATTGGAATAAGTTGTAATGGGTTATCTGCTTGTTTTTCCAGTTCATTTTTATTTTTAGTGATTCTGCGTAGATTGGGAGACTCCTGAATCATTACATTTAGGTCTTGTGGTTTGAATTTCACCTGAGGTGTCACCTAAGTACTGTGTACTGTATATTTAGACAGTATCTGTCTATGTTTAGTTTGCATAGGAAATCCAAAGTAAGTAACAAATAGCATGGAATAAAAAGAGGTTGTGACCTATACATTTTTATTTTGGTTTGAGCCATAAGGAAATTTGACAATACATGGCACACGTAGATGGAATCGTCATCAGCCTTAGAACACTCCAGAGGATTTTGCGAAATGCGTGGCTTTAGCGTAGAAAACATCAATCTGACATAATGGATGTAGCTCTGTACTTAATGCAAAGCACTTACTGAAATGTATGAAACCATACGTCTGGGTAAATAACCATTCCATTGTAATTGAAAACTAATCTTTAGGAGTACAGTGGGATAAATGTTCACCTTCCTGGCTCAGAGTGTCCTTATTTTACTGAAAGACCTTTCAATGTCTTATTTATTTTTCTCCAAAGAATGCTGATTTCTGAAAATTATTAAAATACCCCACACACTTTGATACATGTGAAGATTATGAAAAAGAATAAATACAACTGTTTCAAACTGTTTCTGTGTTTTTGGTATTGAAGTTTAATGATAGAAAAAATCAGATGTAATTAGCACAAAATATTTGACATTTGTTATTTAAATACAATGATTTGAACATTTAATGTGTAGATGAGAACAGATACAAACATGCACATTTTCAAAATGACATGTTTGTTTCTTACAGACACGTTTTCACTGGACCCATTGGTGTAATACATCATTTAAAAATTATAGTAGGCATATGAAAACATAGCAAAAGCAATTTTGCCAATTATCTTATTTCATGCAAAATTGCCCAATTAATAGTAGTGCAAATATACACAACAACAAAGGTGTAAAACATTCATCACAAAGATGAATGTATGCAATATCAAAGGTCCACATACAGCCGAATAGCTTCTTCTGGGTTAGTTGGTGGAGAACAGCTATTTTCCTACATCAATAAACAGCAGAGATCAAACGCTGTTTCATCACAAGGATAGGGACTTCTTTCAATACATCTTCCTGACACAGATTAACCTGCTCTGCAGAGACTTTCCACACATGTTTCTGGGCATGTACAGCTCAGGAATCAGACACATTGTCAAAGATCGACCAGAAGGTGCTACAGAGTTGCGACAGGGACGAATTCTGTGCGTGTTCCATAAATTAACTACTCTGTCCAGCTCCTGTATCAAAAAAAATATATAATATATATCTATATCATTAACTTTGTTTAACTTTTATTTCTTTATGAAAATAGTTCAATTATTGCAACTACTGTGATTTAAAACACATTCTGTATTTGTAAAACTAACTTTTTTATATTGCTCAAATTCAAACTTTATTGTAATTGTCACATGTGTGATAACTGTGCACTGTATTATTTTGTTTTATTAACTGTGTGTTTTATGTTAAGATTTTGATCTCTGTCGTTGGCTTGTTTGCCCTTTAAAACATAGACCCAGACACAGGATTTGAAGGTCTTTAAAGCGCTACACGCCATTTTTAAAAGTTACAAAAACAAAATAAACAAAACAAAAGCCTAGCTCAAACGTAGAGCCTACCTTCACTTATATGCATGTCCCTGTCTAACGTGCAGGACAGCTAAGCTGCTTACCTGACATATAACACCAAACAAAACACTTTATTACAAACAGTTAAACCAAACGTAGATTTTACACAGACCTTTACGACGTTCCGTCGGGCTCTTCACTCCACAGCAGCAGCCTAGAGCAGAATGACTGCTTCTATTTTATACCCTGCACCTGGCTCTAATTTTCAATAATTGCCAGGTGCAGGTGATAATTAAACAAAATAATAAAACAATTAAATTAAACAAAAGCAATTACCTTGGCAGGGAGGCTATACTTCTGTCCCTGCCCTAAAACAAAACATTTTTCATATTGCAGGCCCCCATCCTGTTACATCCGTTACAGTGTGTATTTATTATTTACTTTTTGTTTTGGTTGTATTTAAATAGTCACTTATGGTTTTCTCTTTTTATTGCATATTATTGACACATTGTATGGTTGTATGTAATTGCACTTTATATGAGTTGGGCACGAGATTTTGATTTACAGGACACTACATTTCGGGAGAAGAGCGTCCCTATAAGACTGCATTTGCTGAAAGCAAAATGGAACTAAATATTGCAGACTTGGTTTCCCCCCAGGACGAGAGTGGGCGCGCCAGCTTCCTCTAGACAATATTGAACGATGAATGCAGTGACTGGTTGATCGAGGAAGTTTTGTTGCCCCGACGTGATTGGTTCTTTTAGTTTTGTAGACCCGTCTTCAGCGCTTTTTAAATGTAGGAACTGGAGCGAATAGAGAGGAAGACATTAATAAAAGAACAGAGAGGAAGACATTAATAAAAGAACAGAACGGAATGAATGAATGAATGAATGAAAATGGGAGAAAGAAAAAGGAAGATGTAAACCAGACGCAAAAGAGAAAGGGGTGGTCATGCACAGACTGAAAAACAATCAAGGCGCGGATTGAGATCGAGCGAATAGCGACTGAATGGAATGGGATTGAAACAAACGGAATACGAGAGAGATTTAACTAAATTACAATAAGGGAGTATAAATAGAGCCAGGGAAGCAATCCATGGAGCAGAGGAGCTGAGGGAGTGAGACAAGTTGAAGCGAGACGGAACTAAACGAGACAGCAGAGTATCTTGTTTTTCTTGCAGCTGGACGGTGACGGTGTGTAGCAGCTCGAGAGCTACACAGTCCTGTGGTGTGCTGCATTGGAGGCTGATGAACGTGGGGGAAAGCAGTGTGGCACTTTCCCTCTCGAAAGCTAAGTTCTATTTTATTTCATCTTTCTTTTGTATCTCTATAGTTTTATTTATCTGGTTGTTTTCCATTTTTAGAGATATACAATGATATAATGTGTTTTGTGTTGTATGCTGAATGAATGACTGTGGAAGCTGTGTATTTTATGTAGGCCCTGAACAATTGTAACAGTGCTACTTGTTTTTACTATACCACTTTCTTTTCATTATTTTAACTGTATAGTTTTAATAAATTGTTTGGATTGATTGCCAAAGTTGGTTCTTTGGTATTATACTGCTGCTATGTTTTGATTACTCGAGAGAGTTGTACCAGACCTAAGATATTATTATTATTATTATTATTATTATTATTATTATTATTATTATTATTATTATTATTTGTTTTCTTTTTGTTCTTTTGATAATCTGGTGGTAGCTGTGGCCTGCTTGGACTGCACGTGATCTGAAGTAGAGAAACCCAGAGCCAGACACGGGACTGACAACTGGAAGCTGGAGTTATACTTTCATGCTGTTTTTATGTGATGTTTGACCCTGTAATTGCATGGTGTGTTTTATCATTGATGTAAATAGAATAAACTTTGTACATTTGTATTACTGTTTCCCCTGTCCTGTGAAATGGTTTTGAGCTGTCTGTGAAGGGTGTACATCTGGGAATTAGAACTTGTTCAGAATTAACGGAATTGGTTAATTGGATTTCTAGTGTCCATAAATCACTAGGTGGCGTAGACACGACTACAGAACGGTGGGTCACTACTGTGACGTCCACGTGATGGTGACATAATGAACAGGCTGAAAAAAATTTAAGGTGGTTCATGTCATAAGTTGTTAATGATATTAGAAGACATTAGATAAAGTGTCCTTAAAAGTTTCAGTCTTAAAAGTTAAAAAAAAAACACAAACAGTGGTAAAATGATATATACAGTACAGGTCAAAAGTCTGAAAGCAGCAAATGATATACAGAGGGATGGAGGGTGAACACTATTGTTCATTCTTCAATCTTAATCCTGGATTACTGATGTCTTTGCATCCCTGAACAGATCAACCATCTCCTCTTTTATTCTGTTCATAGAAATCAGCACATTGAATGTACAAGTGCCCTACATTTCTTCATCAGACAAGTTTCAGTCTTAAAAGTTAAAACAAAACACAAACAGTGGTAAAATTATATATATACAGTGTGTGTGTGTATATACAGTGTATATATATATATATATATATATATATATATATATATATATATATATATATATATATATATATATATAGAAAGCATTCAGAACTGGACAGACACATGGCAAATTACATTTAATAGAGAAAGGTGTAAGGTACTGCACACAGGCAATAAAAATGTGCTGATACTGAAATTAAAGAAGAAATCTATAAAAAAGACCTAGGCGTTTATGTTGACTCTGAAATGTCTTCATCTAGACAATGTGGGGAAGCTATAAAAAGGCCAACAAGATGCTTGGATATATTGTGAAAAGTATTGAATTTAAATCAAGGGAAGTAATGTTAAAACTTTACAATGCATTAATAAGAACTCATCTAGAATATTGTGTTCAGTTCTGGTCACCTTGTTACATAAAGGATATTGCTGCTCTAGAAAGAGTGCAAAGAATAGCGACCAGAATTATCCCAGGTTTAAAAGGCATGTTGTATGCAGACAGACTAAAAGAATTGAATCTGTTCAGTCTTGAACAAAGAAGACTATGCGGTGATCTGAGTCAAGCATTCGATATTCTAAAAGGTATTGACAGTGTCGACCTAGGGGACTTTTTCGACCTGAAAAAAGAAATAAGGACCAGGCGTCACAAATGGAGATTAGATAAAAGGGCATTCAGAACAGAAAATAGGAGGCACTTTTTTACACAGAGAATTCACTGGTCGCTCACAAGGGCTTGAGTAGTGCAGAATAAGGGGGGGGGGTTAATTTGAGGAATGGGGGTGCTTATGTAACATGGAATTAGAGACATAAAGCTGGACAGCTTAAGATAAGAAGAGCTGGATAATACATACAACGTAAAACACTCTGAACTCTCACGTCCCACCGGGTCAGGCAGCATCCTCTGGCTGCTGGGCGGCTATTGAGAATGAGAGACAGAACAAAAAAGGACAAAGCTCTCAGTCCAGGTCGGAACCAGGCAGCGTCTCTTAGCTGCTGGATGAACAAGGAGAATGAGAAGACAAACATAAAAGACTCTCTCGATGAGAGACATAAAAGACAAAGGGATAGATCCGTCACTACTCAGTGGAGCATCCCCAGGCAGCGTGGCTGGCAGCTGGGTGGCATGGAGAGTTAGGATAAAGAGTCTTGGGTCCGTGTTGGAGAGACGAAAATAGAGAACCCCCCCCCCCCCCCCCCCCCCCTTGGCGGGGCCCGGCTTGACAGGTGGGGACTCGGCCAACGAGAAGGGGCAGAAAGGTGCTCGGACCTGAAAAGAAACAAGGTAGATGGTGAGGCTAGCGCATGAACTGTGACAGAATAGTTGTGGCCGGGGGTCCTCTCTAGCCGGCAAGGAACCGCCAGGGACGGCAGTGACTTGGGCAGGAGGCCGACCCGGTCGGTCGGGGGAGTGAAAATCACTTCCCCCCCAAAAGAAGCCCCCCGGCTCCCCGCAGCACCGCAACGTGAAAATAGGGAAGAGACGGCTGAGCCGCACACATAGATAAGAGGAAGCTGTAAAGAAGAGAAAATACAGGGAGAGGTTAGTAATGACGACTAGGCATTGGAGGCCATCCGCACTGTGGAAAGGAAAAAAACCCTCTAGTGGGGGGAAACCTTTTGTGGACCTGGCGGAGAGGGCACCCCCACTCCAGGCATATTGACAAAGGACTTTTGAGCTGCTGCAATGTCTGAACGGGAGGATCTGATATAAGACTCGACTGCTGAAGAAGATCAGCGCCATGTTTTTGATCAGGTGCTGGTTGACTCCGGCTCGTGTTGCAGAAGTGGCTATTCCAATCCGGAAAGAGTGAGAAGAGTTTTGAGGATAGCCCGGTCCGAGTCATGGGGGAAATAAGGTGAGAGTAAAACCAATGTCTCGTAATAATTGTTCCTGACAAGTCAATGAAAAGAGGAACTGTAGGAAGACAAGAATTCCTGGAGGCAAGGTACTTGGTTAGAACAGAACTTGGACAGAGAGAAGAGTCAATTTTTGAGAGCTGGACGTACTGACCTTGACGAAGCTGATCTGTTTTAGAAGATCTGATAAAGAGGATGAAGTGCCCCCCAGGGACTTGGGTGAGGTCAGAGCGCCACAATCCTACAGCTGGGAAACTTGCTGATGATGGCACAGAGAACTCTGAGCAGCATAGAAATCTGAAAAAAGCAGCTAAGCATATTGCTTCCATAACAATGTCATCGAAAGGAGTGAAGCATCCACAGCGGAGAGTGGAGATGAGGAGAAAAAGAATGTCCGAAGAAATGGGCTGTCTTGAAGTGGAGGAAGGAGGGAGGCTCTTCTCCATGCCTCAAATCGTCGGGGGAACCTAAGGAATGGAAAGGAGTGGGGGAGATGGAATGGACAAGGCAGAACTGATACTGGATGTCTGATAGGTAGTTCCTGATAGAAGAAGAAGCCAGGTTGAGATATAGTCTGAGATATGTGATAAAAGCCAGCAAGTGCTGAAGATTAAAGGTGGAGTGAGAGATCCGATTCTGGGCGCAAAAGGTGGTGAAGGAGGACAAGGCAGTAGAGTAAGCTGAGCATGTGGATGCGGCTAGAGCGCTCTCCATAAACAGTGGGATGACTGGAGATGATCAGAGAGTGTGGAGTTTAGTTGAATATTAGCTGGCTGAACGAAGGCACCTGCTGCGGGTTGGGATCTGCTCCTGGAATTAGGCTGTGGAACTTTGGGACCTGCAGGAGAGATAAAGCGTCAACGACGTTATTAAGGGACCCGGGGATGTGACGGGCCTGAATAATGACGTTATTGGACACAGAGATCCAGACCAGGCGACGAAGAAGCTGCATGATTAAGGGGGATGATGAGCGCCCTTTGTTCACTATATGAACTGTAGAGGTGTTGTCGCTGAAGAATACAATTGATTTTCTGGGCCATAGGTGGCTCCAGAGCAGAGTGGCGACTACAATAGGATAAAGTTCCAGAAGGGGGGAAGATTTCAATTGAGGAGACAGGGAATGAATTTCCTGGGGCCAGGGACTTGAAAACCATTGTGATCCAAAGAATCCTCCAAATCCTGTGTGAGAGGTGTCTGTAAACAGGTGCATGTCCGGAGCTGATAAGGCGTAAAACAGAGAAAGTCTGTTCCAGTGGTTAAGGAGGATGGACCACATATCAATGTCTTTCCTGGCTTCATCTGGGATGACTTCGTAGTGGTAGAAAGAGCGAGCAGACGGGAGATGAAAGTACAACCTTGCGGGATGATGCAAATTGCATAATTGAAATGACCCAGAAGAGAGACGGTTACGCTTTGAAATTGACCTTGAGCTCTGGATGGAAGAAATCAGCTGGCAAATCTGAGTGAGTTTAGATAGAGGAAGGCGGGCCTCGAACTTGACGGTGTCGAGAGTAATGCCTAAGAACTCGAGGCAGGTGGTGGGGCCGACAGTCTTCTCAGCAAAGAGGGGGACGCCCAGGGTAGTAAACAGGGATTTGAGATGGTGAATACTTTGAGCCGGAGGATGAGAAGTGGGAGAAAACGACTAGAAACCCGTTTTTTGCGTTTTTTTTGGACCGGATAGGAATAATTGCAATGTCGGACCAGGTCCGACATAGGACCGCAAAGGGTTAAACCTTGCAATGAAGTATAAAATTGAAGACATTGACTATATGGTTTTTGATTGTTCAGATTACATGCACTGCTTTAACTGCGAAGTGCAGGGACATAAGGAGAAATTGCAAGAAAAGGGAGGAAATGAAGGGGAGGCGGCTAATTGGCTCTGACCCAGGTGAGGGAACATCTGGCCTGCAGGGCGCTAGAGCTGAGAGCAGCAGGGTGGCCCTGGTAGAAAAGCCAGCTGTTAGTAAGGGAACGGGGGAGTGTGCAGTGCAATCACCCACTGAAAATATACCAGTCAATAACATGAACATAGATGTAGATCAAGATGGTTTCAAAATGCCAAACTTAAAAAAAAAAAAAAAGATAGTTAAAATCCCCTGAAAACATGACAGTGCACAAAAAAAAAAATGCTGTTCAGAATATATCAGCAGAGAGCTGAGGTGAGTGGGGATGCAGTGGGGCTGCAGTGGGTCCAAGCACTCTGTAGTTGCAGGCTCCTGCCCATGCAGAGGAGTCTGCCTGCATGGAAACACAGTCTCTCTGGCCAACGAACTTGCAGGTCTCCCGCAGGGATTCTCTGCTGAGCTCCACAGCCGGGGAGACAGACTCTGACAGCGCAGGGGAAGGAGAGATCACTGATGATTCACAAATAAGCATCGATGACAGCAGAGCATATAGCACTCAAACTGTAAAAGCTTTTTCTTATGGAAACTAAAGGCAGATTGACATTGAAATTGACATTGAAGATTTTTTCCACTGATTTGAAACAGGTTGAATCGATGGGCAGACAAATTTTACAGAATGCCGGGTTAGCCAATTTTGGTGAAGCCGAATGTTACAGATTAAAGAAATGGTTAAGTACTGTCCACAGTATTTAAAAAAAAAAAAAAAGTATAATGTTTAGTCTTTTTAAAGTTGCCCTTTTTACTGTTGTATTGTTTGTGTGTGCTATATCTGAAACAAAAACACATTGGAAATGTGAAAAAACGGCAAGTTATCAAAAGTGCCCAGCCAATTAAAGTGGAGATATCAAAAACACAAGCCAAGTTTCAAGAAACCATTGGGGCAACATGTGTTCGATCCGCTTTTATTGTGCCTCATAACACACACACACTCTGTAGAGTAGCGGTTATGTAGTTAGAGTGAAAGTATTACTAGTTAGGGTTCAAATCCTGCCATATACAGATATATGGCAGGATGTTAGAAAAGGTTTTACTCACAGTTCCATAGTTTGAACCTTAGTGTCTTCATGAGCTATTCGGTATTATGAATCCAGTGTTTTTGTAGTCTTGACTGTCTGTCACTATAGCCACTGTCTTGTCTGTTTTTTTTCCTATATGAGGGGAAAGTACTAGTATCGCCACGTTCCTGATACCTCCTCTTCATTTTAAAACCTGACCATCCTTTACAACTAACACTAACACTCCCACCCCACCCGCCCCCAGCGTCCAGTCTCAAGCAGTTCCAAATTGACCCGCCGTTACACTGCCCCCCACTCAAACGCTTCCCAGCCCGGGAAGCACTGACCTGGTCCTGGTGTGGCAGCCTGTGTGGTTGCCAGGGTGGAGGACTGCAACGGACAGGTCCTGGCGGCAGGTTTGAGGGTGACGAAATGTGTCAGGGGCTGAGCCGCATCACGGGGCTCAAAGGCGGCCACCAATCCCGGACCCCCGTGCCAGTCCTGGACAGCAGTCCCTCCTGTGTCCGGGCTTCCTGGGACCGCTGCCCCACTCCACACAGCGGGGCAGAGGCTAGCTAGCACAGCCCCAACAGCAACCTCGGAACCCAGCTACTGTTTGGCGAGGGCCGGGTGATGCAGCCATGGCGTGGGGCACTCTCTCTTGGGCGACAACACTGGACTCTCTCCTTGTGGCTCTGGCAATGTGGGGCTCTGTGGCAGGGCAGGGCCCTGCCTGTAAATAATATTGTTTTGTGGTATTTTGCTGGTGGTTGGCAGGGATGGGGTTAATTTCCTATCCCTGCCAAAATACATGTGAGAATGTGGGTGGAGCTAATTGAATAATTGATGATAATTAGGCTCCAGCCACATGGTATAAAAAGGGGAGAAAATCCTTTGTTTGTTTGGTGCTCTGTGCTCTGTGCTCGGTGCTTGTTGCTTGTTATTATTATTATTATTATTTATTTCTTAGCAGACGCCCTTATCCAGGGCGACTTACAATCGCAAGCAAATACAAATACATTCAAGTGTTACAATATAAATCATACAATAAAAACAAGAAATACAATAATTCTCAGTGTGACAAACCACAATTCAATAATACAGCAGATAATAGTGAAAGTTACATCAGGATATGATTAAATAGTGATAGTTACATCAGGATATGATTAAGTACAAAATACTACAGATTAAACACTTGGCAGATTACAATAATCTGAGGTACAGGATTAAATGCAGTAAAATAGTTGTTGCTTGTTGCTTGTTGCTTGTTGCTTGTTGCTTGTTGCTTGTTGCTTGTTGGATAAAGTTCAGTGAAGGCTCTGCCCAGCCTGAACAGTTTTGTTTTTGTTTAAACCTTTGTTTTGGCCCTTGAGCTGGTTATTTTGTTCTTGTTTACGGCGTGGAAGGCCTGTTTTTGTTTAACCTTTTATTTTTGTGTTTATTAAAACGCACAGCCACGCTTAAACTGCAGCTTCTTTGCCTCTGAGTCTCCTTGCCTGCCGATACCACCTGGGCGCGCAACGCTACTCTGTCACAGTCTGATTCGGCGGGTGGTAGGAAGACACATAGGAAAGAAAGAGCCACTGAATTTAAAGGCGTATCTCCCTGTCTGTGCTTTTGGTCTCCATATTGTCATGTATGTGTTTTTAAACTAGTATTTTAAAATGCATTGGGGTTTTAGAGGGGTGCTGGAGATGGGCTGTATTGGTTTTGTTGCTGTTTATTTTATTTTTTTTATTTTTTTTGTGAGGCCCATCTCCATGCAGGTATTGAGCCGCACTGCCCTTTAGTTTTAAATTGTAATTCTTTGTTTAGTTATTGTTTTAATTAATGGGCAGTGCAAACCCTTTGCTGTGACTGTGTATTCTAGATCTGCCCTGTTTGTTAAGTATAGTTTACCACCTGTATTTAATAAAACGATGTTCATTGCCCAACATAGTAGTGTGGTCTACTTTATATTTTCCTTCTGGTATTTTGCTTGGCTGATCCCACCCTGATCAGAAAGAACGAGTGCCCCTCCCGGATGCTACGTATGTTCAGCAGCAATCTTCCACATAAATTAAAGTGATTTTTTTTTTTATATAAATATAATAATTGATTCAGCACAATGCAATTGACATATCCAAATTCAATCATGATTTCATATTATTTCATCAACAATATACCACAAATACATACAGTAGAAACTATATATATATATATATATATATATATATATATATATATATATATATATATATATATATATATTGCCTTGCAAAAGTATTCAGACCCCTGACCAATTCTCTCATATTACTGAATTACAAATGGTACATTGAAATTTCGTTCTGTTTGATATTTTATTTTAACACACTGAAACTCAAAATCAACTATTGTAAGGTGACATTGGTTTTATGTTGGGAAATATTTTTAAGAAAAATAAAAAAACTGAAATATCTTGCTTGCCTAAGTATTCAACCTCCACACTCCATATTTGGTAGATCCACCTTTCGCTGCAATAACAGCTTTAAGTCTTTTGGGGTAAGTATGTACCAGCTTTGCACACAGTGTCGGAGTGATTTTGGCCCATTCTTCTTGACAGATTTGCTCCAGGTTATTCAGGTTGGTTGGACGACGCTTGTGGACCGCAATTTTCAAATAGTGCCACAGATTCTCAATGGGATTGAGATCAGGACTTTGACTGGGCCACTGTAGGACATTCACCTTTTTGTTCTTGAGCCACTCCAGTGTTGCTTTGGCCTTGTGCTTGGGATCATTGTCCTGCTGAAAGGTGAATTTCCTCCCAAGCTTCAGTTTTTTAGTGGACTGAAGCAGGTTCTCTTGCAGTATTTCCCTGTATTTTGCTCCATCCATTCTTCCTTCAATTTTAACAAGATGCCCAGCCCCTGCTGATGAGAAGCATCCCCACAGCATGATGCTGCCACCACCATACTTCACTGTAGGGATGGTGTGTCTTGAGGCATGGGCAGTGTTAGGTTTGCGCCACACATAGCGCTTTGAGTTTTGGCCAAAAAGCTCTATCTTGGTCTCATCTGACCACAAAACCTTTTCCCACATTGCAGCTGGGTCACTCTCATGCTTTCTGGCAAACTCCAGACGTGCTTTCAGATGGTACTTTTTGAGTAACTGCTCCTTACAGTGTTATGCAGAGCTCTTGATATGGTTGACTGGTGCACCATTACTCCACTCCCAGCCACTGAACTCTGTAGCTCCTTCAAAGTGATTGCTGGCCTCTCTGTGGCTTCTCTCACAAGTCTCCTTCTTGTTTGAGCGCTGAGTTTTGAGGAACGGCCTTTTCTTGGCAGTGCCTGGGTGGTGTGATGCAGCTTCCACTTCCTGATTATTGATCCAACTGTGCTCACGGGGATATCCAAACACTTGGATATTATTTTGTACCCTTTCCCTAATCTATGCATTTGTATTACTTTATCTCTAACTTCTGTAGAATGCTCTTTGGTCTTCATTTTCCTTCAGATTCACAGCCTGACCAATGATGCTTCAACAGTGGGGTTTTTATCCAGAAAATGTGACAGCAACTTTAATGGTTCACAGGTGGAGGCTAATGGTAAGGTAATTGTGTCCTCGTTAGGGCAATTTCTTTCATTGGTGTAAACTGGGAGCTTCCACAGCACAGGGGTTGAATACTTATGCAAGCAAGATATTTCAGTTTTTTATTTTTCTTAAAAATATTTCCCACCATAAAACCAGTGTCACCTTACAATAATTGATTTTGAGTTTCAGTGTTTTAAAATAAAATATCAAACAGAATGAAATTTCAATGTACCATTTGTAATTCAGTAATATGAGAGAATTGGTCAGCGGTCTGAATACTTTTGCAAGGCACTGTATAAAAAATGTAGTTGACACTTTCATTAAACATACATACTTTTGCACACATGTTGGGCTCTTCAGTGGCCCAACATATACAGTGGGGGGGGGGTTCCGTCGCTGAGGAGACCCGACAAACAGGAGGGGGGCCACCGTCGTTGAGGTGACCCGACATACAAAGAGGGGCACCATCTTTGAGGTTACCCGACATATGAAGAGGCTTGCGAACTGGAAAGAAAACAAGTTAGTAGATGTTAGAACATAGAGAGTGGGGTGTTCCGCCTCTTCAAAAGCCCAACATTATTATTATTTATTTCTTAGCAGACACCCTTATCCAGGACGACTTACAATTGTTACAAGATATCACATTATTTTTACATACAATTACATTATTTTTTACACATTATTTTACATACAGATATCACATTATTTTTACATACAATTACCCATTGATACAGTTGGGTTTTTACTGGAGCAATCTAGGTAAAGTACCTTGCTCAAGGGTACAGCAGCAGTGTCCCCCACCTGGGACTGAACCCACAACCCTCTGGTCAAGAGTCCAGAGCTCTAACCACTACTCCACACTGCTGCCCTAGAAGGGAGGTTCCGTTGCTGAGGAGACCCGACAAACAGGGGAGGGGTCACCGTCTGTGAGGAGACCCAACAAACAAGAGGGGTTCCACCACTTGGGGCTCTCACATAAATAGAGGCATCAGTACCTGAAAGAGAAGAAGACAAGGAAGCATGCACGCTAAAGGAGGGCCGGGGGTCCCCTCTGACTCATGGAGAACCCTCCTCTATGAGGTAAATGAAGCGATGCTTAAAAAAGGGTTGGAGAAAGTGGAATCACTAACCCCCCAAAGGATGGACCCCCGGCTCCCCGCTGAAGACGTTTATGAGAAGAAAAAAAGATAACCGCCAATGCATTAGAAAAGAAGAAAAGAGAGAAAACATTTAACACAAAAAGAAAGAAAAACACTTAACGTGACACAGCTATTAGTAACTGTACCCTACTGACTATGTGAAGACCCTCTGCACAGTGGAAAGGAAAAACCCCCTTTCATTTTTATTTATTTTCTTTTTTAAGGAGGAAACCTTTTGTGGCCCAGGCGGATAGGTCGTCCCCACTGTTGACATACTAGCAATAGACTGGTGGGCAGATGCTATTTTGACTAGTGAAGAACGAATGTAAGCTTCGACTGCTGGTCCAGCGTCCCATATTTTATATTAGATGCTGGTTAATCTTTGCTCTTGCTGCTGAAGTGGCTGCCCCAATTCTGAATGAATGCGGAGAGTGGAATTGCGGGTAAAGACCTGCTCTGGAAACCAAAATGGACAGCCGAGAACAAAACCAATGTCTTGAGACAACAGACCCGCTTGCATTGATGAATAGGGGGTTGGAAGGAGATTTGGGTTTACGTTCTGTAATGTATTTCAGCATGGAAGCATATGGGCATAGATGAGAGTTTTTGATCCCCCAATTCGACCGACTTGAACTGAAGAACAAAGGACCAGAGAATGAAATGGCCTTATGTTCTGCAATGTACTTCAGTATGGAAATGTAGGGGACAGAGGAGAGTTGATTTTTGAAAGATGAATACATTATTCTTGCCGCAGCTGATCCGTTTTTGAATTTCAAAGGAAAAATAGGAATCTTGAATGAGGTTCAGGTCACTGCAGCAGATACCTAATGTAGGAAAGCTGGAAATAGAAGGAACTACACCTTCGGAGCATCTCAGAACCCCCAAAAATACTGTTAGGAATATGATTTCCATAGTTAAATCATCAAATGGAGAAAAGCAGCCTTAGCGTAGCAAGTAATCAAGTTGCCTCGAATGACTATAGAGATAGCCAGGCGAGCAGGTGGAGCCGAAAAGCACTTGGAAATTCTTTGCAAGAGGAAACGAACAACTGGGATTCATAGTATAGTTGGAGAAGTGAAAGACATCAAGCGAAATTGGTGTTGAATTCCTGACAAATCGGATTTGATATTAGCTGGGGCCAGATGTAAAGATTCTTTTGCATGAACTATGAAAGCCATGTGGTTAAATGGAGTCGGATTAATCCTGCTTTGGGAACAGAAAATCAATAGATGGTTCAGCTGGTGAAATAAGAGGGGTGATGAAAGAAGAAGTGCTGCATCCATGTATGCTTGCACTGTATTGAGTAGTCCGCTGATAGAGCTTGCGCAGTATTGAGTAGTCCACTGAAAGATGGGTTCAGTTGAAAATTAGCTGGCTGAACTGGGATGTCACTTCTGGAGTTCGCAGAGCTGTAGGGACCAGACTAAAATCTGGAAATCGGCATACTAGTTGCATAATAACAGGTGAACTGGAATAATAATATGAACTGTAGATTATTTTTCTCACATGAAAAGTATTAATTCCTTTGATCAAACATGACCCCATATATGTGCTGCTGCGACATTTGGGTATATTTGAAGAGCTGTGGATTTTAGATGCAATAATAGGTTTTCAATTTCTCCAAATCTCTTCAATGAAGCGTTCGTAAATAAGGCCAGTTCGAGAGGTGCTGAAATGAAATCATCATAGAATATAGAACAGGTCAATCCAATGTTGATTTATTATTTTTTCTAGCTTCTGATGAAATACTAATGTAGGAACCCAAGTTTTTTGCTGTTGATGAAAGAGCAAGTAAATTGAAATATGAAATGTCCGACCTTGGGGAAAATGCGAATTACAAATTAAAATGGTCCCGCAAAGAGAGCGGTTCGTGTTTCTTGATCTGAACTTCTGAATAGGGGAACAAATATAGTCGAGTTTAGATAGAGGGCTTGCTTAAGACATCCAGTGCCAGTATGATTCCTAGAAATTGCGTGGCTAAACAGATCTTTTCCATCACTAGATCTTGAGAGATTAAAGTATTTGAGAACTGTAAAAATGGCAAACAAGGAGAGGTAGATGATGGCTCTTAAAGATCCCACGCAGGTGAAGAAGAACAGCTGGAATGGAGTGTAGTGTTGAAGAAAGGATATCACATAATACTGATGTTGGATTCCAGATAAGTAGACTTTGATAGGGAAAGAGTCCTTGGAATGAACACTAAAAGCGAGAATCAAATCTTGATTGAAAGGGGTTGAGGAAATCCATTTTAGTTCAGAAATTGTTGAGAAAAGTACTCCAGTCGGTGGTATATGATGATCTAGTTAAAGGGTGAGAGTAGATGCCATGTATCCTAGGCTGAATCCAGGATATTACTAAGGAGAGGTTTAGCTGAATAGATGATTTGATTGCAAAGCTTCTAGAGGTAAGAAAATGCTTTCAATTATATTATGTCTGCTGGCAGCTCCACACATTAATTATTAGTCTTTTAAAGTAAACATTTTAAAGCAAGCTGCAGGTAATAATTATTTGATTAGGAAATACAGGGCTTAATTTCACAAGGATATAGATACTGTAGCTTAAAACGCACAATTTGTGCTGTTATACTACCCTCTAGTGGTTACGATTAAACATGCATGAGTCCACTTCATGAAAGCAAGAGGGTAAAACTAAAAGAATGTGTTGCAAAACACGAAACCAAGACAATGTCGCTATGATTAACTTTTTTTTTGTTTTTGTTCAAAACAAGCTGGGGATCCCGAGTTGAATGAGAATTTAATCAAATTAATGTCCTACCCATTATGATTTTGTGCCTCAGTTACTGAAAGAAATTAGCAATGGATCGCTGCAGCTGGGAGATTGAATGGAAATAGTGCAACGTGGTGATTGAGAGACCTAGTACTGCCGATATGGGCGTGAAGAGACAAGGCTGTATTGGCATCTGCAATGGCGAGAAAGTAAACAGAATTGGTAACGCTGAATAATGAGTGAATCCAGGCGATTGTGCACTGAAGGGCATCGTTGAAAGCTGAATTAAAGCTTGCTGTCTTTAGATATTATAAAAGGGGAGAAAGATAATCTGCGCTACTGGATCTTGTAAAGCAGACTGAGTAAAATGTCGGCGGCTTGAACCAAGTGGGGGAGTGGCACTGCTGCTGCTTGAGTACTGGATTGCAACAGAAAAGAAAATACCTTTTACGAACAGAGCTTTCAGGATTATGTGAACGAGTCAATCTTTACAAAGACGTGCTGGAAATGCATGCCAAGGAAGATTTCTCTAGCGGTCAGAATACTAGATACAGTTGCTGCATGATTGAGTACTGTACCGCTGCAGCTGATATGGAAGGTCGGCGTTGTGGGGAGTTGAAGAGACACTATGTTGGTAGGATAAAACGATACTGGGCGGATTTCTTTAGCCATTTCATCTGCTGGATCTGGAAGACGGGACGCCATCATCAGAGATCTGCTGATTCTAGAAAGAAAATTGCTGCGGGTGACTTTTCTTCTGTAATCCAAATAATCGATTTAGATGTGGGTCTGTAGTGATACATGAAATGAAAAAATGCATCAACGAAAAAACGCAGAATGAAAAAACGCAGGACAAATATGTGTAGGTGGCTATGCATTAAATAGAGTAGATTTAATTGATAGAAGAAGTTGATAGGGCGCAGGGGGCCTAGCTACACCCCCCGGACCACACATAATAGGTTAATATTTCATAACACAATGATGCTGTAACAGGGGGAGGTCTGTGCTGACTGTCTGGCGCATGCGTGGTTCTGCAGGAAGAGGACGGCAGCCTCGTAAGATCTGTCTGTCAGTCATGGCGATGACACAGAGAGGTGGGGAAGAGGGTGTGTTGGCTTTCCCTCTCTCTGAGTGGCTGAGAGGTGGGCCTTGGGGGGATTGCATCATATGTACTGCACTTGGTTATGCATTCGGGTGGCCGGAGAGAGGATACCCAGTGACGCTGGCGAAAGACGCCAGTGTAAACAAAGGCCAGGCAGGAACGCCAGCACATGAAGACAGAACAAAACAGGCTGAGGAAGACAGCCCGCCTTAAACAAATAAATCAAGAATTAAAATAAATAATTACGTACCTGAAGGGACCTGTGTAGTTATACAGGGAACTCTGGTCACCCCAGTGTATAGGGAATAGCTGAGCGTAGGTCGGAGACCCGAACTGACTGGCTTAGCGGCAGAGGGGGCACTGTGTAAGCAGCACCTTTATTTTGTAGTTATATATATATATAACAACATTAAAATAGGTAAAATGAAGACAGAACAGAATGCATTGTACAGATGATGTTTACATTTAACAAAAACAATGTTATGTTGATTCTTGCACCCTTGCATGTATAGACATTATCCTTCAGGCACCCTCTGCTGCAGCAAACCACAACTCCACTGCTATTTCATTTGAAAAAAACGTTGCACAACTCTCATTAGAGATCTTGCTAAGATAACGCAAATAATATTGAAATTAGTATATTACGGCTCTCTTCATTAACATATTTTCTCTTAGTACATACGACAAAATGTGCACTTTGCAAATTGTCGTAACGAAAATGCAAATTGCTGTATGTTTGTGCTGCGACTGGCCCATCTTAGTACATCTATCCCTTAATGTTTATGGGTTGTGAGTGTTTTATGAATTTTTTGCTTTGATGTCGATTTGTTTTATTGTATTAATTTAATTTACTTTTTGAAGAGTATTTATTGATTATGTTTTACTCATGCCTGGGGCATTTTATAAGTGCCTGTAGACACTTTTTGTTTGGTTAGTTTTCTTTCTTTCTCTCTCTCTCTCTTTCCCACCTTCCCCCCCCTCTCTCTCTCTCTCTTTCTCTCTCTCTCTCTCTCTCTCTCTCTCTCTTATTTTATGAGCTCATGTGAGGAATGTGCATTAGATTTTGGTGGTTGTAGAATGTATCTATTGTGGGCTGGGGTGGGGTGTGTGGGTTAATGTATTGTTACAATGTTGGGTTCACTCTTTCCCTATCCCCTGATCTGAGAGCTGCTGGGGGAGGTGGCATATGTTCTTTGTTAGGTGAGAAGTTGCTGATGGGGAGGGGTGGCTTGTTGGGGGGTGTATGGGTTGTAGGGGTGGGGTAGAAACTATGTTTTGTCACAATGTTAGAATCAACACAGTTGGGAAAACAGGAGAGAAGCTGACACGCACCAACTGTCCAGAGTTAATAGCTAAGTATTTTACCTTATCTGTTACCCTGTAACTTAAAGATATCTGAAACAAAAAGTAAAAAAAAAAAAAAAAAACGTTTTCAAACCATTAAAAAATCAGCTCATTATTTAATTGAAAGTCCATTTTGGGTTTACTGTGCATGCTGAAGTAACTTTGAGTTTTAATATTCAAATAAAAAGATTATATCAAAATAACATCACAATTCAAATAAAAGAAGCAAATGTGTGCTGCATTGTCCTGTTAAATAGCAAATCGCTGACTTGGTTGTACAGTTTATGCCCCTAAAAACACATCTCTTACTGTAAACCACCTGTCAAAACATTATGTCTCACTGTAAACTACCTGTCAAAACACTGGGTCCTATTTAGCAAATATGTGCCCAGCTGCTATCGCTAGGGCAAAAATGATAGCATTAGTGAACTGCTGCAATAGCGCACGAAAACATGATTTAGAAGTCTCATGCGTGGGCTAGTGAATCATGCACCCAGCCAATCAAAGCACAGTGAGGGGAGTAAGGATTCAACATTCCCTTTAAGAGCACCTGTGTGTCTGTGATAGCAAACAAAAGAAGGAAGACAAAAGTCTAAATGTCCAGCAGCCCAAGTAAAGATGATGACCAAGCCCCTCAAGCAAGGCTACACATTTTTTTTAGCAGCCTGGAGGACTTTCCTGTTAAAAAAAATTTATACTGACGGTATGCATTTGCATCTTAAACAACAATAACATTTTTTTGTATTGGTCCGCATGCGTACCTGCGTACCAGTTATGTGAACTCCTGTCTATAAGGCTTTGTCTGACCTGCCTGGCACTTGCAGCATCTGCAGCCTCCACCACTGAGGCTTCAAGTTCAGCATCTGCTTCCCTCAAACCCTGTAATCTTTCCTCTGTAAGTTCAACATCCATTACGGTGAGCTATGTTGTGTAAAACACAAGACGCAAGGATGATATTGCTAACCACCTGAGGAGTGTACTGCAGTGTTCCCCCAGAGACATCCAAACATTGGAATCACATTTTGAGGATTCCAAATGTTCGCTCAATTACAGTACGAGCACATTTAAAGGTACGGTTACACATCTGTTAGACAGGAGCCGTGGAGTTGAGCAGCAGTGTCAGTAGCCACCGCTTCAGTGGATACCCATTGTCCCCTATCAACCAGCCTGCCACCTGTGAATTAACAAGGATACCTTTTTTTTATCTGAACAAAAAAAAAAAGTTTGATGTATTTCCATTCATTTTATTTCTATTCTATTCTATAGACTAGCGTATAAACTCTACCGTAATAACCAACTTTGCTTAGTATTCTGGTTATATAACATGTAGCTGGACTGACAATGGACCAAGAAGGAACAATGTAATTTCAAGAATTAACTTTTCATTTTTTTTAAACTGTACTGTGTCCTTCATATGTAATTTAAGTAATCGTTAATAAGAAGAAGAAGAAGAAGAAGAAGAAGAAGAAGAATCTCTGTCTTGACTACACTACAGTTTGCAAAAGCTGTTACAATTTACAACAGGTAGCGTCTTGTAGGCACAATTGCCTGGAATTAATAACTATTTTTGATATAAGTACATATCTGAACTAATCTTTTGGATTCGTTCTTGAGCACACAGTATGCAGTGCAGCATGTGAACTACTGACTGGAGCAACTTCTGAGCACCCAGTACACATGAGCCTCGGGCCGGTGGACTTTAACTGAACCCGACACAAAGGGTCTCTACAGGATCGTAAATGGATCGGAGCATCCAATTTGGTTGTCGAATTGGTTTCTGAGTCTAACATGGCTCCATAAGAGCAGACAGTGTTAAGCTTTATACCTCCTGACTGCAAGAAGATTCTGAACCCTGCAATAAATGAACATCAAAGAAAGCTCTGTGTACAGGACTCCTGCTCATAGGAAATAGAGATGTTTAAGAGTCAGTTGATCTATGCATCAAATAAGACCCATTCCCGGCTCGGATACAAGCTTCTGTTCCCAGTCGTAACGACAGCATAACAAGACTGTGTCTGCCTTTGAGGTGAAGCATTCAAGGAAAGAAGAAAACACACAGGATGTGTGTGAAACCCCCACTTGGGTTTTGAAGATAAAGGTACACACGGGACGTGTGTAAAACCCCTACTTTGGTTTTGAAGATAAAGGAGCCCAACTTGGGTTTGAAGATTTGTGGAAACAAAGCGAAAATATAACTACAACGGAAGCGTAGGCGGCGTGTATAAGAGGCTTGGGCAGGCTAAGCCTCCCCAAAATAAATTGTCCAAACGCACACAAGAAATTGTTCTGACCAACACAAAAAATATTTGTGAGAGAAGATAGATTTTTTTTTTCCTGCAAGCGTGCAAGGCAGGTCTAACAAAGTTATTTCTCGTTTTCCTAATGCACAACCGCCAGACCGCAAGGGCAGCTGGGATATCAAAATCAACATTGTAGTACAGATACAGGATTTAGTTGCATTTCAATGTCATTGGAGGAGACAATGCTTGGCTGGTTTAACGTCCATTCTTCCCACCGATCTGAGCCCCCCATAACGCTGCAGGAGGCAGCCGACGAAAACTCTGAATCCTTTTCGCTCATTCCCTTGCCTGGAACATCCTCTTCACAATTTCTACATGTATTCAAATTGCTGTTTTCTATACAAACAGCTTGATCTGAATCTGATTTTACAGAACTTGTGGCAAAATATTTTCGTAGCATGCGGTCTGTTTTCACGCACCACCGTTTTGTAAGAATTTGATAACTGTGACGCTACAGTCAGAACATACTTCCTTCGACTGTTTGAAGAACACTGTTTGTGGTGCCAGATTATGAATGCTTCTGAAGTTTTTTCTTTAGATTTTTCCAGTCCTTCACTCCATTTTCAATGAAAGCGGGGTCTTTTGAACTTCTGAAAAAGTATCTGCAAGGAAAGCAGAAAACCGCATCTGATTGCTTACTGTACTCTAAATATGAACACATATTTTAATATTCTGATGAAAATGAATGGTTTTGCTTACCAAAGACAGTTTTCGGATACACCAGTAAACAAGGCAATGACGGTCCTGTTGCAGTATCACCAAGGTCCAAAATACAGGATTTAGTTGCATTTCAATGTCATTCGAGGAGACAATGCATGGCTGGTTTAACGTCCATTCTTCCCACTGATCTGAGCCCCATATAGGTATTCGAAAGTTTCCAGTAAGAGTGCAGTTTTTTTTTTTTTTGCAAATATACCTTATAAAATACGTTGAATGCCCCTTGATTATACGTACGATAGTAAGTGCGTGTTTAGAAGCTTAATAGTCAGGATTGATAATTGATTTAAATTTGTGTGAAGTGATGGAAATGGTGTTTGAAACTGGTGTAGGTACTGTAGGACTGCAGAACAGGTTAACAGATTTAAAGGTTTTAAAAACAGCGCAGCTTGTTATCGTTACTGTTTTTCTAATTTGCTTAAATAGGCTGAAACAGTTTTAAATACAAGCCAGTGCTATGTTAAACTTCATTTATGTGGCCGCCTTATGTTGAAAAAAAAACAATGTCAAATATATATGTAGCATCCCCAAGTGGTCTCGAGGTCTGTTTTATGCTGTAAATTATTATACAGTAGAAGTTCTCAAAAAGACGCAGGAGAATGAATCCGGTTTACTGCTTTTATTTGTGTCCATATTGCAAGTCTTAATTATATATATATATATATAGATATATATATATATATATATATATATATATATATAGATATATATATATATATATATATATATATATATATATATACACAGTCACCTTCAAAATTATTGGCACCCTTGATAAAGATGAGCAAAAAAGACTGTATAAAATAAATAATACCAGTACTGAGCTATATTGTAATTTTCCAACATGTGGAATATATTTGACTTTATTAATAATTCAATGGAATCAACCAAAATTACACATTTCTCAAATTATAAATTTATTTCCCCCAAAAATGAAGTGTCACAATTATTGGCACCCTTGTTTTCAGTACTTTGTGCACCCTCACCTTGCAAGGATAACGGCACTGTCTTTTTCTATTATGTTTAATGAGACTGGAGAACACATTGGGAGGGATCTTAGACCATTCCTCCATACAGAATCTTTCCAGATCCTTGATATCCTTCGGTCTGCGCTTATGGACTGCCCTCTTCAATTGAAACCACAGGTTTTCAATGGGGTTCAAGCCCAGAGACTGTGATGGCCATTGCAAAATGTTGATTTTGTGGTCAATTAACCATTTCTTTGTGGATTTTGTTGTGTGCTTGGGGTCATTGTCTTGCTGGAAGATCCACTTGCGGCCAAGTTTCAGCCTCCTGGCAGAGGCAACCAGGTTTTTTGCAAAAATGTCCTGGTACTGGGTAGAGTTCATGAAGCCGTTGACCGTAACAAGGGCCCCAGGACCAGTGGAAGCAAAACAGCCCCATAACATCAAAGATCCACCACCATATTTTACAGTAGGTATGAGGTTCTTTTCTGCACACGCATCCTTCTTTCGATGCCAAACCCACCGCTGGTGTGCGTGGCCAAGAGCTCTATTTTCGTCTCATCTGACCATAGCACCCGGTTCCAATCGAAGTACCAATGCCGTTTAGCAAACTCCAGGCGCTTACGTTTGTTGGTTGCTCTCAATAAAGGCTTTTTTTCTGGCAACGCTTCCAAATAGCCTATTGGCATGGAGGTGGCATCTAATTGTAGATTTGGAGACTTGGTGACCCCAAGATACAGCCAAGTTCTGTAATTCTCCAACTGTGGCCCTTGGATTTCCCTCCCGAGCCATCTGCCTCACTGTGCGTGGGGGCAAGATACACTTGCGTCCTCTACCAGGCAAGTTTACCACTGTTCCAGTGGTTTTTAACTTTTTAATTATTGCCCTAATAGTAGTAAGTGGTATATTTAGTTTTTTAGCTATTGTTTTGTACCCATTGCCTGATTTATGAAGGTTAACAACCATTAGTCTCTTTTCATTTGTGAGTTCTTTGCCTTTCCCCATGGTGATGGGTGACAAATGGATTTCATATGCGTGTTACCTCATTTTTATACCCCATTGAAACAGGAAGCCATGGAAGGCCACAATACAGTTCCTTAAGACTGAGATGAACTTAAAGAAGTAGAATGTTAATGCAGATTTAATTTTGTTTGATTTTATTTATAAGAATCTTTAGGGGTACCAATAATTCTGACACCTATCTTTTTGAGAAAAAAAAATATTACTTGTTAAAAAAACCTTTTTCTCTGATCAATTGTATTAGAATAAAAATATGGTTTTCCCATATATTTGAACATAAAATATAGCTCATTACCTGTGTTGTTTATTTTATACAGCCTTTTTTGCTCATCTTTATCAAGGGTGCCAATAATTTTGTAGGTGATTATATATATATATATATATATATATATATATATACACTGTAAACTGGATGATTACAATGCAGGCACCGCCTCCTTCTGTGTTTGGCTCCTAGCAACATCTATCTTTACAGCGATTTGCTGAAAATAATTGAATAGCAGCATATATTAAATTACCTATCAAAAAAATGAAACTGTGCTGCTCATCGTGGCGACATCAATTTGTCCAACTCTTTTGTTGTTTTAGCAGCAGCAATTGATAATTAAAGGCACAGAAGTCCGTTACAAATTTGCACCACTGGCACAGTGCCGGTGGTCGCCTCTCAGCGACGTTGGCACTGAGTGTTAATGGTGACAGTTGACAACCCTACTTAACGAAAAACTGACATTTCAAAATCTAAAATGAGATACTGTACTACTATTACAGTAGACTGTTGCAATATAATGTTGTAGTTTCTTTGATTAAATGATGTTAAATAAAATATGTAAATTATGTTCATGTAGTTTCATTTTTCAATCCTAAAATTATAGGTGATACAAAACTCTTGGCTGTAGATTTGATTTACATATGATATGTGTAATATGTGCTGTGTTGACCACGTATGACTTAAATGACTGGAAAAAGTATGCGCTAGCTCAAAATTAGAAAAGTATTTCCGAATTTTTATCCACCCCTGTCAAACTTTTTTGTTTGCTTGCAGAATTAACCAAATCTCACCTGTTTCCATCATAGTTGTAAAGCTTTTTATATGCATGAGTTTTAGCACATAAAAAATGTTTGATGGAAACATAGCTAATATCTTGTAATTTGCTCAAACATCAATATTGTTCAACAAAACTTACAGTATTATAAAAAAAAGTATTATTAGGACCCTAAGGTCATATCATATATACAGTTTTGAAAACACTAAGCCGAATACATAATAATAATAATTAAAAAAATACTTAACGTTTTCTTTAAATAAAAAAATTACTAAATATAGTGTTGAAAACAATAGAGATGTTTTATGGCACTTTATAATGTTCCCCAGAGTGTTTGAAAAAAAGGACACCTATCCCAAGATGCTACTGTAAAAAATAGATTTTTATTGAATTTTTGTAGGAAGAGAGTCAAATACAGCCAAAAACCCTGTCAGGGAGCATCCCACTGAAAAACACTTGGTTCTTAAAGGGTTAACAATGAATTTCTCCACCATTACAGGTGATTAAGAACTACATGCTACTTGGATATCAGCTTTTTCATAATTATACACTGCCAGAAGTAAATGGAATCTTCCACATTTAAAATATTAACAAATTCCTTAGATTTATTTATTTATTTATTTATTCTTTAAATCTAGAAATATTTTTGTTGGCCACAGCAAAAGTGTCTTTGAATGCCTGGTCTTTAGTATCAAATGTAGCTATATAATATATAATATATATATATATAATTATTTGTTTATTTAGCAGACGTCTTTATCCAAGGCGACTTCCAGAGACTAGGGTGTGTGAACTATGCATCAGCTGCAGAGTCACTTACAATTACGTCTCACCCGAAAGACGGAGCACAAGGAGGTTAAGTGACTTTCTCAGGGTCACACAATGAGTCAGTGGCTGAAATGGGATTTGAACTGGGGACCTCCTGCTTACAAGCCCTTTTCTTTAACCACTGGACCACACAGCCTCCCTTAAAAGTAGGCATTCCCTTTTGATTTGACCATTAGTCAAGTGGCTGCTCAGGTGATAACGTTTGTTGTTGGTTTGGGAATCATTGCTTCTAATGATGCCAGGTGGTAGCAGACAAATATTCTGTCTGAAGTCCAGACTGCTAGAGCTGTTCAAATTATCTGGGTATCTGGGGATGCACAAAGACATGTAGCTGGTCAATTTTGTGTGACCCCTTCTGTTGTTTCCAGATTGTGGACATGTCATCAAACCATAGGTTCCTGCACTATAGATGACCTGGACAAGGTCATGGGAGGTCAAGCCCACCAGGAAATGGCTGATGTCTACAAAATATGTCACTAATTATAAAAACGCCCCATCCATGTAGAGATTGAGTCAGTGCCAGAGGAGCCTATACTCGATACTGAGACATTCACATGGACTCTGTTCAAACTGTGAAAAATGTATCTCCAGAGTCCAAGCCTATTTTATTGTGTAAAGAGTTTATTGAAATATTCAAGTTTGATTATTGTTGTTGTGTTTTTGAGTTGTGCATTCACTTTTTGACGCTTTAAAAATATAAATCAAGTGATGTGGTTACATTAATCAGACTTTAAACATCATTTGCAACCTAGTTATTACTATGTCCCTTTTGAAAATCATGCTGTGAATAAAACTTATTTTGGGTGAGTAAAATGCCTTACCTTACCTTGAAGTCATGAACACTTTCAATAAATACTGTACATATGGTTTTCCTTAATTTCCACCTGAAAAAAATCCAACAATGTATTTTTCACAGCCATTTAGTCCTGCCTTAAAAATGTTATAAATGATATTATAGTCTGGGAAGTTGATACTCACAATGTAGTTTGCTATTGCGTTCACCGAGTCTCCTTCCCATTAGTACTAGGCTGTTACAGTTTTTATAGTTTTATTTTCTGTAAATCTTCCTTTCTCAGTCTCTTGTACTCCCTCTTTATAAGTCAACAGACACGCTCCCTAAAATAAATACTTTTTTTAAACTGTACCGATTCTGCATTAATGCAAATAAAGAAATTATAATATTGTATTCACTAATGATTGCCTTGCTATAGCAATATAAAGCATTCCGACTCTTTCCAAATACAGAATATTGTATTTATTATACAAAAATTACCTTATTATTACCTTACAAAAATTCATTTGACAGATGGACAGCAGTGATAGGGCAGCAGTGTGGAGTAGTGGTTAGGGCTCTGGACTCTTGACCGGAGGGTCGTGGGTTCAATCCCCGGTGGGGGACACTGCTGCTGTACCCTTGAGCAAGGTACTTTACCTAGATTGCTCCAGTAAAAACCCAAGTGTATAAATGGGTAATTGTATGTAAAAATAATGTGTAAAAAATAATGTAATTGTATGTAAAAATAATGTGATATCTTGTAACAATTGTAAGTCGCCCTGGATAAGGGTGTATGCTAAGAAATAAATAATAATAATAGATGAATCTTAGTTGAGGGGGACTAAGATGGCTCAGAGAAAGAATCCAGTCACAAACACAGATTCACAATTGACCTTTGAGATGCTGAGAACCAACAAAGTACAAGAAGCTTGATAACATGCAAACTCAAGCTGTGCAGCAAAATTGATTTTAGATTCTGGATTTCTCACTGCTGTCTTTTTTATAATAAAAAAAAGTATTTCCATTACATGAGACTAGATGTTAAAACTTCATGCTGATTTGAACTCAGCTCTCGCCAAGATAAGCACCAACTAAGACGTAGCTTTACAATAAACTAATGTGATCCATCTGCATCTGCATCCATTTGCGTTCCATCTGATGATGTAGATATCCTTCTGCCTGGTGTTGGTGGCTGAAGTGTAATGCTGGCTCCAGGGATCAGCTTATTTTGCCTCCCCAGCGCATCAGCACACACAACGGTTGTGATGCTGGCTCCGTGGATCAACCATAGTGCGGTCACCCCACTGGGCTCGACAGTGATTCTGGCGTCCCAGCATCACCCCCCTCCATCCCCCATTCAACTCAAGCCAGTTGCTGCTCCTTTCTGCTGCTTCAGATAAGTTCTTCACTGTGCAACGCAACTCTTGGCCAGTGAACCCGACATCTTTGAGAAACAGGGTTGTAGAGTGTACCACAAATCCTCA
This sequence comes from Acipenser ruthenus, assembly GCF_902713425.1. Lineage (NCBI taxonomy): Eukaryota > Metazoa > Chordata > Actinopteri > Acipenseriformes > Acipenseridae > Acipenser > Acipenser ruthenus. Next base: position 48,563,118 of record NC_081193.1, on the reverse strand, counting down.
ACAACCCACCTCCACTGGGTAAACCCAGACTCTCCATCCTTGCTGTTCCGCTTCAGCATCTAGTTGAGCATACCAAAGTTTCTTCCTCTCATACGCCTCACCTACAGCATCCTCCCATGGCACTGTTAACTCTACCAGGTGAACAAGGCGTGCTGATCCAGACCACAAGACAATATCTGGTCGAAGGTAGCCGTTGACCAACATCTGCCAGCATTTTCCAGTCTCTAGCAGCTTCCAGTTGTCCTGGGCGAGGCTTGGATTTAACACCTTTTCTTGGTGGTTGCTGTCCTGGACGGAGGAATATTGTCTTTTGTGTGTAATGCTTTGATGGAACTGGTGGCAACTTATTGGTCATGTTATGCTTGTCTTCCAATGCTAAGGCCAAACATCGCATCACCATTAATGTAGAACCTTTTATTTACTACTTTACCTTTTAATTATAGAGATGCTCCTTGATTTAGTGGGCTTGAATTGCATTCATGCCCATTTGATGTTATTGATTAATTTGCCCAATAACCGATTAGTGCAGGCTACTGTTGTAGTCATGGTTGTCTTGTCATCCATGTAAGCTTGAATTGGTGGTAGTCTCATTCCAGAAGCCAAGCCAAGCTTTCTTATGTTCTTATGTTCTCCTCCCACTACCCATTTTGATGCCCTAATAATTACTTCCATTGCCATGGTAAAAGCATTTGGAGAGAGTTGGGATGCTTTATATGCTATACTGTAGCAAGGCAATCAATAAGGAATACAATATTATTTATTTATTGTTATATTATAATATAACAAGGCAATCAATAAGGAATACAATATTATTTATTTATAAATATACTGTATGTGCATGCAGGCCTTTTGTTAAGTATATTCCATCTGCAGCTTTTAAATTAAAAAAAGAAAATCTGTTTCTGTGTTTATTTGCTTCACAGCCATATTGTTTGTGGTCAATAAAGCAAATAAGAATATTTTCGATGACCACATTTTTGTAAGCATGACATTTAAAATGTAAGGCTGAAGTTTATGCATTCCCCATAAGTTAGCAGTAAAGTATGTGCAGTATTTATTGAAAGTACTCATGACTTCAAGGTAATGTTGCATTTTACTCAAACAAAATACATTTTACTCACATAGTGTCTAAATTGAAGAATAAATTACTCAATGACTCAAAATCTCTCCCTCTCTCTCTCAGCACAAAGCTCCCCTCTACTCCTTCCAACAACTGACTTTGTGAGTCAGCCCTTTTTATGTTGAGATAGGCCTTTCATGATGATGTCATTTCCTATTGAAAGGACATCTGGGAGGTGTAGTTTCCCCTGGGTCGGCCATCTTACTTCCGGTAACGTGAGGGCATAACCTCCCATTAATGACCCTAGGGCTGAGTGTAAAGAGTTACAAAAAAAAAGAAATGGAGCGCTGGTTTAAAAGAAAAGCACCTTTTTCTTCTGCTGCATGCCAAAACTTCACTCAGGCAATGGCAAAAGCAATGGAGAGTGCTCTGTCTCACAGTGATGAACAGCTGTTGGGTCTCCTGAAAGCATCTTATTTTAAAGCAACACCAGTGTGAATGATAATGCAGTAAAATATATAGTTTTTTTATATGCAAAAGTGCCTTTTTTTTGACATTCCCCCTAAAATTTTGGAATCCCCCTCAAGTTATATACATATAACTTTTGTATATGTTGTACTTTGTGCACATTTATGATTCCTTTTAAGTTTTTTGATTACTTTTAATATTCCAGTGTGCATTGCATTTAAATTGTGTGTGTGTGTATATATATACTGTATATATATATATATATATATATATATGTCAGCTGAGATGTGGTGATGAAAATAATGATCTTGAAATGATTTGGTAAAGTGATGTGTTTTTGAACCTGCAGTCCTTCAATCTGAAACAGGGTGCATAATATTTTATGGCCACAAAGAGATGCCAGAAAATATTGACAAAGAATCCTTGTGGAATGTTTTGTCTAATTACTGGTGTATGCAGTCACAGACAAAATTAGTGGCACCCTACAGTTAATATAAGATCATTCAAGAAAACACATTAAATACAAGCATTTAGTGAACATTAGCCACTTATTAATAAGACAAAGACCCATTTCTAGTAAATTAACAGATTAACTCTGTATAGAAAAACCAAAATAAACATGACTTAAGTAATTTCAAATATTTGTTCATGACAAAAGTATTGGCACCTTTACATTAACAGTCTGTTGAAATTTAATATAACTAATATATTAATTGACTGAAAACCAAGAGTCAACATTATACAATGAACTGCCCTTGTATTGAATGTCTGTATTGTCTTTCCTTACAGTGCCACAGTACAGAGCCCCTTTCATTGTAATTAGTAATTTGACTACTGTATATCTGGACTGGAGCTACTTATTCATTCTAAATGGGCAGCTCAGAGAGTATGCTCTAATGGAGAATGGAGTTCGGCTTTACAGTGGCTTTGACAGCTCCCTGCATATACCGAGGACATTGGACAAAAGTTAGTGATCTGTTCTTGGATAAATGCTTCAAATAATTTTATTGTAGTGCAAACCCTTTCTAGTTTACAACACTGTTGGAACAGGAAAACTGATCGCCCTGTTGTACTGTTACCATAGCTCCCATTGGTCAGGGTGAATGTGGTTTAAATACTTCTCCTCTGTAACTTTTAAGAAACACACTATTAATATTCATGTAAGCTTCAGCTTGAGCAGTGGAGTGACTCAACATGAAAAGGAAAGGTGTAAACTCTTTTTTCTAATTAGCTTTTTTGTAACCAGCACAAAAAATAGAACACAAAAAAGAAAACCAAAAGGAGAAATGTATCCTCTATCTTTAGAAAGGGTTTTTAAATTCCACTAAATATTCATCATTGTAACACCTGTGTTATTTTCTTCACAGCATTTGTATTTCAGGTTAAGTGTACCACTGATACTGGAAGTGTCAGCACTCCAATTATTAAATACAACACGGCTACTGGAAACGGTAAGTTTTGCTGAGTGTCAATTTGTTTTCCTGCATTCTGTGATAAATAAGAAGGTAGCATGACGGGTGTAAAGTTTTTGTGTTCAAGGGGCTGCAAAATTTTGAGGCAATGTCTGCAGATGTTGCTTCCATAATACTGCTCTTTGTAAAACACCATTAGCATGCTCCAATGTTCAATGTCTGTGTTGTGCCTTCTCTGTCCCTAAACCTTATCAGGTATATGTGGGAAGTGTTTGTACATTGTGATTGTGTAATTATATATGCATATATGCTCTGTTACTGTTTTCTTAATGAATAAGAACACTTTAATTTTAACTGTTAAACTACTGTATTGTACAGATGCTCATGTTTTGATACTGAAGTTTAACAAAGAGGAACAGAGAGATTTGTCCCCCATCTCAACCTATTTTGCAGTAAAGATGACTGCAAAAAATTACTGTATCCTTGGAGCAGGTCTCAGAGCTCCTTTATAATGCAACTCAGAACTGTTTTCTCCTTTCTTCCTGCACACCAAGGTCCTGTAGAAACAACGTCTGGTGAGAAGACTGGGATGCAGGACTTTGACTCAAAATTTTATACAGAGCTCTGGTTCATCATCCTGATGGCTATCCTGGGGCTCATTTTTTTGGCCATAATGTTGGCTGTGGTGCTACAGAGAGCTATCAGTAAACCACCCCTTGAAAGGGAGAGGCCGCCTATAGTCCCTCTGCAGCAAAGCATGCCTTCAATGAGTGTCTACCCACCAAGTGATACATACATGGTGAGCTTGCTACGCTTTATTAAGAGATTTGTTTTAGTGGGCACATGTCTGACATTAAGTGTTTGAGTGTGTGTGCATATGCGTGTATGTGAATGTGCTAAGAATCAACTGCAACCAAATTATGAAATCTGCAAATCCTGTATTACATTAGTAGACTAACATGGAACCCTAAACAAGAATTAATTTTGTATAACAAACAAAATCTGTTTTTTAATTTGTGTCCTCCTTCAAAATGTGGACCCCTACATACCTGATAATGTAAGTCAGTCAGTCACACTATGTGGAAAGTGAAATATTTGCCTTGAATTTTCACATATCTTCTCCAAATTTTGATAATAGACTCATTATATATACATACCTTTTGTATTGCACTTGGGTATGATTCTATGCTGTTGATTGCATAGAAACATATTATATGCACTGACATGCTCCACACAAAACTGCTCTTGTGACTAGTTGGCTTGGTTACATTTTCTACCTACTTGTTGAAAATGTAAAATTATTTTCAAAGGTCATGATTAGGGACAGATAGAATTCATAGGTACGTTTTCCAGATTCGACACGACATTAGTCTAAATTGTCAGGAAGTCTGTGGAAACTAATAAACTTTATTTTTCATGTAAATAAATAAATAAAATGCAGTAACTCTATTTAACCATTTAAATAAAATTAAACCTGTTGTGGTTCACATGTTTACTTGCCACCTGGAATGGGGCAGCACTGCATAAATGATAATACCCCATGTATATATAATAGATTAACTTTTAAAATGATGGGCCATTACACATCCAGATTACATTTTGCTTTATTGGAGGAAGATTAGTATTAGCACAAGCGATTTGTAACTAAGTCAGAAGCCCTAGCTAAAGTCTATCTGAAAAAGGGTGGGGAATATAACTTGTCCTACATATAATACTGTTTTTATATAACTGCATTAAAAACCCTATTATACAGTATAATTGGGACTAGGGATGTTCATATTATGAATTTTTTGTATAATCCAATTAATACTGTGAAACTGTTAATATGACATATCAGGAAACCTCAGAATATTGAAGTTCAGGTTTTACAGTACCTTGAACACTTTTACAAAACTGATCAGGTACAAGAACTGGTTAAGGCAGTGGTGTTCAACCTTTTTTTAAAACTGTACCCCTTCTGTCTGGAGGTTTCAGCTCAAGTATACTCTTTACAATTTTCGCTTTACTGAATGGTACCACAGTTGCAACAAAAGGCAGAATAATCTTGATTAACAAATACATTTTTTCCTGTTTATTTAATATATAATTTATGTTAGTCTGGGACTGACAAACTGCCGGTTTAGGACGGAATACCAAACAGTAGGCCTAATTCTTAAACCGTTTAATAACGGTTCTTTTGGATGTACAGAATCAAAAGACAGTATTTGGGAATGTATTCGGAAACACACATATTCACTTTCTATTCGGCAAAGTTATAAATAATCCAAAATAGTTTACACCATAAATGTTTACCATGTTACCATTTTCTTCCCATCTCAGCATTATTATCTGTACCATTTTAAATGTTTACAACATCAAAAACATTAACCTCAAGATAAAACCATAACTACCGATGATACACTTTTTATTAAAGCCAACATAAAAATGATCCAAAGGGACTCAATATAACTTTCTGTCGCTTTGCACTTTCTGTAGACTCTTTTGTGTTTTATTCTTTTGTATTTCTTTTGTAAGTAAAAAAATTAATCAATTTTTGACTCGAGAAACGATACACGGGATAATTTGGATGTATCATATCAAACATCGAAAACAAATTCAACCAGCTGCTAATGTTGTTACTAAAATGCAGCCGCATTGAGCTACTAACCAAAAATGAAATATGTATGGACAATGGTTTAGTGATAACATTATTATTATTTATTTCTTAGCAGATGCCCTTATCCTGGACGACTTACAATTGTTATAAGATATCACATTATTTTTACATACAATTATATTATTTTTAACACATTATTTTTAAAAATACAATTAGATTATTTTTTACACATTATTTTTACATACAATTACCCATTTATACAGTTGGGTTTTTACTGGAGCAATCTAGGTAAAGTACCTTGTTCAAGGATACAACAGCAGTGTCCCCCACCTGGGATTTAACCCCACGGCCCTCTGGTCAAGAGTCCAGAGCCCTAACCACTACTCCACACTGCTGTATTAATATATAATACTATTTAAAAGAATCAATTCAAGATCATTAGTTTCATTTTTATTCTGAGTCGTCCTGCGTACCCCTATGGCTCTTATAAGTAGCCACAGGGGTACGCGTACACCCCCTGTTGAAAACCCCTGGGTTAAGGTAACCTGTTTTCCTTCCATGGGTGCTCAAATACATGCACATATGATCAGTTCACATTAGGTTTACTGTTGTTTGCCTCTGATTATTGTAGTTACACATCTAAACCAAGTACTGCTGGTTTTGTCCAAAAATGCATTCCTGCTTATGGTTTTGCAAAGTATTGTAATTCCAATTTCATTCAACAGCCCTAGAGACAGCCATACTTCTGTTATCCAGCAGATGGCTCTAATGCTGTGACATCTATATGTACAGCTTGTGATGGTCAAATAGAATTACAGTTTTAATTATGTTTGAAACTGAGTCATTCACTTGAAATGACCTTACCTTGGTCAACCTTACCTCCTGAGGTTTGATCTGTTTGTTCTTGTTTCACCCTCTCTTTTTAATTGGTATTTCCTGAAAGAAATCCCCTTGCTCTGAAAATCGCTCTAGTCACTTTCCTAATGCAACTACATTACAATTTCCAGTAGTATCTACTCCACAAGCAGTACTTCTAGGTCAAAGTAGTATAGTGAAGCGCCTAAAATATTCAAAAGTTTGTCCTCTTTTTGTTTTAACTGAAATTGTATTGTAAAAACAGTAACATTTATCAATTGAAGCCACCAGGATGTAGCATCTTGAGCTATTAGTGTCTTGCCAGTAAGTGGCTTAACTGATTGGGCATGGAACAGAAGTTTCATGTGTCAGGCCATCATTTATGGTTCCTACTGTTGACTTTTGCTACAGTCACAGGCTGTCAGGAGCTTCAAATACAATTATTTGTAGAGGTGGCTTCAAGTTCTCTATTCTTGTGTGTATTCTCTTTTCTGTACAACTCTGCAGTTGTGTGGAAACCAGGAACAAGTTAACACATTGTGTGTCTGGTGTCTCCTATCTTGTACAGTTTGGGTGAGAGAACTTTAAAGAGTTCTATGCACTGTATGATCAGTACACAGGATAAGATATACTGGCATTATGACAATCAATAACTGTGATTAGTACATTTCTTTATAAGCGATTTATATACAATATACATAAGTTGAATCAGGTGGTTTAGTGGTTCAGCTTGGACTTTTTCATGTATTTCATGAAAAAGGTACAACATTTCCATAATTGATTCCCTGTCTCAATTTTGTATCCATTCCTGCCCAGCACCTGCTTCAAGCTAGTGATGTTTTTTTCTTTTGTAAGGCATTTTTGGTAGCTATTAACACAATCCCTTTCATTCTCAGTTTGATTCTGTTGCAGACATGTCCGATTCATCAAGTAATGTCACTCTTAAAGGTTTTACAATGCATTTGGAGGTATGATTCTGAGTGTGGTGTAATAAAAACAAATACATAAAACAATACAGCAGCATGGACTGCAGTGCTTGCATGGATTGGTTTGGATGCTCTTTTGCATATTAATGCTACCCTGTATAGTGCGGGAGTGGTATGGATGTGGCTCCCATTTCCCACATAATGGCATTGCACTGGTAAACATCAACACTTAATTGAGGCAAAATATATATGTATTACAAAAACAGTATTTGAAAGGTTGGGGTATCACTATAATACTATTTTGCTCAATGAGAGATTTCACAATGTGTTACAAATAATTAATGTTTAATAACGTTTTTTATTTTATCTCATTTATTTACTTTAACAGAGTACATCAGGCACTTCTGATTGTAAGGTTAATTTACAGGGAGGCCCTTTGACACACGTTTGTTTTTGCCTAAATACTCACTATTAACCATATATATTTAATCCACAGGGTCTGGCAGATACCAAAATAGCAGGGCCAGGGTCTCATATCAGTAACCATAGTAACAGAAGTATGTCCGTTCTTCGAGTGCCAAGTCAAAGCCAGCTGAGTCGGGTCTACTCCCAGAACTCCCTGCACCGCAGTGTTAGTCAACTCATTGACATCCATGATAAAAAGTCTCTTATTGAAGACACAGTGTGGGAGACCATTGTCCAAGGACATGACAGTGGAATGGTATGTTTCTAGAATGACCTTACATTGACATGCATGTAAGCATAAGCTTCCAATAACAACCAAGATCTGCAACTACAGTTTCTATTTTAACACCAAATAGTTTTGTGGAGGTCCTCCATAGTTTATACTCATGTGAGTCAAACATTATCAACATAAGAATCAGAGAGACTTCAAATTAAATGAGAACATTTTAGATTTTTTTTTTTTAAATATGATTTTGACAAGATCTTATACTATAGGTATATTATGATAGATTTTACCATGAACTGTGTATAAATTGTCTGCTGTTACGAGGTTGGCTTAGTAGTTCATTTTAGACATCGATTTTGATGTAACAGCATGACTTAATATTAACCTCACCATAAAGCATTTTTTGTTTTGTTTTGTTTTGCTCAGTTTGTAGAAGATGAAGACTTCATTGATTCTATAAAAGGCTTCAGTACAGTGAGAAAGGAACACACCATGTTCACAGACACCCATTTGTAGCAAGGACTTCTGAAAAACGATGTAAAAAAGCAGGTTGTACAATGTAAAAATTGTATTGCTAGCATTAGTAAGAACTCATTAAACACTAACAATTCATGCATTCATCTTTGGGGTCCACTATGCAAGAAAACTTATTTTTCCTTTTCAAAATGATCATCCAAAAAAAATTAAATTAGTATTTTTTGTTTTCCAAACGAAATGACATCATGGCCAGCTTATGTTAAAAACAGCACATTTCCATCACAATAATTATAGAATAATATTCCAATCTATCCAAAATGGATTGAGCTGATATATAGAGAAATCAGAGATATTGCATATAAACCTTTGGATGGTTTACAGTACAGTATACTATAATTTAAATACATTCAGTACCATAAACCTTAAGGTGTTCTTTTAAAATCAGGATGTAGACAAACTGTAAAAGTAATATGTATATAATTCCACTCAAATGTATTTCAAACTGTTATTACTGGTATGTTCAATGTTTTCTTTTGTTTTTTGCCAGTATTGATGTACAAAGGGAAAATACCCCTTTATAAGATATTCAGATACATATAGAGGACATTTTGTCCGATACACTACGATTGCTCAAAATACAACTACTACTGTACAACTCATATTTGTTGGTTTATTATATCATTGTGAAATATACAGAAAGTAATGTTAACTTACAATGTCCAACTGTAAATTAGACTATTTTAGTTTAGTCTCACTAAATATACTGCTTCATTTAAAAATGGTTGGTGTAATAATATTTATTAAGATGTGCCTATAAGATTGAAAAACATGAACAGGATGTTTATTTTAATTGCTCCTGTAGTAATAACAAAAAAAGCCAATTATTTGTATTGTCATTGTTAAATGTATGTTTAATGTAGCACTGTGTTACCTTGAATTAGTATCATGAAACCACAGACATATGAGCTTGTGTCTTCTGGGTTAGTTGCAGATCAGGTCTATAAATCAATTACTGCTTATTAGATCTGAACTGAACTGTTATTATTCCAATATAAAAGTGTCACATACTGTGCAGTAAGTTCACTTTTCAGACTCACTTACATGTTTTGCCCAATTTCTGTGGGCCTAAAGTTTTTTTCAGGGGTATGCCTGTTTTACTTTTGAAATACAATACACATATAGATAAAGCATAGCACAGTTCGGGGGGCGTGTAGCTGGGGATCTCTAATTAGTCTCTAATTCCCTATTTAAGCCCTGATCACCTGCACTCTCGCTGTCTAGTGTTTTCATTGTCGCAAACGCTCAGACGCCAACATTTCGTGCTTCAGCTTAAACATCTTCGCTAATATCTAAACTTCGTTTCCTCGCTCCTTTCACTGCAGTTCACTTCTCTGCACAGCGCTGCCAAGATATTATCAATTATTTTCCTACCAGATCAGGTGATTCTTCTTTTCATTCAGCTTCTCTACTTGGCTACAGGAGCTCCAACGTTAGTCTTTCCTGCTCCATCCAGTCTCCAGCCCAGCAACAGCACCGTTCAAAGCGCAGCTCCATTACTCAACTTTGTCTGTGTCTTCATTAGAAAGACTGGCCTTCTGCTAAACTTTCAAAGCTCCGCCGACAAGATATCAACATTCCCTCCTTCAGTGATTGCCTTGCCTTAGCTCTGTTTAAATCTACCACAAAGCTTTGTCTGCTGAATCTCTCTTTACTCCTCGTCTGCAATCAAGCGCCCCTCCCCCGCTTCCCACTCAGCACCTACTTCCACAGTTCCAGCACTCCCCCTGCCTCTACTTTCAGTATCTAAGTTACGTCAGCCAGTCCAGCCTGCTTCCGCCCTGGAGTCCTAGACATGTCTTCTGCAATATATAGTCTACATCTGCATCTCCCTATTTTTCAACAGGTTCAGTCACAATGGGCAAGATTGTAGGTCTGACAAACTTTGATATACTGTATACTGCAGAGAAACAGACCTTGAATGAATTAGAACCAACAGTTAATCAGCACAATCTAAGCATCTTACCATGTTGAGTGGATGCCTTCTTGGATGCCCTTGTTGGTCATGTAACAGACTATGAACAGCGCTGTGGTGCTTTTTGGAAGGAATTCCACATTCTAAGAACAAAACTAAATTGAACAAGGCAAAAGCAGCACCTGCATATAAAAGTACAATATCAAATGACAACATGAAAACTGGAGCAATGTCATTGCAGATGTATTAAAAAAAAAAGGTCCCGCCTGCTTCCCCTCCCCCCTTACCACCAGCTGCTATTTGACTGGATCCTACTCTCAGTAACCTTCTTCAATCTGCTCAGCATTACATGTCTGCAGACCTCGCCCCTTCTTCAAGAGCTTCCTATTCTACAGCCTGGTCAGCGTCTTCAACTTTCCGCGCCCAGAACCAGATTCATCCTATTCCTTCAATCAAAATCAGATCCTGGCTTTCATCATCCATGCTAGGGATTCTCTCCATCTCACCTCAGTATCTATTAAATCTTACATTTCCAGGATCCAATATCTCTACTGTATCATGTCTATGCCTTCTCCCTCCATTCTCTCCATACCAGCAGTTCGCCTGACTCTCCATGGGATTCTTAAGAGCCTTCCCCCTGCCTCACCTTCCCGCTGCCTATATCAACAGACATTCTCCACTCGCTCATTTCTACTCTTCGGAAAAGCTGCTTCTCCCCTACAAGGATCTACTTATGGAGACCATCTGCCTCTCAGCTGCCTTCCGTCCTCTCAAAAGCTCCAAATTCACTGTTCTGCTTCTATTTCCCTGCAGCGGGTATTCGTTTCCGAGACGGATTCATTTCAGCGTGGTCAGTTCATTCAGCCGTCAAGTATCAAGTTCCCTATCCTCTTTCTTTTCAACGGCAAGGTATCTCCCCAGCAGGAAACCCTTCTCCCCCTCTCAGACCCTCGCTCTATCGTCACTCATCACTGGTTCTCAACCCACATCTCCAGAACAGCCCTCCATCCTTGGCTCTACACCCCCATTCATTCCATATAGGTGCAGCCACCTCTGCTGCGAGGGCCAGAATCAATCACAGCCTGATCAAGAATATGGGGAGCTGGTCATCTTCTGCGGTGGATTCTTAGTCATTCCTCCTCCTTTGATATATAGTTGCAGCCCATTCTAAAATTGCTAGTATGCCAGGAGTGGGGGCTTCCTGTCCACCAGGGCCACCAGAGGTTTTCCCCTAATCAGCCTCTCCACTGAGCGGCAGGTATTCACATAGTCACACTTACTAATAATTACTAACCACCTCCTGTTTGTCCTTCTAGTCTTTTGTATATGTTATACGTCGGCATGTGTTCTTTGTTATTGTTTGTGGAGAGCCGGGGGTCCATCCTTTAGAGGGCAAGTGATCTCACTTCCCTGACCTCAGGTTCGATGCCTACCTTCCTTCTAATAGGAGGGGTTCTCATGCGCTTATCTTACCTCACCTGTGAGGCTCTGTTCTATCCATTCCTCTCTTCGGGACGTGGCCGCTTTACACTTCCAGTGCTCGAGTCCCACACTAACCTGCATGCTTTCTCTTTACTTCAGGTCCCAGGCAGCGCAGAGTTTCGGCCGGTCAATTACGGGGTTTAACGAGCGCCCCTTTACAGAAGCCTCAGATGCTGGGTACCCTACTCTCCCGAGGGGCGACTCCCTCGTACTTCTATTTTGTGTCCTGGCGCCCAGGACCGATTTCCTCTCCTGAGGGTCGGCTCTTCGAGTATTAACCCTCGTATATACTTTTCAGTAGCTGGGCTTTTCCCCTGGGATGCTTTGGCTATGCCACCCTCAGTCAGCAACCACCTTTCTATCCTAATTTCCAGCCTGGGCCATCAGCCTGCTACTAAATCTGGGCTTCGCCCGCTCCTCTGTCCTAAATCCATTCCTTCAGCGGCACTCTGTCCTCCTAACTGCTCTGTTTGCTTCCTCTGCCCTATCCTTACATACCAAGCTCACACCCCGTGAACAGACATTTAAAAAAAAAAAATTAAAATGCGTGAAAATCGGTGCAAAAAATGTACTCCACATTGTTCTGGGTAAATATCAGGGTTAATTTTGGCAGACGGGAGGACAGCAAACAATTTAAAAAACACATAGAGAAAAGTATTGAAAGTAAAAGCAGTTTAATGCTGTGGTAACAAACAGAATGTTTAATGTGCTAGAAATGCAACTGAACTCAAAACATTGTATGCCACCTCAAAGTTTATGAAACCATTATCTCTAGCCCCAATAAAAATCAAACTTTTCTTTTTAATAGTTTACTGTTGGTGACTTAAAACCATTTAGCCTATGAACATTTTCATTAAATAAATGGGACAAGTTTTAGAGAAGCAGCAAGGCTCAATTTGGGAAGTTGGTGCGGTGGATTTTTTCAGATAAAACAGAGGTTATGCTAGTGGCCTCACAGAATCAACTAAAAGGAATTGTGGGATTACATGAGCTCGACCCTTGCAGTCTCTCATCAAAACATAAACTACAAATTAAGAGTTTGGGGGTCATCTTTGATCCTGATCTATCATTTGAGACTCATATTAGGAAAGTTACTAAAGCATATTTTTACCATTTGAGAAATATAGCCAAACTTAGACCTATTATTTCCGTATCTGATGTAGAGAGACTAATGCATGCCTTTGTTTCACCTAGAACTGATTATTGTAATGCACTTTTTTCTGGTGTTCCAAAACATGTGGTATCCCGCTTGCAGTTTGTTCAGAATACTGCCGCTAGAATTCTGACTAAAACCAGGAAAAGTGAACATATAACCGCTTTGGCCTCTTTACACTGCCTCCCTGTGCAGTATAGAATTGATTATTTTGCTGTTAACTTACAAGGCCCTGAATGGATTAGCACCTAGTTATTTGCAGGAGTTACTGACCCTGTATCTTCCAAACCACACTCTGAGATCACAAGATGCGGGGCAACAGGTCAACAAAAGCAACACAGGAGGTAGGGCTTTTTCTTGTAGAGCTCCTAAATTATGGAATGCTCTACCTTTGTTTGTCAGGGTAGCTGGCACCGTTACATTTTTCAAATCAAGACTAAAAACACACTTTTTTAAAATGGCTTTCTTATCTTAGTGGGTTTTAATGTAACTGTAAAATTGCTGCTTTTGTATTATTGTATGTATATTGTTATTTAAATGGTCTGACTGTGGCAGTTGAATGTGTGACATGCTATACAAATATTGTGGTTTGTTCTTTTTTTCTGCTGTGTACTGTACAGTGCTTTGCGATACTTTTGTACAAAAAGCGCTATATAAATGCAATAAATAAATAAATAACTTTAGCGTATGTATGCTTGTTACTTTTAATTAAGTATTAATAAAATATGTAGGTTTAGTACTACTGTTACTATTTGGTAAAATATTCTCAGTAATTCAGGGAATAAAATGATAAGACTTAAAAGCGTGTTACTTGTATTTACATTATTTATTTTTTAAGGTTGTGCTTCTTTTATTATTATTATTTATTTCTTAGCAGATGCCCTTATCCAGGGCGACTTACAATTGTTACAAGATATCACATTGTTTTTACATACAATTACCCATTTATACAGTTGGGTTTTTACTGGAGCAATCTAGGTAAAGTACCTTGCTCGAGGGTACAGCAGCAGTGTCCCCCACTGGGGACTGAACCCACGACCCTCCGGTCAAGAGTCCAGAGCCCTAACCACTACTCCACACTGCTGCCCTCTTTTACCAGTAATGGCAAAACAAATGTTAAATTTGAGGTGTTTAAAATTTAAATCAAGTACTGGTTACTTCAATCATTTTGTTTATTTTGATCCCCATTCCTCATGATGTACATTTCTAAACAGCTGCGCTGTTATTACTATTTTCCAGTCTGTTTTCACTTAATGTCATAATTATTGAATATAAAACAGCATTCAATTTTGACATCTTTTGAGGTGTGTTGTATTTGTAAAACAGCTTGAGATACCAAGAGTGACCAATGAACCATTAGTACTGAATGAAATAACATTACCTATATCTGATGGATACAAGTGACTAAATCTGTGTGACAGTATTGCTGCCTTGTTTTATTTACTCTAATTAAACCAACTCTAGGGGTTAAGCATCTAAAATGACGTGTGTTTGGTACAGTGTCTCTGCCGATTGTATAACTTAACAATATGTGACATTTTAAAGCGTTCAGCATTTTATCAATGACTGGGGTCTTGATCTATTCAACACATGGCACAGTATTATTTGTAACTACAGTATGTTTTTGTCGTGTATTCTCTGAAAAACTATAAAATGTAATTTGTTTCTGCAATTTTTTTGTATATCTATAAAACTATTTCAGTCCAAATATGTAATTGTAGCAACATGTGTACTACGAGCAATAATTAAATATATATACTGTATATATATATATTTTTAACTTATCCTTTTGTTGCAAAATAATACACCAGAGACAGAAAACATTTTTGTGGAGCCACTTTTTATTATTTGTGACAGCTGTGAAATGAAACAGCAATAAAGCTTGTGCATGCTCTTATTTTTCTGGGTTGAATCCAGGTACCAGTTGTATGTACATTTTCCCGTACCTAAATTTAACATACATTTGTTTTGTGTAGTGTTCAGGGTCCCCCGCTCAGTTTCATCCCCGGGGTTTAGATGACCATAAATAAGCAAGTGGTTTCCAGTACTGTAAAGATACCAAATTCTAAATGAAGAACTTTCAAGAAGCGAGGTTTGTTTGTGGTGGCTTGGCTTTACCATTTGACAAACATGTCTTTCTCTTCAAATATCATTTGTACTTTTTTTAGCATCCAAACAAGATGGCATTTTTAGACACAAATATAGCTTTTTCCCCAAAAAGGGAGGGGTTAATATTTTTGAATTTGCAGTAGATTCCTCAAGTTATGGTCACATTTACTGTGAAAGGATTAGTAAGCCTTCCAAGAGAAAACATGTAAACATCTCCATTTGCCTCTAGCTGTCTGCTTTCACTGTGCCATAACACAGAAGACTTTTCATTTAAATGTTTGACTAAATGTATTACTAGCTTTCTATTTAGTACTACTGCACTATGACATTGAAGTACAAGTAACCAGATTCCAAACAGATACACAGGTATTCTTTCTTAAATAGCTCCAAGCCACCCAAAAACAAACACAAACATGTAATGTAAAATCCTTGAAACATTTTAAGATGACAAATTTAAGTAAATCTTATACAGCAAATGGCAAATGCAGACATTTGCAATGCAAAGAATGCTATTGAAAGATATACTCTGAATGATTTGGTATAGTTTTGGTTGTTCCTTTGTAACATTACATAGACATATGTATATACAGTTTGTTTTAGAGACAAATTACCATAAATTTGTACATGTTCCTTCCTGGATTTTACTTGTAAACAAACTTAACACTAGTGTTGTGCAAAATGGCAGCAGATTGCTAGAAATAGAGACAGTTTAGTGTACCTTACAGAGATGTCATACTATTTAACAAAGATTCAGTGATATTTCCCCCTTCTGGACAAATAACTTAATTTCTTACCATAATTACAAAAACAATTTGTAACTGTATACTTCATTTAAAACAGGGAGCACATTTTGTTTTACTTTGCCTCGAAAGTCTCTTCATTCTATACACTACACAGCATTTTTTTTCTTCTTTAAGGAGAGTGCAAATACATATAAAACAATATTATTAATACATAATAAAATAAAAAACTAAAACATTAACAAAGTCAAAAATAAGTAAATACAATATAATACATAAATTTATAAGTTTGGTAATACTGACTATATGCTTATGAGGCTTCTCAATCAAATTAGAAATGTATTATTAAATATGGTTGTAGCTCCTTACATGGATGACAATTGGAATAATTTAATTACAAAGTTCCACCCATTCTCTCTTAAAATCAATCTCACACTAGCAATGGGGAACTAAACTCACAAAACACACCACACCTCAAATGCACCACTGCAGGGAAAGTACAAAGGGGTAATGTGTAATTGTAAATGAAAACAGAACAGTAAATATAGATTGTATTCCCAAAACAACAATGATATAATATAAAAAGATAAAATATAAATAACTTGCTTTGGTTTACTTTTTGCTTGGATATTCAAAAGGCACCCTATTAATAAATAAACAGCAAGGTCTTAGTAGCCTAATTGTGCTGCACTTTGGCTGACTTTGATAGCACCACCGATTATGTGATAACCTTGCAAAAAATATTAAGAAATTGCATGACCAATAACAATCCCTGCCCCAGGTACCCTGAGGTGTGCTTTATTATGCATTTGTTTGCATGGTTTCATCCATCCAATGTAACACTGGTACTACACGAACACCCCTATTCCAGCATTATGAACATTGATCCTCACCAGTAGCAATACTGTTGGTTTAGTATCAGCTTTGCATGTCCCCAATCTCTGAAGTCGTTACTTTCTGGATTTTACATTAGTGTCATTTTAAAGCTTTAGTGATTATGAACAGTGTAGTGTAAAGCAAGCTAGGCCAGAAATGAACATTTTGTCAGACAGCACCCCTACAGTAGAGGAAGCTAAATTATAGATTGATGAACATTAAGGCAGGAATACGAGTGGTAATCTCCAAAAAACATCTCCCCAAAAAAAGTTAGACTTTTCCAAAAACACCCACTGGCATTAAGAATTGTATTAGCATTCCTCTATGGCTATGGAAGATCCTGTTTTATGCCCCATTCCTGCAAAATACCTAGAACACATAATTAGTGCTTTACCTCAAGCAAAATTCATGTGTGCTTGTTTCTAAAGAACTATCTAGATCAGTGGTTCTCAAACACGGGGGGGGGGGGGGGGGGGGGGGGGGGGGATCGTAGAATGTATCCTGGGGGGCGGGCGTGAGAGGGTTCAATAATGTATTTATTTATCTTTTTATAATATCTATTTTATGTTTTTTAATTGCAGTGCACATCTTAACTTAAATCAAATCTTCCTGCTGACACCTTCCGGCATGTCAGAGTTTCTAGATGGCGCTGTGCATCCCACTGATGCCTTTTATTTAAGCTTGCATATTACTGGACGAAGTCCACTGCCATCTGGTGTTGTTTATTGGCTTACTGCGTGTTGTGCACATTAGTAAGAGCTGGACACAATCGGTAAACTATCATTTGCAGTGTTAAGTTTGCCATTATTACAATGGATCAGTGGCTGGTTCGTGCAAAAGAAAAAACACAACAGCAGTGACATAGAGAAGCCAGTGGCATGTTGGATTTTGTTTTTTTACCAGTATATATACACATGTGTGTGGATGTGGCGTCAAGTACTACAGAGAAGAGGAAGAGTGGCGCGGTACAAAAAGTTTGAGATCCACTGATCTAGATTAAAAAAAAAATACAATTAAAATAAAAATCACAGTTTACAACAGAACCCTGTTGGTCACTTCCAAGGTAATCCTGAATGGTGCACTTGTGGTCATTTTCAATTGCACCCTGGTGTTTTAAGTCAAAAACACCATTCATTTTAGTTGATTGAATGTATTTATTATTTTTTTTACCCAAATCATAAATTATGCTCCTGGCAAGAGGAGTCATTCTTCTTATGTCTTGGGGATGTGGCCATTTTTGTTGGAGATGGAGAGGCAGTGCCAGATGACTCGCTCCCTCCTTCTGCTCCCGAGGGTGGGGAGACGAGCGGAGGCACTGGAGATGCCTTCTTCCTCCCCAGGAACCCTCCATCAAACGTGCTCCTCTTCTTTATCTCTTGCTTTAGGTCTATCTCTTCATCCTGACCCTTATTCTTGGATTCCCCAGGGCTTTCCGGAGGTGGCTTGGTGGACTCTGGGACTCCGTCTGAGCCCCTGTTCGTCCAAACCTCTACCGCTGAACTTTTCTTGGCCAAAGCACTGGTCTCTGCTGTAGTCCGCCTCACCTCCAACGACGGCATGAGGGACAAGCTGCCGTGCTCAGCACCTTCCCTCTCCAGCAGATTAATACCCAGGTTAAAAGACTGAAAGTCCTTGTAACTGTTAAAGCTCTCAGTCCGCCTGGCTCTGGCCAGAAGGGGGCTCTCCCTGTAAGGTCTCACTGCTCCGTATGTAGCCGACTCTGGTATTGTGTCATGAGGGTGCAGCTGCAGACTTAAACAAAAAGAAACAGCTTTTAAGCCATACAAAGGATAAGACTACTGGCATATGACATACTTTTATTGGCCAATTTTTGATTGCAGGAAAACTTGGGTTATATGTTGGAAACTGTCCATACATATAACATATTTTTGTTGGGATACTAATAGTTCTTATTTTGTTTTTACAGACGTGATAGGGAATATATGTTGCTAACATACTTGTTTAGCCAGGTGAGAAGCCGTTGAGAACAGTTTCTCATTTTACAAAGTTGACCTGCAACGATTTCAAATGTCTACATCTTGTTAGCAATATGGAATTTCTCACCTGGAGTTAGACTCTCGCAATCGACTGTGCTGTACCACGGAGGTAGCTGGGCTGATGTTGGGGGTAGCACAGCGAGAGCTACTCAGGTCACATTGATCCAACAGTTTCAACAGCTCTTCTTCTGTGGGGCCTCCTACATCTAATAAACAACAACTTGTTACATATATGTATACAAGGCTATTTATAAACCCATACATGCAGTACAAATTGTACTGACCAAAAAAGGTTTAACATTAAGTCCCCTTAACTGGTTCAAAATGAATTGCAGAAAGCAGCGCTTGCTTTACAGACGATGAATGTATGTGAAGGCAGTTTGCAGTGTTACTGCTGTTCTCCCGTAATGTAAAGACTTGCACACTCATGCACAGTAGCCAATAGGCAGAGTCTAAGGAAATTGCCAACATACCAACTTCTTTCGTATCTTCCGCCTTGTTCACCATGTCCATGGCAGTTGTTAGATCCCACATCTGAATGCTTCCGTTTCCATGGCCTGTGAAGAGGTATCGGCGTGGCCTGGACCCCATTCTGCTCGATCCCTCACATTCCCGCACTGTGAAGGAGGAAATTGTGGTGCCATCCACAGCTTGGATCTCACAGATTCTGTCATCGTTATCAAAAAAAAAGCACATCATTTTTAAAATACTGTGTCTGAATGTACCTACAGTAAGACAGCTTTTCAATTAGTAGCAGTGAGATTATAAAGAGATTCAATGACTTGGCAGACAATCTTTATCACATCAATTAGAAATAGACACATTTTCATTTGTTTTTTCCCAAATCAAGAGTACTAACTAAAATGTATAAAGCTGTTATTTTGTAAGATAGAATATAGTTGTGGGTTCTCTTCCATTCACTACTGTAAACAGTTTATAGCAGTGGTTCTCAACCTATGGGTTGCGATCCCACTTGGGGTCGCAGTCTTGAGAGTGATATATATCGAAAAATCGGAAAGCCTGAATAACGCATTACATAAAAATACATAAAAACAAGGGCAGCTCACATTGAGGTGGAGGTCCCCAACACTACAGTCTAACAATTGTACTGACCACATATGAGCAAATACGCTTAGAACTACACGCTTACTGTTATAACTACATGCAGGCAAGATAAGCGACTGTGTGCTCCTTGGTTGCTAGGATACAGACTGCCAGAAGTTAAGGTCATCTGTATCTGAGTGAGTAAGAGCAAAATAAAGCTGTGTTTATTTTTCAGTGAACTCTTTTATATTGTGTGTTTTCAGTTCTTAACAGCTTAAACATTCAGGGGGTCAGCTGTGTAGTTTCGACAACACTAGCCGGCGTATCAAAGTGCTGTTGCACAGCTCCCAACGAGCTCTTGATATACAGCTGCTCATACCAGCTACTTTATGACACCCAAATTCCCTAGGCGGTGTGGGTCACATACCTTGGACTGAAAAAAAAGGGTTGCAGGACGGAAAAGGTTGAAAACCACTGGTTTATAGTTAATCTGCATTAAAGGAATAAATTACCTTTTTCCGGTTGAAGAAAGTCGCACAAAGAGTGTATTAGTTATCGGGACAACTTTCTGTATAAAAACCTGTTGATCATCTCTCTCTCCAAAAGGACCTGCAAACAGTTTTGTATGTATTAGTTTCAATATTATATTCAGTACATATAGCAACTGGTAGGAACCTTCCAGTGTTATAATTGTATAGATTTGTTAGTTGCAGTCAGGTATTTTAGACAACAGGTATACTGAAATATGACATTTCAGAACTCTGGAATTCACTGCAAAATACCTATAAATACAAGTAAACAATATAATTTTTCAATAAATCACAATTTATTTTATCAACCTTAACACCGATTCTAACTCTGGTTCTTTCTCTTCACTTACCAATATCATTTCCAGATGAGTAGCTGCTATGGCTCTCAGTTTCTTCAAGGGACAGGATTTTGAATGAGGCCAAAGGAGTGGAGCCAGGCTGGGTGGAAATCATTCCTCTGAATCGAGTCACAGTCCATGTTCGCACATGGTTGTTGTCTGCACAGACTAAGGGGGAGAAAACAGATCACGGTTCAGACCATGACAACAAAATATATAATTACATTTATTTTAAAAGAGGTGTTGGCCCTGTGATGCTCTCAATCCTTGCAGCACAACTGTAAATTTAAGATATTCTATGGGCAGCAGTGTGGAGTAGTGGTTAGGGCTCTGGACTCTTGACCGGAGGGTTGTGGGTTCAATCCCTGGTAGGGGACACTGCTGCTGTACGCTTGAGCAAGGTACTTTACCTAAATTGCTCCAGTAAAAACCCCACTGTATAAATGGGTAATTGACTATGACAGCTTAATTCTTCTTCTGGGTCACTTCAGTTTTTATTTTTTGTAGGATTCTGCTTCAGGAAAGTAAGTTTTAATATGTTAAAAATCATAAAAAAAAGTTAGATATTATGTTTATTACAATAAAATGTCTGCAATCAGGAACATACCTCTTTCTGTTGTTAGAAATGCGAGGGTGAATTTAGATTTGTAGCATTAGTCAACTGGTTTTATTGTGCAGGTAAAAAGACAAGAGACAATAAAGCTGGTTACCTGATACCAGGTGTTTCTCAGAAAGCATGATCTTGTTGACAGGGCTACGGTGGACAGTGAAGGTCTGGAAGAGTTGAGGACCAGACCCCACTGTTTCTGGATGTTGTACAATCACTCTCACTGCCCCAGAGCTCGTACCATAGGCAATCTCAATCCAGTTCCCACTCACACCTGAAAACACAGCATCTCTAAGTGATAGAGTACCAATTGCTTTAGAAACTGCTGGTGCTGCAAAAAAAAAAAAAAAAGAAAGTGTTCCTCTTAGAAATACCAGCTGTTTAAAGCTGCAATACATAAATGGTTGTCTTTGGGGAGCTATCTTGTAAAGCACCAGAAGTTGTATGTGTATGTTACTAAAAAAATGAAGTCTGTTCAATACTTGTAGGGGAATCAATACATGGCAAAGTCAAAAACATAGACAAAGGAGAGAAAAATATATATTGGTGTCTTATAAACATATAGCTTCTGAGCAGCACAGTTAGTGATACATTTGATATTCAAAGCATCAATATTAAGGCCCAGTGATGTACAACACATACATAATCCATATCGTACTAACCATCTGATTGTAGTATTTAGCTGGGTGCCTATCCATCAACGTAGTGCATTAATTGTCAAACTAGTAACATTTAAAAACAAATGTATGTCTAAACATTCTAGGTTCAGCAATAAAGTTTGTAACATCCAATCTAAAGCTAGTAAAGGAATTGTCACTCAGACATTAAGCAGTTAATTTGTATGCATGTGCTATATATATATATATATATATATATATATATATATATATATATATATTTTTTTTTTTTTTTTTAATAGCTTGATTGTTTTATGGTAAAAACTGGAGTAACCAGGTTTTATCACAAATGGATACACATTTCTTTGGAACGTATGCATTATCCCAGTGGTGGGATAACAACACCCACTCTGTGGTACCACCACCAGAAGCTATAACATCCAAATCATTTCTGGAAATATATTTGTAGATCTTAGAATCTGGAACCATTCACCTCCCAATGCCACATTTAGAGTGTGCAGTGTGTTAGGATGGTAAACGTTTGTATGTTCACCTATTTACAGCCAAAATTGTATTTAGACCTGATATTTGAACAGATCGAGTTTTTTTTTTTCTTTCTTTTCCTCATAAACTGATACTACTAAGACAGTCAATGCAGAAGGGTCAGCGGCTACCTAAACTTGGCCAACATCTTACAGCAAGACCTAACTTTGGCAGACCCAGGGGTGTGGAATTTTTGAAATTTTGTCCAAGGGACAAACTCCTAGAAAAATCTACTTGCTCCCTCCCATCGCACAAAACACACACAACAAAGTTAAATATAAAGGCAAAACTTGTTCTCTCAGATGTCTAGCAATATTAATTTCACACCCCTGAGGTCAGTGTAAATCTGGAATATAGGGTTGGCTTCTCATCTCCATATTTTAACACTTTGTTGCTTACGCTATACAAATATGTATAACATTCTTTCTATCACTTGTAGTAAAAATAAGACAAAGTTAACAAAAGACAAACCTATACAAGAAAGCTTAAATTCCTTTATATTTTAATCCCAAGTATAAAACAATATTTTTTTATCAACCATATTGTTCAATAGAAAATACAAAAACATTTCTCATTACCACAGAAATCTGATGATAACCGATGATGCAGATCAAAGCACTAAAAACCATGATCAGTCACAATGAATGTGCATTGGTATCTCAAACTACAGCAGTTCTAAAGTGTATCACACAATCCTCAGCACTTGCAATATTGTCAAGATATACCTACTTGTCTTGGGTGTGAGATAGACACTCAGGGCAGTGATGGCATCATTTGATGGATCATGGTAAAGTTCAGTCACCAGAAGATCATTATCCTTCATTCTTAAGGGAAATTTCTGCATATCTGAAGTGGAGATCTGTATTAGGACCATGTTGTTTTAACAGGAAAAAGTTCTTAAAGGAGAATTATACAAAGTATCAAGATTTGAATTAGCGAACTGTAGTATAACTAATGATTTAAGTATTTGAGTTATTTTGTATATAGGGATGTTTTCATGTACTTTAGAATTGAAAGGCTTGTTGTATCTCTCTTGGAACAGAAAATAGGACTTTCCTACAGTACTATGTTCACCTAGTGTTTTAACTGGTACATGTGTTTGCATATGTTGTTTCCCTCTCTAGCGTAATCCCCAGCAGGTTAAATGTAGGCATTTTATAGTCTGAAGTGCACACAAATCACTGAATTCACCAAATATTGTCTTATGCGTGCCCTCATCAATCTAACTCTAATCCTCTCCACTATTTTTTAGGGTAGCAGAATGTCCAAAACCGTACAAACCTTCTGGACACTAGGTCGTGGGGGGTGGGGGGTGGGGAGAGAAAGCCTGTGTGAGCATTATTGTGCATTGTAAAGAGGATATCTTGGACACAGCACTGTTTGAAATGTAACCATTACAGAATGGGTATTTACCTGTAAAGACCCGAAACCTGAACAGAAATACCAAAGCTGCGCGCCAGCGCCTGTGACGCAGTCATGCCCGCCCCTGAGGGCATAAGAAGACTGCAGACACAGCTACCAGCATCATGGGTGATCGTACCCATCCGTCGCAAGGACAAAACTAAACCAAGGCTGCCTTGTGCGTTACCATTCGGAACTCCAGTAACAAGTAGTTAGGGCTAAAAAACTGAGGGAGAAACTCACCTCTATGCTATGTTGTTAGGGTCGACTCTGAAGCAGCCCTCAGTACTTTCAAAGCCAGGGTTTTGGGGATCCATAACATTCAGTTGATAGAATCTTGTAAAGGTATGAGAAGTAGCCCACACTTTTGCTTTGCACCCTGGAACAAGGCTCATGAAGTTGTCACGCCCGCAGTAGAATGGGCAGTGCTTTTCTGGAGGGGGCAAGTTGGCTCGTTCATAGGCAGTCCTGACTAAGTCTGTTATCCATTTGGACAGCCTCTGTGTAGACAGGGCTTGACCATGGGACTTGTCCCATAACAGACAAAAACTGTTCGGACTGCCTCCAACTATGTCCTGTCCACATAATACGTTAGTGCCCACACAGGGCAGAGTGTATGGAGTTGTCCTCCCTGTCAGACTGGAAAGAAAGTGGATGGCAAGCCTCCAATTGCACAGACTGGCTGATCTGGAATGCCGAGATAATTTTCGGCAAAAAAGCAAGATTGGGAAGAAGCGTAACCTTTGTCCTAGCTTCTGCAAAAATGAAGCAGGCTTTTGCAATTGAAAATGCTTGCCGCTCACTCACCCACTTAGCGGAGGTGATTGCAAGTAAGACGCTTTAAGTGACAAAAATTTCAGCTATCGCATGGTGAACATTTTGAACCTCTGTCGTCTCAGATACAGTTTGACCTGTCTGAGGTCTAGGATTGGTCAGAGGCCTTTATCCCCATCAGACGCTTGTGCCTAGGAAAGCCAAAGCTATCGTCTTGCAGCTACCAAAGAAGCAAGATTCCTGCCCACAGCCTGTCCGTTTAGTTTGGAGATATGGAGCAGGTTTTTATTTACCAAGCGCAGCTCCTCTAGTGGCTGTGGGAAGGGTCTATGACTCTCAGAGAGAGCCTTCAATAAACAGGTCTGATAGTCTACCAATATACTATTATAATTACCCAGTGGTGCGGTGACTTGCTGCAAATGCACTGGCTGAGTAAGCCCACTTCAGAATGTGTTTTCTGAGACCTGACAATGTTTTGTTAGGGCAGGTAGCGTTCTTGGTCAAGACCTCTAGTTTAGTTGCCTGCACCAGAGAGGCAATTGCAGCATCTACGGGAGGAAATTGAGCCAAACCCAGTTTCTCTGCGTCATGCGGGCTGTAGAATGACCCCATCGACCAGGAAACAGTCGGAGTTGTAGCCGGGTGACCCCATTGCAACTGGACTTCAAAAAGAAAATCTGGGTGCATTGAGGGGGACACGGGAGAGGAAGCAGGCTCATCGTCAAAGATGGACTGTTTCCTTGTCCCATCCTCAGGCCAGGGCACTTGCAATGGGAGGCAGGCGGAGCACTGCACTCACGCAACAACTCAGCAAGCACTGTGCTCTGATGGCAAACAGTTGCCCAGAGTTTCTCCATTTGCTCGGAGTCAGCCAATCTCTTAGACCGGTGACTCTTCCTCTTCCTCTTCTTAGGAGAAGGGGAGGCTGAGGAAGATGAAGAAGACCGAAAGACGGCTTCTTACGTGGACTCTTGCCTCAGGTACTTCTCCTACTCTTCCTTAACAGATTATCTTTAACAGATTATGGGGGATAGCCCTGCCCAAGTAGAATGGACATGGAGCGCTCTGCAGAGCTGAGAGACATGTTTTTCAAGCGCGCGCTTAGAAAAATTTGCACAAATCTTGCAGAAGCTGCAGTCAGGGAGTGCCTGTTTTGCATGCTCTGGCCCCAGGCAGGAAGAGCACCTTGCATCTGTCACAGGAAAAAATCCCTGACATGATGCAAACAGCAACGCAGTGTAAAATCTGTTGCCTCAGTCTACCCAAGCAGCAACGCCACTGCACAGTAATGTACAAGTCCGGTATGGTACCTTAGGTACGGTACACCTGCGGTGACTTGCACCGGTCGGTACGGTACCCTTGGTACGGAACACATGCGGTGACGTGCAGTGGGTCGGTACTTTACCCTTGGTACGGTACACATGCGGTGACTTGCACCCGGTCGGTATGGTACCCTTGGTACGGTACACGTGCGGTGACTTGCAGTGGGTCGGTACGGTACCCTTGGTATGCCGTTTTCGGTACAGTACACATGCAGTGACTTGCATTGGGTCGGTACGGTACCCTTGGTATGCCGTTTTCGGTACAGTACACATGCAGTGACTTGCATTGGGTCGGTACGGTACCCTTGGTACGGTACACGTGCGGTGACTTGCAGCGGGTCGGTACGGTGCCCGCAGCCTCAGTATGGTACATGTGCGGTGACTTGCACCGGATCGGTAAGGTAACTTGCACCAGGTCGGTACGCTAACCTCGATCCCTGTTAGGTGGGTACCGGGTCGAAAACGGAGCGGGTCGGTGACCTACAGGTCTACTCGGTTTGTGTTACCACAAGAACAGTATACAGGGATGCCCACCTGTATAGCTTCTGTCAAACCCAAACAGTCTGAATGCATACAAGACTTAGTGAAGCCTGCTGTTAGAGCCCTAACAGCATTTCGTAATCGCGCTGCAAGCAGACACCAAGACGGCAGCGAGATACTATGGCAGAGACTGCAAGCAATCTAAGCCAATGTATAGTATACAGTACTGCCTCGGGCTGCTCAGTAGCAACATCGCTATACAGTAATGTAACAGGGCGGTTGCAGTGTACAGTACTGTAAAAACTGCTGCCTCAGTCTGCTCAGCAACAACACTGCTGTACAGAAATGTTAACAGGGCAGATGCAGTGTACAGTACTGTAAAAACTGAACAGTAAACGGAAACAGTAAAAAACTGAAACAGTGCGTATCTCGGTCAACGCAGAGCTGCTCAGCCTAGCAGCTGCGTTTTTTTTTTTTTGTTTTTTTTTCAGAACCCCGCTACTTACCCTTTAAAATAACCATACCATAGTTTTTAATATTTACATAAGAAATTCTCACCAATGTAGTATATGGATCCATTGTTACAACCCAACAAGAGGAATGATCCTGCAGTGTCATAGCTTGTAATTGGGACAACATCCTGAACCTGTATTGAGGGGAAAAAATGACATCAAAAGTTTTGCACAACTATTATTTTAAATGTTGAAAGCTGAAATACAGTATATAAAAGGATAAGACACTACTACACAGTATATAAAAAAATCTGATTGTCCTAAATGGCAAGAAAAAAGTGAGATAAAAATCACCGTTGCAGTACATTAACCCTTTGCGGTCCTATGTCGGACCTGGTCCGACATCGCAATTTTCCCTTTCCGGTGCAATGTCGGACCCTGTCCAACATTATCAAAAAGACGCAAAAAACAGGTCTCTAGTTGTTTTTTCTCCGGAAAAAGCCGAGAAAATCATTCAATGGCCGAGTGAGACCGATAGGAGCCGAGAGAAGCCGGGGGAAAAAAAATAAATACTGTAAATAAAAAAAAGGGGCGTATCTCATGAATACTGACAGACACGACACCACATAGATAACACGGACATAAACAAACAAGATAGCTGCTTCCGCATCCAGCGCTCAAAGAACATCAGACATTTGCAGAGCTTTTTTAGATGTATAGTAATAAAATTATGACTTGGATCGCATTATTGAGGAGTTTGGTGATAAAACGAGCGATCAAGAGATGATTTATCGGTATATACTATTATTAGAGGTATGCAAAAAATATAGCGAACAAGGGGTGGGGTGGGGCGGGGCTGGAGATGCAGTACTGAGTGTCCTGTTGATATGCAGTGCCTTTTAAGCCATCGTGGATACCACGTATGTGCCGTATGCTTACCTGCCAATGCTGCGTAACAGCATTCCACACCCCCACCTTCCCTGTGTGACTCGTAGCGACCAGCTGATTCCCAATAAAGAACAAGGCATCCACTGGAACCCCTAGGCTAAACTCACCTAAACACAAGAGAAACACTTGCTTAAAATTACAGTAGAATTTCAGTTTGTTATTCATAACATTTGGAAAACTGCTGTCGAGCCATTTTATTGTTATTTTAGAGCCTATGCTTGGGAGTTGTAATTAACTTTAAAATGTCATCACTGACCCACAACCAACCCCTTTACCCCACCCTTCGCCACCCAGTTTGGTTCAATATATGGTACAACATATTGAGCCAAACAAGCCTAGGAAAAGGTTGGAACAGAACGACAAGAGTAGGGGAATTAATGGGGCAGAGTAGTTTTAACTTGCACAAGGTGAAGTGCAGGTTCCATTGGGCACCGCTAAGTGCTGTTTATCAACAACAGCTGCAGCAGCAGCAGCAGCAAGATCTGTGTGGGCCTCCTTCTGCTGACACATTCCATTGTCCCAGATACTCAGATGGTCAGGTTATAAGGGAATAGTCACTAATAAAAACAGAACCCAGACTGATTACTCTATAGAGAGACAAGGGTTTGGGAGGAAATCAACCCAGACAGCTGGGGCATTCACAGGAAGTTTGAGATGTCACTCCCGCTCAGGTGCAGCAGCCTTGAAGGCTGTCGAGAGGGAGGGAAAATGGATGAAGAGTGACAGATTCCTGTCTTAGGGGGCCCGCTCTATAAAAGAGTGCTTATAGCAGCAGTGCAGGAATGCTGTTTTATGTAAGCAATATTGAAGGGAGACCAGCCTCTGGGAGAGCTCCATCACTGGAGATGCCAGCTCATGTAATTTTGTTTAGAATCTCCTGTCAGGTTTGAAGATCATTCAGACATGGTGGAAATTGTATTTTATTGTTGATTTGTTTGTTTTATTATTTAGCTGAGTTAAAAAAAAAAAAAAATATATATATATATATATATATATATATATATATATATATATATATATATATATATATATATATATATATATATATATTCTTGACAACCTTGTAGGATTGGCAATACCACTGGTTTTTGACACAAGTGGGCAGAAGAGCATGTAAATTCATCATCAGCACTGCCAGATAAGCTGGGTGTTTTACGCACTGGAAAAATATGAATTATGTATGATATTTAAATGTAATGCGTAAAGAATATGCATTGCAATTTTCCTGCACAGCTTGAGTTTGTATATTATTCGTTGGTTCCTAGCATCTCAATGGTGAATTGCGAATACACTGCATGCAGTAGCTAGAAAATTGATCATAGATATGCCAGGACAGCTAATTGTGGCCTGCCTGGGAACTGACAGAAACACATGACCAATAACTTCTGGTTTTCAATTAAAAAACAAACAAACAAAGAAACATATATTTGAATCCACTCACTTGCAATGCATTTTTGTGACTGGTGAATAAAGCCCTGGACACACTGCCCAATGCGATCAATGGCGACGTGATTTTACAGGATCGGCCAATCGATTGCAAACATGTTTAATATTTTTCAATGCGATTCCCTCGCATCGGGCAGTGTGTTATAACCACTCGCAAGTCTCAAATCAGCAACTAATGAGTTCACCGCGTTCAGTCATGACTGGAGACATACATGCATGTATTCTCTCTCTATTAACACACAGACACACACAGTATTCCAGTGGTTTGTATATGATGTCCATGCTGATATCTTTTGAAAACAAGCCCTGACAGCCCCATAAGCATTGTACTTTTTAACTATTAGACATAATATTTACAAAATGCAGTAATTAAAAACTGGTGCTATAACCATGATTAATTTACAATTAATAGTGTTAATTAGATTATACCAAATAACACTTTTATTTACAATGAAGGGAAAACATAATACATGTTTTCATCATAAGCATTTGGGCGACCCAGTATGTTCTCTACATTGTAAATAAAAATGTGATTAGGTATAATTTAATTAAAACGCTATTAATATTAAATGAATCATGGTTGTAGCAGCATTTTTTAAGTATTGTATAAATATTTCATCTAATAGTTAAAAAGTACAATGCTTATGGAGTTGTCAGGGCTTGTTTTCAAAAGATATCGCCACGGACATTGTATACAAACCAATGAAATACCTTGTGTATGTAAGTATGTGTGTGTGTGTGTGTATGTTATGTGTGTGTGTGTGTGTGTGTGTGTGCATCCCTTCCGGCGATTTCAATCGGGCAGTGCGTGATGCCCGCTTGCAAAGATTTTTTTTGCGACACAACCTCCTCCATTGAGATGTGATGGTCGCATCGGGCAGTGTGTTCCGCGCTTTGGCGACTTGATTCTTGATCCTTAGGATTTCTCTGCACCCACTTAGTCCCCTTCAACCTAACCTATCAATTTACCTATCTGTCAGTTGGAAGGGAAATCTATATAATAAATACAATTCAGTGTTTGGAGAGAGTCAGGATGCTTTATATTGCTATAGCAAGGAATACAATATTAATCTCTCAGTCGATATCCATTTTACTGTGTACATGGCTATATAATCTTAAATGTCTATTATTGTATTCATTATTTAAATGATACACAATGCTGTTTAATTTGGATATTTAACTCTAGCCAGTTTACATTACGATGCACCATATGACAATGGATTATTTTAGGGATGCAACGGTTATGATTTATTTTCCCAAACAAAACTGAAATTGCAAACCAATTGATACCGATAAAAGATAACCAACGTTTTTGTACAATAAAAAAGCATTTGCAATCTCGGCACTAAACCAGTGGCATTTTTGAGAGCTCACTATGCACTTTTCTGCATGTTGATGAGTATTTGTTAACAACCCTTAATTCAAATTTAGTAACATAAATCAAAAGTTATGTCAATACTTTACCGGATTGATTCTGACAGCCCTCAGTAGGACTGTGGCTTCATACGGTTTGTTGATGAAAGGTGTTGGTGCTAGAAAGCATACCCTTAATTCAACCTTTTTTTAAAAAAAATGCATCCTAAGAAGTGAAAAGCTAAAGCTGGAATGTTCAGTCTGTCATGTCTGTTAAATTACTCTGTGTAGGCTTAATTTAGACCTAATAAAAAATGTAACAATGATGCTGAACTGACATAGTTGATGTCCCTAACCATGAGGAACTTGAAATAAGCAGTAAACTGGGAGAAGCTGTAAAACAAGTGAAAGTGATGCTGCGGACATGGACGAGCTTGACAGTAATTTGAGAAAGGCCGTTATTACTATGCAGTGGAGTATTATAATTAGAAAAATAAACAAAGGGGCCTTGTAGCCTACTGCTTGGAGTCTTCTATAGGTTGTTTTCCACTGGCTATCTATCCGGCCTCACAATACATCTGAATCTGGCTCGTAGCATCAGTCAGTACACTACAGAAAGACCAACAACATGGCGTGCAGCGATTCGGTGGAGAGAAAAAAGTACAAATTACTGCTCTCTCAGAAAAGCATTCTTCTTCTCTTTGCGTAATCAGCCCTTTGTTGCATTTCTGTTGTATTCAGTAAAGGGGTCATTCAAAATGATCATCAATTACAGCAAGCTCTTTTTCAAGACCCCCTCCAACAAAATGTACTTAAAAAATTGACTGGTTTACTGCATCCTATAGTATGCAAACATGCAGGGGTTCCAGAATTTGAGCACTGGTTCAAAATTTGAAAATAATCTTTTTCTCTCTATGGCTCATAGGATCATAATCTGTAACTTGTCCCACTGATTTCCAAGGCGGTAAAAACATATTTTGTGTCAACCCTCCCAGCCCACTATTTTTCGTGTGCGGAAAGCAGGTGCTACTACTTAGTTTTAAATATTTTTCATTGCATTCCATCTACGGAGAGGCAGCTCAAGTCATTTTAAGGTAAAAGAAGTCCTCCAACACATGCACGTGTTCATTATTTATACTGAAATATACATATTTGTGTCGAACAGGATTTTATTTTTCTAGGACTAGTTATTTCTAGAGGTATATCAAGTAGTAATGCGTGACAGCCAGGATTTTCCAGTTTTTTTAGTTTAGTTTTTGTGTATGGTACGGGGGGTACTGTATGAGAAACAGATTTTAGACATATTATTATTGTATCTGAATAAATTGTGTACATATTTGCAAACTAGGCTGCCATTTAACAATTAATTGTATTTTAATGTAATTGTTTGGTGCTGCCATTTGCCATTTAAACAAATCACCTATGATATACACTGATATTGCAAACCACATTGCATCAGAACGGAACTTGACAGGCCCAAGATAAGTTTTAAAGAGAAAAATAACCATTTCTGCTGGAATGGAAACATGTGCTAACATAAGAGGGATCATTTTTCTCATCTAAAAGTAAAATATCATGAACTGTGACAAAAAGAACATCTCTGGTGGCTATAGTACTTTTGCAGGAAGACAAGTGAATATTTCAAGCAATATAAAAGGCATCTTTTTTTGTCAAAAAGCGTACACTGCCTCGACTGCCTCGACTGTTCTAATCACAAAAATAGAGCAATAGTAGCCAGACTTGCCTATTTCACTGCCGCTGCCCCCGTCCTGGATGCTCCATAGGATGATGGTGCTTTCGGATGCCACAGCCACCATTTTATCCTTGTCCCCATGGGGACCGCCCACCACCTTTGCATTGAGAGCCACACGCTCAATTGCCCAGTCCAAATAGGGGCTGGAGAACACCTGCTGCCAGCCTGAGGACTCCTTTATCCTACAGTAGTTTTAAAAAAAGGACTTACAATAATTATTTAGTTCCGGAGATCGGGAAAAAAAGCATGTACTTTTAAATTACAACTACAATTATACAATTTTTACCAGGATACAATACATAAGAAATGTATTTCAGTGCTGTTTTGGGTCTACTATGATGCACTTCGAGTTGCCATAGGGCTCATACATCAATGCCATTTCCATGAAGCATAAAAATATAATAATATAAGAACATAAGAACATAAGAAAGCCTACAAACGAGAGGAGGCCATTCAGCCCATCTTGCTCGTTTGGTTGTTAGTAGCTTATTGATCCCAGAATCTCATCAAGCAGCTTCTTGAAGGATCCCAGGGTGTCAGCTTCAACAACATTACTGGGGAGTTGGTTCCAGACCCTCACAATTCTCTGTAAAAAAGTGCCTCCTATTTTCTGTTCTGAATGCCCCTTTATCTAATCTCCATTTATGACCCCTGGTCCTTGTTTCTTTTTTCAAGTCAAAGAAGTCCCCTGGGTTGACATTGTCTATACCTTTTAGGATTTTGAATGTTTGAATCAGATCGCCGTGTAGTCTTCTTTGTTCAAGACTGAATAGATTAAATTCTTTTAGCCTGTCTGTATACGACATGCCTTTTAAACCCGGGATAATTCTGGTTGCTCTTCTTTGCACTCTTTCTAGAGCAGCAATATCCTTTTTGTAACGAGGTGACCAGAACTGAACACAATATTCTAGGTGAGGTCTTACTAATGCATTGTAGAGTTTTAACATTACTTCCCTTGATTTAAATTCAACACTTCTCACAATATATCCGAGCATCTTGTTAGCCTTTTTTTATAGCTTCCCCACATTGTCTAGATGAAGACATTTCTGAGTCAACATAAACTCCTAGGTCTTTTTCATAGTTCCCTTCTTCAATTTCACTATCTCCCATATGATATTTATATAATAATGTAGCACAAGCTACATGAATGCAGCATAAGTAATTTGCTGCCTGCTGCTCTTAATTGAGTATCAGAATACCTGGCCAGGTTAAGTTAATTCTCTATTAAATTGCTAAATAAGTAATTTTGTCCTCGTTTCTAAAGTGGGCTTTTCAGATTCATAAGGTAAAACTTAGGTGAAGCTATATCAATTTACTGTCAGTTTTTGGTAAGGGGTTTATCTCTGCACTGGTCTCTCTTGTTTTAACTGAATGATCTTTTCCTAAATTTCCACATGGAAGTTCTAATTAGAGTCAGGTGTTGCTAATTGCCTTGGCAAAGGGCTTATTGAGCTTGATTTATCATTGTCTAAGTAGATTAATTGGGAGCCCTTTAAATATGGCTATTACTTGTTGGGAAGGGTGTGGTTCCTTTTCTGGGTGATTGTTTTTTTGGGGTGTGGATGCAGAGTGTTTGAAGAAGGGTGAAGCAATGATCAGTTGGTTGTTAGAAACAGTGTATTTTTTCTAATCTGCCATTTTCCAGTTGGAAAGTAACCAGTTATCTAATCTCCTGCCCAATGGAAACTATCTACATCATTCAAATTGTTTATTTTTTCACTTTTTGTCTCCTTACCTGGTTGGAAACTCCAAGCTCGACCAGGACCAAGGAAGAACTGGGTGAGATCCCCTGATGGGGAGGAATCTTATTTTTCTGCTGCTGGATTATCTGTTTTGTTCTGACTGTTTGGGATTATTATCATTCTGTTTATTTATCGGGGTTTAATGAGCACCTCGCATAGAAGTCTCATTTTGTTTTTTTTGTTTTGTGTTTAAACTGTTCTAGCTTAACCTGTATTCTCAATATGGACCTGATATAACAGCCTGGGACTTTTAAAGTATTTCTTGTGGTTGTTTCATGGACATTTTTTTTCTATAAGGACTGCCTGATGGACTGTGAAACACTTTAATCAACATGGGCATGTTAGGCTGTACATTTACTAAATGCTTGATCTGTCCTATATGATTAGTGTTAATGTGGTCTCTGCTGAACATTTGTGAATGGTCCAAATGCTGTCTGATTAAAACTCATGTACATCAAATGTTTGATACCTCTGACAAGTATAATATTCTACACATATTCAATAACATCTGCTATGTGAATTCTGGTGCTGGCTTCTGATTTAATTTTCTTAATATTTTCTATATGTTGTAAACAATCCTGCCTTACCCAGCAATTTTTCTTGGTTTGTCGCGCAATCCTACTACTTTGGAGAGTTTATATTGTTCAGGGTAGTTTACTTGTAATTCCGTCACAAAATACTAGTTATTGGAAGTTGCTTAAGGATTGGGTTTGTTACAATAATACTATGGATGCAAGTTGTCAGCATTTCCGATTTGCTCAATACCCTGATGTTGGGGACGCCTTGGTTTTATGGCTTAATACCTGTGATCAGAATGAGACATGCAGATTTCAAGTTGCAATGTATATTTTTAAAAGTTCACATACAACCTTATTTTCAATAAAATGCACAGTACTTTTAAATGTATAACACTTTTTATTGTGCTGTAATTGAAATTTGATTTCAGTGTTCCTGTAACTTCAATTGAAATTGGTATTGAGAGATGACTGTAATGTAATCTGGTCTCTGTTTGGATTTAACCGTGGTTAAAGAAATGACAAAGAATAGTTTAGATAGATACCTGTAACAAACCACAAAATGTGCATATGTAACTACAATCCAGTTGTGATGACCTGCAACTATTAGCACTTTCCGTGGATCCACAGGGGAACCTGGAGAGGAAGGGGGGGGGGAAAAAAAATCACACAACTGGCATATACTGTACATAGCGAACTCTGGATTTCCCTAATGTATACATGTCGTTTAATAATTCAAAGAACTAATAAAATATTACATTTATTTGCTCCAGTGTCAACATCATGTGAGTGTAACAGGCAGAGACATCCTACAGTTTCAGAATAATTTGCTCATTCTTTATTTTACAATTTGGGTTAAAAACCATTTGAAATCCTGGATCTTAAAATACCCTTCATTATTTTGTGTATGGCTTTCAATTACTACAATCCTTTTTTTTTTACATGTGTTTTGAATGTCAATTGTCGTGTTTACAAACTGTCATGTGAAACATCTTCCAGGTTAAGCTCAATTGTTGCCTAAGGCTAACGTCCCAACATCTAGACTTCTCCACCTTCCCTCGTGGCTTTATCTAGTCTATACCCCAGAATGCAACATTGTTCAACCCCTCTGGCCCAAATGCAATGTGTGGTGTTGCCATAGAAACCCAACCCAGGAGGTTGTGTGGTCCAGTGGTTAAAGAAAAGGGCTTGTAACCAGGAGGTCCCCGGTTCAAATCCCATCTCAGCCACTGACTCAGTGTGACCCTGAGCAAGTCACTTAACCTCCTTGTGCTCCGTCTTTCGGGTGAGACGTAGTTGTAAGTGACTCTGCAGGTGATGCATCGTTCACACACCATAGTCTCTGTAAGTCGCCTTGGATAAAGGCGTCTGCTAAATAAACAAATAATAATTTCCACAGAACTTAAAGGACAGCCCAAAGAAAGCAGCCACGAGCAGATCAGTTTGTATCCAGAAGGCTGGACTTGGATAAAAGTCAGTTTCCAGCAGTGTTATTTACCTAATAATTACCTAGGCCCTGTTGCAGTTTTCCTAAGTAAAAGCTTTTTTTTTTTTTTTTTTTTTTTTTTTCTACCTGAAATCAGGATCTGGAACATGTAATTCAGTGCATCTTGAGCCCTGGCTTAGTTTAAAAAACAAACAATAAATCTCTGTGCTTACCAAGCCTTGTTGGTCCTTCTGCAGCCCCAACCCCAGCTAAAGAGGCCTGTAGACAGCTCCCTGACTGAGCCCCGCCTTCAGACATGCTCTGTCCAGCTCGTTCTTCTGGTGGAAGGACTGCTGCTGATGCTGCCACCTGTGCTGGTGCTGAAGCAGCACTGACCTTACGACTGGGAACAGCTGTTATTAGGTAAAGAACAAAGACCTGTTAACTTAGATCATCCCCTAAATCAATGTTGAAGTTTGAGCTCACAACATGAGGCTTTTCCAGGCAGAGTCAATTAACTCTAAACTATGTATAAACAATAATATACAAATGGCTAGCTCACAAATGCATACTGATAACTTTACAAATATTTAATTGTAAACACTATTGCCTAAATACACCACCCACTTGATGTATCGTGGTCCAATATAAATCTGCTATATATCGAGGGCCGCAAGAGACCCATAGAAAAACAAATAGGCTAACAAATACTGTACAACTACTCCCTCATTCTATGGGGGGGGGGTGTCAGAGTCCAGTATAAATCCTCTTTTCTTGTTTTTCCAAATAAAAAGCAGCACACCGTTTTAATTCGTACAGCGGACGGCAATTGCTTCTCATCAACTTCAGTCTCCAATTCATTTCATGAGTCTTCCTCTCCTTTCTCAAATGTACAAACATTGAAATAATCCAATCCCAACATAGGAGGCTTGTTGCTAGGGAGCTGACGTCACTGCCTTGTGACTTTTGCTAGTGCATTGCTGCCACACGTGAACACCTCATTGGCTAAAATAAAAACAGTTTCAGCAAGTAGATATTTAATTTGCTTTGTGTTACTGTGCAATATATGCGTACGATATTAATATTTTGTCTTTAACTGCTTTGTATATTGTTGTCTGATGTGCAGTACGAAATAAAATGAACAGTAATTCTAAGTGCCTATGTATATTGCAGCTAAGGCATACGCAGTTGGACAGTAAAAATGGGGAGCCAACTCCAGGACCGCGATATATCTGAATCCCCAGTATAGCGAGGGGCGAAATGAGGGGTGGTTGTATATAAATTACAAATAAACATCTCATGATGTTCTGAGGTTTCGACACCCACCCCACAGTCTTGTATCATTAATGTAATTGTTTTCTAGAATATCTGGTCCAGAAAGACTAAATGAAGCATCACTGTGTACTGTTTTAAATCAAAGGCCTACTTGTTTATCAGAATAAACAGCCTACATGCTATGTCAATATGCAGTTTCATATTGGTTGTAAATGTTACCTGGTGGAGGGAGGTATCCATGGAAGAGAACACTGCCACATGATGATCGATCCAGTTCTTCACATAACTGCAGCCTTCGTACTAGAAAATGCACAAGAAGAAACCCAATGTACCACAGTATTTTAAAGTGGAATATTTTTGAAAAAATAGGACAAATCTGTACTGTATTTATCTAAAACAGTAAATAAAAACCATAGGGAAATTGAATGTACTGTATATTGGTTAATTTCGTAATTGTAATGCAATATTATGCATGATGCAGCCAATATGGGCTGTCACAATGTGTACTTCTAGAAAAACAAATTTCCTGTTGCTATTGTTTTATATTCAAATATAAATACATTAAATAAATTGTACTGAAATTATTTAAATGACAATGCCAAAATGTAACTACACAAACCTACCCAATGGTGTTATTCCATAAAATTCAGCTTCATGTCGGAGAACATTAATGTTCACTCCCCTGTATGGGGGGGGGGAAAGCACAATAATTTCACACAGGATAATACATTGTTTTACATACACTACCTTAACAACCATTGTTTGTACTGTCTTGGTCAAACAGCAGTGAAAATTGTTTTATCAGGAAAGGTCTCAGTATTGTCATCCTTTTACTTTAAATGCTGAGATGTCATCTTGTCACAGACTGTAATCAACTTATATAAATATAAATAAGGAGTTTTTTTTGCTAAACTTTTACAATTGTGCTGTATATTCTATGATGAATACATTAATTGGCTGACTACTTAATGTCTTAAAAATCAGGGTTTTGTAAGGGGTGGGTACGTCTCGCAGTGGCGCATCCATGTTTATTGCTGTGGAAGTGGGGGTTCTGGAGGTGTGGCCACACCCCCAGGTGTCGAGGGAAGGGTTTGGTAGCTGCACTCACTTTTTCACACTGAAACATGTTTAAGTTTTCTATTTTTATATAACTCTATGACCTGTACAATGGTCATAATTAAGGCTGTACTTTTTTCATGGTTATCTGGATTTCAGGCCAGGTCATAATGAATGTAACTTTTACATATTCCAATAGTTGCTTGTTTTTGCAGTTTCTCTTCTTCCCTTTTTAATATATTAAACATAAAATGCAAGATAAACTTCCCATTTTTGGTGAACTATCAATGAACATTAAA
This sequence comes from Acipenser ruthenus, assembly GCF_902713425.1. Taxonomy (NCBI): domain Eukaryota; kingdom Metazoa; phylum Chordata; class Actinopteri; order Acipenseriformes; family Acipenseridae; genus Acipenser; species Acipenser ruthenus. The sequence continues at coordinate 48,524,383 of NC_081193.1, read as the reverse complement.
CTCAGCCAGGAGACTGTGCGTGGGGCCAGTGGATATTTCTTTCCAATAGCCCTGATGGCTTGTTAATGTCAAGCCCTGAACATTATTTAGAATTAAGCGATCATTAGTTTAAGTGTAGTAGTGATAAAATGTTTTTTCTTTTTTTTTTTTTAAACTAATTTAATTTCATTCACTACCGAAATCAAAAGCTGAAGTGTATTGTGACTTAATCTACTGCAATGGAGTGGTCTGATTGTTTGGAAAGGTTATGACGGTGTACAGCAGGTGGCACTGCCTCCCAGAGACACTCCATTACTGGTTGTCACCAGTGATGAAATTATATTACTTTTCTATTGTTACATACCATACATGTACCCTTAAATTGTTAAATAAATAAGTGGATGTTTTGACAGATTGTGTTTTTGCTTACCGGAGATCTAATTCTTTGGTACGAAGGAAATTCAAAATAGGTGCAAACGCTGTTGGGTCTCTGTCAATAAATATCTGTAAAATAAACACAAATTACACTGGTGGCACACAACCTAAAACAAAATGCAAAGGGTTGCAATAGTGTGTTTCCTGCGATAACTATGGAACACAAAACACAGCATTGGTTAAAAGTCAATACTGCATAATACAAATACATTCTTCTAGGCTAGCATAATAAAATGCAAACTGGATTCAGTGGGCTGTTATAACCATGGTACACCAGTAGATGGCAAAAATAAATGAGTATTTTTATTTTATTGCATTACATTACCAGGGATGAGGTCTAAGTGGATGGAAATATGAAACAAGTGATATTCCTATATAGTTAACGAATTCTGGTATATGAGAAACATTATATCTAAAATACTTACAAAACCAACTGTGGTACTACCATTACATATCTCTCATATGTCAGTTTTTAAGGTTTCAGACAATAACATCAGTAAAATTCAGTAGTTACACAATTGCATTTTAAAGTAATACTCACTGCCCCAGTTTCATCCCTTAGAGTTGATATCCTCCCACTGAGCAAACTGCAAAACAAAACCTTGTCAATACTGTAAAACACCCTTACATAATTCACTGTACCTCAATAGTTGCTAAGGTATTCGCAGATTAGAAAAAATGGTGTTTACTGCTGTTCAGAAGCATTTCAAGACAAACTTTCCCTGGCAAAAAAAAAATCTTTCAATTTTAGTGTTGCTAACCTAGTTTGCCATTTACCATATTTCCATTTTTTTAATTTATTATTTAAACTCATATATATATATATATATATATAAAAAATTGTTTTATTAGGTTTGAACAAAAGCGAAAGTTAGTTATTGAACATATATATATGAGATTATCTGTACAATATTTTATTATTTTAAAATAGACTGTAAATCTCATGGCAATGTTTTTATATATTAATTCAATGTATTTATATATCAGTGCAGCAGTGTGGAGTAGTGGTTAGGGCTCTTGACCAGAGGGTCATGGGTTCAATCCCAGGTGGGGGACACTGCTGCTGTGCCCTTGAGCAAGGTACTTTACCTAGATTGCTCCAGTAAAAACCCAACTGTATAAATGGGTAATTGTATGTAAACAAGAAATAATGTGTAAAAAATACTGTGTGCATTTTAGTAGAAAAACAGTAAAAAATGCATTGAAACTTGACAGGTTATAAACAAGTCCTTTTAAAAATCTGGGGTTCAGCAGTTAAACTACGGAAGTAGTTTAACTAGTGCCAATGAAAAAAAAAAATTGAACAAAAAAATCTCCTAGCTAGGAGAAAAAAATCCTACGTAGGACTTTTTTCTCCTAGCTAGGAGATTTTTTTTTTTTCTTTTTTTTTTTTTCATTGGCACTAGGACGCTTCCGTAAAAAACTGAATTCCACAAAGCAGCAGCAATAGTGATCTGTGATGCAACAAACTAAAACACCTGTACATCAGGAGCTGAATTCAGCTTATGGATAAAGAGTTGAAAAAAAACAGGCAGAAGCTATGTTTACATTTGAATAACTCCAAGTATTGCTTATTATAGTAGTACTCTTGGTATGTTACTTAAATTTACAGCAAATGTGTTCCAAACTGCACTTAAAGTGACATTTCCTTAAATGTTATATGTAAAATGCTATAAATTTGGGAACCTTTTGTGTATCTTGAAGAATTTGGTGAACCAGTCAAGCTACAAGGCTAGATCTGCCCCTGTTAATCACTAATTGATTTATGTTCACTGTTAAATAAAACTAAAATCCTACAAGTTATATTCTACTTTTTGGTGTGTGTTTTGTGCAATGGGGAGGGGGCAAGTAGATTTTTAAGGACAAGTAGATTTTTCCAGCATTTTGTCCCTTGGACAATTTTTTTTTTTTTTAAATTGCACACTCCTGGTTTAGTGTCAACTGAACTAAGATGATATCAAGTAACTCTTGTTAATAGAAAACTTTAATTTAAAAAAAAAATCTATTCATCTAGAAATTGAATACATTTGCTTTCAGTTTGAAGGTTTCTACTTTATGATTCCAAGGATTTGGGTTGATGCAAACTTGAATTCAAGAGCTTTGCAGTATTAAGGCACATTCACTCACATAAACATCAGATGAGTTACTTTTAAACTCGGTTATTCTCCTGTCAGGTTCTGCAATTCAGGTATACATTGAGGTATCTCAAACTGGGCCTATTTCCTCACAAAGGCTTCCCCTTCCCATGCAAGTCACAGGCATGGGGGTGAGTGATGTTAATGAAACTGGAAGCTTTGCTATCTCTCCTTTCCTTATCAATTAGAGTCACAACGAAGGTGCACCACTGGGGTATTCATCACGTTTGTAAAGCATTTCACCTTGAGAAGAAAGAGTCTGGAATCCACATTAGTGTTTGCTTTGAGGTGCTGAACCTGTAAGCCAAACAAAATTGAGAAGACAAATAAAGCAGACGTTTTTAGCAATTGAGATATATTACAACAAAGTGTACTATAGCAATACCATTTAGTGTTCTTCAGCTGGCTGGTATAGGAGGCTATTGAACATGATTGGTAAGGTTGGGAATAATTTGCAATGAATAACTGAAATTACAAATGAGCATTTCACACATTAATGGACAATGAACACAAATAATTGTATTGCAAATACATTTAAAGCACATTTTGTAGTGCCCAATTGTACTGTTTTTACAGAATACAGTGTAGTTTTTACAAGAACCTCATCACAAGTGGACACAGATCCTTACACGGACATCTGGATTCAAAATAGTTGGTCAACTGAAGTGTGAATCCTCAATTGTCTAATACAATGGCCCCAACATCAGAGGGGAATTGTGTCACAACAAAGTGCTCTGTGTTACTGGAAACTATGTACATTTCTGAAGCTAGTGACTCCAATATTAGGCCGTTTTTAAAGTTTAACTGGAGGTAGCAAGTTTTATCCACATTTCTCTGGATAAGAGACCAGAAAGTCTTGTAAATTATGAGGAGACTTATTGGTGTACTGTAATCCAATATTATATGCCTCGGTACTGTGTAGAAATGCTAAATAATTAAAAGGCATATAGGCTATACTCTAGTCCCCAAATAATTAAGTAGTCTGGATAGCCAATGCAATGTTTGAGTTTCCCTACAACCAGAGCATGTTTTGCAGAATTAAGTTAATAAATGTATCTAATGATGTACTGTATAGTGTTTTATAACTTTTTCTAGCCAAAGCACTGACCCTTTGAGCTCTAAAGGTAAAAACATGCTTTTTTTTTTTTTTTTTTTTAATTTAGTCGTCGCCAATTATTTTTACCCCGGTTTTCACCCCAATTTAGCATGCCCAATTATTATCTGTATCCCCGGCTCACCGCTCGCAACCCCCCCTGCCGACTCGGGGAAACGGAGGCTGGAACACGCGTCCTCCGAAACGTGCTCCTTCCAAGCCGTCATTTTTCGCACTGCAGATCCACAGCAATGCCACCAGACCTATAGTGCCGGAGGACAACACCGATCTGGCGGCTCCGCTGCAGAGCCACAGGCGCCCTATCGGCCACAGGGGTCACTGATGCGCGGTGAGCCGTGGATTCCCCTGCCGACCTAAGCCCTCCCTACCCGGGCAGCGCTCTGCCAATTGTGCGCCGCCCCCTAGGAACTCTCGGTCACGGTCAGCTGTGACATAGCCTGGATTCGAACCTGCGATCTCCAGGCTATAGGGCACATCCTGCGAGGAGCGCCTTTACTGGATGCGCCACTCGGGAGCCAATAAAAACATGCATTCTTATCAGAAAAGAATTAGCTTTTTATTTCCTAGCAACACAGAGGACTGTCATGTCATTTGATGTCAATGTAAGTATTTCGGTATAGCTCCAAGTCTTAGTGTACTGCATCTATTCACTAAACCACAAAAATATACCCAGCTGAAGTTAGACACTTACTCAGTATTCAGATGTGGTTAAAACCTGAAGTTGGACTTATTCATTATTAGGCTTCCAAGCCCATGGCTGGGAAGCCTATTGTTGTCAAGATTATTTTTCTTTCCGCCAACAAAACCTTAAGTTGCATAAAATGAAAATTGTTGAATGAAAACTCTTTAAATGTCACAGAGCTGTAGACACCAATGGGAGCTAATGACCACAGCTGAATGTATGCGACTGGTCACATGGTTTGCAGCCATATTGGATTTTACGACAAACTTGGGACAATTTACAAACATCTAGTCAGAAACCACTTATCGCAGAGTTCTGAAACTTTGTATACATGGTTAGGGTTTGTCCAAGATGCAGTGCTCGAAATGAAGCTGATTGGTTCAGTGGTATGGCGGACATGTTGGATAACCTAATTAACACACAAATGTCTTGGTCTCCAAAACCGCGAATCTGACTGAAGCAAAACTTGGCATACATGATCCACACATATATATTATATATATATATATATATATTTTTTTTTTTTTTTGTTTGCCCAAATGAAGTTGCTACAGTGAAAACACATGGCTGCCGTGGGCCAATCAAATTTCAGCATTGCTCTAGTTGCATATATTGCCCATAAAATGAACACCGTTGAACAAAAACTCTTGACACTTCAGTGGAGGCCTATGGGAATTAATGTATGCTCTATTAGATTCCTTGATATTGACCTTGACCTTTGACCTCTCCTTTAGGTCACATGTAAAACTAGCTTATAACTCAGTGTAGATAAGGTCAAGGTTACTATGGAACACTGATAGGAACCTATATGGGCACTATTCAAAAATTACCTTGATTATGACCTTTTGACTTCTACTTAAGGTAAAATGTAAAACTAGCTTATATCTCTTTACAGAGTGCAGATAGGGTCATGGTTACTATGGAACACATATAGGAATCCATATGTGCTTTATTAAAACATTACCTTGATTGTGACCTTTGACCTCTCTAAGGTCAAATGTAAAACTAGCTTATATCTCATTACAGAGTGGGGCTGGGGGTTATTATTCAAGGGGGGAACTGGATGATTGCGGCCATGTGTGCGTTGCACAAGGGGAGAGATGTGTGGCAGGGCAGAAGCCCGCCTTGTAAATAGTGTGTAAATAAAGACTGGGTATGTTGACTAAGTTTGGCAGGGATGGGGTTAATTCCATCCCTGCCAGAACCCACAGGTGGCACATGTGGCCATACCCTAACTTGATAAGTGCTAATTTGGGAATGGGTACATGGGAGGAAAAATCCTTTGTTTGGTGGCGCAGTTGGGGGAGGATTGTTAGGAGAACCTTAAGGTGAATATTGGTTTTGGTGTTTGTTCCTGTGTTTTTGTAAATAAATGTGCACAACAGCGCTTTCACTGCAGCTTCCTGACGCTATCCTCTCACAATCACAATCATCTTGACTCTATTACTCTCTCCATCCCCTTCTGCTAAAAACCTAGGTGTTATTCTTGACCCCTCCTTTTCCTTCTCTCAACACATCTCCTTCCTGTCATGCACTTGCCACTTCTTTCTTAGCAATATCTATCAAATCCATTCTTTTCTCACTACTTATTCCACTCAACTCCTGGTCCAAGCTCTTGTATTCTCCTAACCTCACTACTCTCATCCTACCCCTCTGTTTTGCCCTCTCCACTGGCTACCTATCTCTGCTCGCATTCAATACAAGACCCTTGTTCTTGCCTACCGCTCTCTTCCTCCACATGACCCCCTCCTACCTCCAATCCCTTGTATCTCCCTCCACATTCCAGCCTCCCATGCCCGCTCCTTCTCTTCCCTAGCCCCTCTGTGCTGGAACCAGCTACCGGAGAACTTCAGGACTGCTCCGTCTCTCATTGCCTTCAGCCGCCTCCTCAAGACCCATATGTTTAGACTGCACTTGTAGATCTCTGGATCTACCCCTCCTACTATGCACTGGACCCAAGCATCACATTACTGGATCCAGCTAATGTACTATCCTTGCACTACTATTATGTCACTGTAGACATAACTTGTTGTAATCCTATCTTGTTACATATTAGTTCATATTTTATTTTACTAGTATATTTGCACTTACTGTAAACTACACTGTATTTAAATATTAAGCTTGCATTGTAACCCTGTACTGCCCTGTAACACCTGTAAGTCGGCTTGGATAAAGGTTTATGCCACAAATAAAAATCTCTCATCATTGTCTTCATCATCACCACTGTCTTCATCATTATCACTGTCTTCTTCATCAGGCAAACTCACTCACTCTTAAGTGACACAATGGCTCGTTTACCTAAAAAAAGGAATTTGAATATTATCATTTTATTTTTAAAAATGCCTTTTTAGTGACAGGGCAGGGTATTTGCCTGTGATTTTGGGGCACTTCTGGGGGCAAGGGCAACACATTTGGTATCAATATTTTGTGTACAGTTCAAATGGAAGCTGTGCTTTGACATAGTGGCTTGTATAACTAAGAAAATAATTAGAATATCAATTTATTTATTTTTTTAAAAAGCTTACGGGGGAGGTGTTGCTTTTGGTTTGGGGGAGGGGCAAAATATTTTTTAACCTTGTTTGCTTCAGAAGTGTTCTTATCTCAAATAATCAGTTAAGTTATAAACACTAAACAATGAATACCTATGTGTAATGTCAGGTTTTAACCACATCCACATATTGACTATCGAATAAGTGTCTAACTTCAGCTGGGTCAAAAACACTACTTATTGTCATACAAGTAGCCATAGTACAGTAGCTTGTTTTAAAAGAAACTCCCAGGCCACCTGGCAAGTGTACCTACTGACTGCTGACAACAACATTATACTAGATTGTGCTCCTTCTATGACATGGCACTTGACTGTCATGCCACATACCGTAGGAAAATAAAAGTACTTATGCTAACAAAGCACAGCACTGTTTAATTTGCATATCGGGCAAAGTTTGAAACAGGTGTTTTTTTTTTTTTAAATAAATAAAAGGTGTTACGTTCTTATGATTAACGTTGCCCAGTGAAAACAGCAGTACAATAGCAACCAAATGCAGATCACATTATCTCTAAATGACAGTATTACACATTGTACAGTCAGTAGTCAAAACTTGCGTATTTATTTTTCAAACTACCAGTTACAAAAACAAAACAAATTAAAACAACGTTATAGCTATTTTTTTTTTACATATGTTTACAGCTATATTTTTTCCAAACAGAAAGCAGCGGCTCTTAAATAAAAGAAGCCCGATGCCCTAAATACTCAAATTATAGTTTATAATTATGTATCTCAACAACAAGGAATTACGTTTGACGATAACAAAAAATAAATGTCGAACACCGAGGTAGAGCATCCTTTGGCGTCGGAGAATTGGGCCTCAAGTGCAATTTGCATCCTGCCTCTCCCAATAAAACTAATTTGCTGACCCTATCACAGATCTAGTAGTAATGTATATTACAATTAATGCATTTTGTCAGCCCCTCTCTTACCTTGTGCCACCGACGTTCAGCTGGATGATTTCCCCAGATCCTGAAGTAAAACTGTTACAATTCCCGGCCATCTTCCCCCACCCCCAGGGTTCCCACAGTCAGAATGTGTCAGCTTATTGCCTTTCTGGTATTTTTAAAGAGGTTTAAAAACACTGAAACAAACAATTTCGCAAACCGATTTTAATCCCCAATACGGAGAGGCATCGGGTCAGGTGAGGTTTCATGGAAACGTGCGCATGTTCGTTTATTCTATGGGATCTGGTATATGACCAGTAGTTATATTGGAACTATATTGATCAGATGTTGGGAATGCCGTTGTTTTTGCCGTAAACCAGTCCCTGTGTTACTTTCTCTGCCTTCCCTTGCGGAGCAGCTGCAGTTTCATTACGTCACACCAAGCAGCTGAAAACACAGCACAACGTGTTCGTGGTTTTCAATAGGCTACAACACAGTTGTACTATTCTTTCCACCGCCCTGTCTTCGTGGGAAGGGAGCCACCTCCATTTTTACATATTGCATAGATTACTTATTTACTTTTGAAGGCGAGTCACCCCCTGAATTATATGGTCTTTAGACATCCCCATCCCAAGTGAAAAATATTGTTATCAACTTAAGCGAAAACATTCAAAGAGTTATGCATTTTATGAAACATTATACCATTTTTTTGTTATTAAAAATATAACTTTTCAATCAATCCACGTGATGGCGAGTTGTTACATATTTAATTGCTGAGCACCTGTTTGTTAAATCGATCAATTTTACTAGTTAATAATTGTGTCTAGCATTCCACCAAGTAAAAAGAGTGCAGTGAGATTGAAGTACTGCTGGGCAAAACCTGTTTACCAACAGCTATATGCGGACCTATTTCAGTTTCACCATTCAGCTATATGAAATGTAACACCAGTAGCATTAATACAGTTAAAATGGTAGTCTATTAAGATTTAGCACAATTTTAAAGGCAAGTCCAATGAAAGGCCAGCTTTTGTTATAGCATCATAACTAATGTTTGAAAAAAAAAAACTTAAACCAAAAAAGAAATTCATAAATCAGTGCCTTTTTGAAATGCTGTTTAATTTATTTATTACTTTTTTTTTTTTTTACATTCCCCTTTCTATTTGATGATGTTTGTAATCTTTCTGAGTGGTGGGCGTCCACCAAAAAAATTAAGATCATTCTTTGTGGGACAACTTTGGCGTTTCTGCTAATTATACTAATGAATGCACACACATGTAGCTGAATCTATTTCTGTTTCAGCCTTAGCACAGGCAGACAGTATGCCACCACTCCCAATTTAATTCATCCTGGAACTTACCAGGTCATTTTGCACATTTAGGAAAACAGAAAAAAACTTTTTTTTTTTCAATTGGATGGGTTCCAGGCTATGCATAGTGACCAGAGCTTACAGACACAGTGCACATATTAGGAAAACATAATATATTCTATTTCAGTTACCACCGTGTGTCATTTGTTAAACACAGAAATGCATACTACATTGTCTTTGTTTGGGCCAACATTGGACCAGTGTTAAAACAGTCATGGTTGGGGAGCATATGGAATATAGTACAAATGTTGGCCTAACATCTGTTTCCCTATCACAGTTATAACCAACCATACCAACCTATTATCAGTGTTGGGCCAACCATTTACAGTATGCTATCTGGAACAGTATAACAACAAAAAAACATTTAACCTCTTTTTATTCATTTCTTTGCATATTTGATAACATGCATAACACGCCTCTACGGATTTAAACGGCAGCAGTATTTCATCCAACATTTAAAAAAACTGCAGTGGGTTCCAAATGTTTACCAAACAATTATAATATTACACAAAGCAACATCCTGACTCAATTATTTCACTCAGTGTTGTTCATTAAACATATTGATCTGACTGTATTCTTAGTAAGCAGAAATAAGCTTCATCGTTTAGCTTGATCTCAGAACTGATCATTTAAATCAGTGGTGCACAAAGTGTGTGGTGCACCCCCCTGGGGGGCACGGAGAGTCAGTAAGGTGGGGCGTGACTATGACTAAAGATGAGGTTCTGTAAAAATTATTATTATTACGGGGGGTGGAACGCAACAAAATGTATGCTAAGGGGGTGGCATATAAAAAGTTTGCACACCACTGATGTAAATCACATTTTAAAGCCAGGCATCTTATTCAGCTTCCAATGTCAGTGAAATTCAGGGTCCTGAAACTTTGGCCACTCATTTCAAATTGTTTTCTATCGTGAAGATGCAAGTGGTCTCCCACCCAGGTGTCAAAATAATTCAGCAGTTTTACATATAAAACGGCTTAGAAAACTCCTGTAATCTGATTGGATTGCAACATTCTGTACAGTGTGTATTTACTGCTGTATACAAATAACATTCTGGTATGTAATGTTTCTATGTTCCAGCAGATGGCACTTGAAGACTGCTTTTTCACTAATTTGGTAGGTTTCCTCTTTCAGGCTTCAGTTATGTCTGAAAGATAAAATTGAAGTCCCGGTGGATAAAAAGGTGTTTCCAACATTTGACCACTTCTAGCCTGTAGGTTATTATATACTTTTGCACAGTATGTTGATTTTTAAAGATGCACATATGTCCATAGAAAATCAATAGAGCCCAACAGCTGTGATTTCTTAGCATCTCTCTCAAAGGCTCTTTTAAGTTCACCTCAGTTTACCGTTCAAAGCCAATAAATAACAGATTATTCTTTAGAAAGAAAGATAGTAGCTCTTGAGAGTATGTATTTTAATACATTGGGATCTATATAATTTATTTAAAAAAAAAAAAAAATGTTCCCAGCTATTTTACATGGTTTTATCATGAGTCACGGTAGTTACTCCAGCCAAGTTAGACTAAAGGTTGGAGTAAAACTACCATGACTATCCACATAAATCTGTGGTATTGCCACAGATATCCCATGTGTTTCACAACATTTAAATGATGCTGATGGACAGTTCTAAACACTAAAATGACATACAATGTTTGAACAGATTTGAAGAGAGATAAGCAGTCAAAAAGGGAAAGAAAATTGTGGTGTTCTTCTTCTTCTTGTTCTCCTTGTTGAAGAAATATCACATCTTTATATGGCTGGCCCCTTTATCCTAACTTGGCTGTTTTTGTATATGTGAAATGTTTTTGGGCAGATTGACTGGAATACATAAGACTCTGCTAGGGATGTTGGGTTTCATAATCTTGGTACACAAAGGTCTAGGTATTTCTAATGACCTAATAATCCACTGCAGTTTAGTTCAACTGAATTGACCCCAGTACTATACGCTTGCATATGCCCTCGTATAAATTAATCATATATCTTTACAGTATTTGTATATGCAAAAATGAATATAGTTAAGAGGAGGAAGTCTATGTTTAGCATAGGAAAGGTTGCCTCGCTGCTTACATTTTTCCAGTGTAAATGAAATCTTTATTTGTTGAGGAAAATGCATAATCCAATGTAAATATGAAAGGACGTAAGCTTGCTTCAAACCAAACAAAATAAGGCGACTAACCTACAGTGTCTGATTCAGTGTCTGATTTATCACTGGGCACCACAAGAGGGGTAGGATCAATGGGAGGTAGATGGATTGGGTGAAAGAGAAAATCTTAGACAGTTCCTAAATATGGATGGGGAAGGCACAGTACATATGGTAAGAATGAGTTTAAACACAATGGGGTCACTTTAAAGAGTGATTTAAAGAGTAAGTAGCGGGGTTCCGAAAAATATAGCGTTACGCGTCCCCACGTATTGCTACAAATGTTTAAACAACGTACCTGTAGTTTAAATTTTCATTGTTAACATCCTGACAACTTTTTACACAAATAATGTTAAAGTCTGTTTCAAAGCTCTTTTCAAAATGTCTGCTCTAGTGTACTGGGGTTTGAGATCTGTCCTCTAAATCACTGCAGGAAGAGTGATAAAAGTGCTCTGGCTTTTCTGTTCTGTACCACATGGGTCGTTATTGTTGTGTTACCTGTTTGTCAATGTGGGCAATAATCTTTACACTATCAGTGCACTAGAGCAAACACTATTTTTCAGAACCTCACTACTTACTCTTTAATACCACCACTCTTCAATACTGCTGGTGTTTTCTCCTGGGATATTTTTGCCCCACTTAATAAAGTGAAATAAGGTCCCCAATGTCATTGTTTCAAATGTTTTTTTCCCCCAAAAAAGGGAAATGACAAGGGCCAAAGCACAGAGAGGTTTGTTCTATAAAGTGCTTGAGCAGTTATTTCATACTGTCTGTACACTTTGATCCAGCCCCTTTAAGCATGCTTTCTTATATAACAAAATTACAATCTTAGGCAGAAGACATTTGCAATAGCCAGTTCTCTATTTTCTTCTCAGTACCAGGCCAAATAACATTCTTGGAAACCTAAAGCATATGTGGACCCATGTACAATTCAGAAGTATATTTAATATAGTTGACTACACCAACCTCACTAGTTATTTTTCTTTCTTTTTTCCACAGGAGCAAATTCCAGCAGTATCCCCCACCTTGTCTATTGTTCATTTCCATTCATAAAGAATAGTTAATTTATGTAACTTCACAAATTGAGAACAATTAATTAATTATTGTTTAATTAGTTGGAATAGAAAAAAAAGATTCCCCTACCTGAAAATAAGAGACAGAGGGGCTGGTGTAAGGATAGGCATAGTGCAAACAATTGCAGCTGCAAAATCCAGATTGCCTAGTGGCCAGGCAATTATTTTGCACTGCGGCCTATGGGTACATAAGAACCTTTTTATTTTATTGTGTTACATGTTCCCATGTGTTGCTACAACTGTTTACTTAAGGTGTGTGTATTGTTTTATTCTGACATTTTGACAACTTTTTTAAACTTTTAAATTGCATTCCCTTTCTCAAGATGGCTTCCCATGTACCCACATGGATCTCTCTGAACTACATTTCCCATCAACCTTACTTACCTGTTCCTGTGTGGGCCACACAGGTGTGCAATTTCCCAGGCGCAGAGAGAGATACCAATTGGAATATTTACCTGCAAGAGGATTTCAATTACCAGACAGACCTTGTGGATTATAAAACTTGAAGTATACGCTTCACTTACCTTGTGGAGCTTACTGATCCAGCACCGGATCTGCCTTCTGCCCGCAGCCACTGAATGGAGCCTGACCTGGACTTTAATTACTGTATAGCAATTCCCATGCTACATAATGTGGGTGTAAGTCTCACCCACCTTGTCCCTTTAATTAGGGTCAGTAGCCTGGCCAGGTTAAAACTTCATTTCCCATAGTTCCTTGCAACCACCCTCTGTTCATCCTCTCTCCCCATTGGCTCATTCAGATTTCCACCCCTCCAATCTCAGAGCTCCTTAGTAGCCAGCACTTGTATTAAAGCTGGCTAATCAGGCCTGAGGGAGACTCCCTTTCTCAGAGGAATCCATTAACCTACAGCATTTTTTTTACTTAAATTTCAGTGAATCCATTACCATCCTTAAATAATTCCAGTGCATCCGTTTATTTTCTTTTGTTGCTGCGCTTTGTCTAAACTGCTCTTTTTGTTTTCACTGTTACTTGTTTAAGTTTAGCTGTTTTTCTAGGTCTGTTTAGTGTTTGTTGTTTTATGTGTGACAGCCTCCATTTTTTCCTGATCCTCCTGATTTTTTCCAAACAACTGTTCACCATTCAACTCAACACTACTGGACAGTCTCAACAATTTCAACGTACTCAATGTTTTCAACCTTCTACAATCACCATCATTTCAGGACACTTTGCTGGACTGCCTTATTTGTGGGTGAGATCATTTCTTTTTGTTTGGATTTTTTCTACTTTAATTTGATACTTTGTTTCCTGTATTTTTTTTTGTTATTTTGTTACTTTGTATGGATTTCAATTACCCTGCTATTACTGGACTTGTTGGGCCTACCTGTCATTTTCCCACCATTGCCATAGAGACTGTTAAATGTAATTGTTTCCACAAGTCACTGTTTTTCATCTGTATCTATTTATTTATCCTTGGTCTTTATCTGTGTGTGATGTGTTTGTGAGTATGGGTTTATTGGAGACCCTCCAGACACTACATTCATTTCTATTTGGTGATACTGTTTAGCCTTCTGTTTGTCCCTACATACTTATCTGTACCAGCTTTATTCTTACCTGTTACCTGCAATTATCTGGATTCCTTTCTTATCATTATTCATTTCATTCATTTGTTCATTTTTTCATTTGTTGACATTATTGTTCACAATAATAAACCGATTGTTCGTGAAATTGACACCTCTGACGTCCCTGCTTTTGCTGTCTGTCACTCTTGCTGACTTATTTAGTTATAGGAATAGGGCCAGTAGTATCTCCTTAGGGAGGACAGTGCAACTGCTTTTCAGTTGTGCAGAGTGATCGTTACAACTGTACACCTCAATTTCCACTTGCAACAGAGACAAGCTTGTGCAAGGTTTAGAGGATGAAGAAGTGAACTTAGTCTGCAGGTTTTTGTTCTATTTTCCTGAATGTTTTGGTTGTTCTGTGTGAACTTAAAAGACAAGGAATAATAAAACTGCCTATTCACAAATTTTTGTTATGGTTTTGCTATTGTATGTTTTGGATCAGCAGGGAGGGGGTGGAGCCTTAAGTAGGTAATTTATTAACTGATGATTAATTAGGTACATGGAGTATAAGGAAAGAGAAATCCTTTGTCTGGGTGGAGGGAGTTAGTTTGTATTTTGTGTTTTTTGTTTGTAGTGAAGGCGAATGCCCAGCCTACTTTTTTGTATTTTGTTTTGGGCTTGTGCCTTTGATTTCTGATTTATTGTTTTGTTTATTTAAATGTGCATTAGCATTTAAAACTGCAGCTTCCCTGTGTCTGAGTCTTCTTGCCTGTTGGTAACGACTCGGCCCACAGCGCTATCCTTGTCACAGATGTGTAAAACTATCAATTACTCAATTAGTCATTACCGAAAAAGACATTACAAGTTAACTCAATAGAGAAGTGTAACTGGGGGTGATGCCACAGTGTGGGTATCCGTTGAGATATTAGAGAGACACCGAGAATTTGTCATTGAAACGCCGCATAGGCATCCAGGTTTTATTAACAATCACAAATATTGCAGGCAGTTGCAGTGGTTGGTGGCTGTCACTAGGGTACCAGCAATGGTATCCATAGTGCGGAACAACATACACACACTTGTAGATAATTACAAAAATACAAAACGGAACCCTGTACAAAAACAAAGCTAGTAAACAAAAGGTGGCGAAGCTCGCACCAAGCGCTACTCCCACTAAAAGGAGGTCCCGCTTAAGGAACCTTCTCCCTACATAAACTAAAATTAGGGAGGAATTTAAATAAAATCTCCTAAATTAATCCCTACCCTAAAGTTTCAGGTATCCCGGTCTACACACAGTGGTAACCCCTTAGCTCACCCTGGTTAAACATGCAATCGTGAGGGTTCTCTTTCACCTCCAGTCTTCCAAAAGACACCAGAACAAAGAACAAAGGGCTTGACTTTCCAGGCCCTTTTTAAAGGCAGTGGACCAGTGTTAATTGATCATCAATTATGCAATTGACACCTGGCCATCTGCTGCACATTCCTTTTCAATTAGACAGGGAGGGGAGTTTAATCTCCTCGTCCTGCCATATCTAGCACACAGTATTTTACAAAAAAATACACATTCTTTTATTTTTAAACCATCAAATCATATTTATAATCTAAACCACTACCAACTGTACATTATTTACAGGGGCAGGCCTCAACCTTGCCACAAGAAGATACTAGAAAGTGATAAATCAATTACAAAATGTTAGTCAATAATATAGAAAACAAATCAAAGTGTAACATTATAAAAAATAAAACATACAACTGAAAAATACTTGAGAGATACATATGGGTGTTTTGCAGCTGCAAATCACTTTGCACATATCCTTATATCATTCCCAGAGAGAGCTAAATGCAGAAATACATTGAAGCAAAATGAAGAACAATTGTCCCACTCAGTAGGGAAGCACTGGTAGTGAATTGGTCATATTGGGAAACCTCTGCACTTGTGGAACTGAGGGAATGGCTGTCTATTAAGGCAAAATGGTGAAGGAAAAGGAAGGCTGAGTTGTTCTGCACTTGTTCATCTAATCCCATGCACCATACTAAATACTGATTGCTTTTCTTTTTCACACACAAATGAGTTACACCAGGCTGCTAAGTGTTAATGTTCACACTGAGTCAGTTTAGAGCAGGGGTGGGCAATTCCGGTCCTGGAGGGCTGGTGTCCCTCTGGTGTTCGTTCCAACTGACCAATTAAGCTTCGAATAAGCACTAAATTGGAGAAATTAATTAATTTAGGATACAGTTGGAACAAAAACCAGGAGGGACACCAGCCCTCCAGGACCAGAATTGCCCACCCCTGGTTTAGAGGGTTTGGTCTGTACGTTTGGTGTGAAGTGTGAACTTGGGAAACAAACCGTACGGAGTCCCAGGGGTTGGAGAACAGCAAAGTTGCCAAGACTGAAAAGTGGGGTACTGGTATGATTACATTTGAGCAGTTTGCAGTTCTACATAACAAATACAAAACAAATATGCTTTTGATTATGAAACCTACAGAAATAAACACACACTGTGCATAATAATGTCAAAAACCCATTTTATTACATTTGACATGGAAGCATTTAACAGACATCAGAATATTCATGTTTCAGAAATGTCAAGATTTTTTTTAAACAGAATATATATATATATATATATATATATATATATATAAAATGGCAAAAACTTAAAGTAACATTAAGGTTTGGTTGCAAAAGTCCAGCATGTCAGGAAATTGCAAGTTAAGATAGCCACGCACCCTTAACTCTGCACCTTTATGTGTGTTTCTCGTTACACTTAACATCACATATGACTAAGGCCCTGTGAAAATCACGATTTCAGGGCTGCATGGAAATCGTGTAATTAGCTCAATACCGCGATTTTTACAGTATTCTTAATAAATAAAAATAATTTCAGAATTATTTGTATTTCATACAAAAAAAAAACATTAACGAAACTGTACAGCTCTGCTATGTGCTTGCGTGTAATATTCGCCATGCACGCAGTGATGTGCAGTGATCATGTCATGTCACTATATGCAATCTAAACAGGAAATTAAAGTACTACACACTGTAAACAAGAAAATGGACCGGCGACTTTCTATAAGCACTGGAATATATTTGAATAGATGGTGGGTGTAATGAGGTGTTACTTTGTTTATATATATATATATATATATATATATATATATATATATATATATAAACAAAGTAACACCTCATTACACCCACTGTCCATACGGCCTATTTAGCTAATCTCTTTCTTCGCACCACTGCCAACACCATTTATTTTTCACATCTCTATCTGTTATTAAATGTGTATCATCTCAGTTATTAAAAAATCAAGTCAACATTTCACTTCAGCAAAATTACAAGTAGAGGCCGGCATACACAGCGATGCAGTCAACAAACATTTATGAATTGAAGAAGGCAAATATGTGACTGAATAGTAATACAAATGACATTCACCACCTAGTGGCACATTCTAAAAGTCCAAATAAAATGGTTTAACATGCCCCAATACATTAGTAACATCAAAAAATGTCCCTCATAATTTTTCCGTCCCTCCAACTGTCCTAGTTTCAGCCTAAATTGTCTCTTTTGCTATTGTTTTGCCAAAACTGTATACTTGTGCTCAGCAAGTTAATAGCAAAGTAATTTCTTATGTTGTGTTAGCATCATTCAAAAATAAAATAAGCAATTTTGTGGATTATTTGTTAAATCATTCTGATTATGTAGCAATAGCTGATCTTTTTTTAAATCTGGCTTTTTTATACATGTAAAATGTTTATACGACAATATAAAGAAAATAATGAGTTATGATCAGCAATACACACACACAATGTTTAACTTTAAAACTATTAATGTTATTACACTGTTGTAATGGCTTCAGAATTGCTACGGCGTCAGTGAATTGAAAATTATATTCAGTGATTCCCCCATGCTTCTTCCACAGCAATATGTAAGAATCTATTAAAAACCGGAGCAATACATCAATAACTGCCATCTTTCAAGATACAATTTTGCCTTGCAGGATACTGTACACATCCGGTTCACAGACCAACGAACCGAGTGCACTCTCAAACTGCATTGTGAAGCAGTCAATGTCCAGCCAGCACGTGCAATTATAAACTCCTTGGTGTTTTTATTCTAAAAAAAAAACACACACTTAAATAAAAAAACTGCTCCACTACCAGCAATGGTAGGGAGCACACAAACAAGGATCACAGTCCCAGGAACAATAATAAACAAATTATAACTCCTGCATGTTTGCATCCGGTCATGCAAGGCAAGTGCTATTTTCGCTCCGGTGCAGTACAAGTGTCCTGTGTAGAGTGGTGAGGTTTGTGTGGTTTGGCTCTGTGGCGACAGCTTCCGTGCTACTCGTACTCTGCAGCAATAAGCAAAACGAAACAAAAAAACCCACAGTGCTCCAGCTTGTTAGTCATCAATGTAAGGGGTCGTACTGATGTAGCTGCGTCCCTTAACACTGCCCAACTCCTCCCCGCAATCAGTTCGGCGCCCCGGTCTATCCACTCGCCGCAGACCCCACAGCTGATTGCAATGGATTTGTTTAGCAGCCCTGTTGCTACGCGACCTCCCCAAGATGGCCGACTTTCGGTTTCTAACGGGGGTCAGTCCAACCTCATCCTGGGAAAGTGTACAACCAATGTTACACAGCGTCTTCTCTGGCCGGGAGGGAGATTTACAGTTCAGATCCCTTCTCTCTCTGTCACAGTCCTGAAAAAATAGAACATTTGATTGGAATGATTTATTAATTTATTTTTTAAATTTAGTTCCTAATTATTTTAGCCCCTGATTTTTCTCCCCAATTTAGAATGTCCAATAAGGTTCCTCCGATTCCATGACCAAGCCAATTTGGTCTTTTACACCCAGAAACTCTACTGTGGATGTCAGCAAGCAACCGGCCTCTGAAGGATAAAGGCCAGCCCTGCAGGTTTCCGTTTGAGCTCACCAGGAACCTGCCATTTTTGTCTCTCTAACCAATGGGAGCACCAGAGCCAATGCCATGCTCCCTGCGGGATCCTCAGTTAAGACTGGTGACTTTGCACAGCCAGAATGTGAACCTGTGCCCCCGAGTCACCCTGCACAGCATGTGGCTGTGCTTCTACCAGGTGAAAATATTTTTTAAATCAATAGTTGCAATGAAAATAAGGTGCCTTGGTGACTCAATTTAGCTCCAGTCCAAGCAAAAATGGTGACCTAAGTAAAAAGCTTTTTTATCACACAGCTTTAATTAGTGCTGACCTGAGGTGATTTTTTGTTTACTGACAGAGTGACTGCAAATGATGCACAACGTATCTATTGATTTTACTTTTATAGCATGTCAAATCAACCCAATAAATTTCCCATTTAAGTGTTTTGCAAGAAGTGAACATTAACTTAACTAAAGAAATGTCTTCTTGCAAATATAAATAATAAAATGTATGCTAATAACTTAATGAAAAGCAATGCAGTATCTTTTTTTCACAATTTCATTTTTAAGTTGCCGCTATCATTGACTGCTTTGTCCTTTTTGTCTGAATTTTGTGCATCTAAATAATAATTCAATTATTCTTTACAGGAGGTAAGGCGGCACAGTGGGCTAATTCATCAGCTCATGCCCTTCACTTCTGGAGGCCTGGGTTTGAATTTGGCTCAGATAACAGGTTGCTATAGAGTTTTGAAAACAGTAATAATTTGTACTTGAGTTAATGAGGCATTAATGTCAAATGCAGTACTTGCTAGGTTAAGGCTCGTAAAAAAAGACAAGGTCAATTATCTACAGACAAGATTGCCATTTAAAGTGAATTTTTTAAATTCTTAAGCTTTTAGCTCTTAGAGGGCACACAATGTGGGATAATGCCCGTTCTATTCAGAAATGTAATGGCTGAGATGATCCATGAGTTTTATAATACTTTAATATTTAAAAGTTCAATAATGATTTGGTTAATGCCTTCATCTGTGTTCTGAGTTCAGTGGTTTGGTGGTTTTTATGCAGGATACATGGCCATTCACTGTGGAAGACACTGTATGTACAAATTGTCACATATTTTGAGAATTGAAACAAATTCAACTAGTAGCATGTACCACTCAAGCTAGCATTGTGTATACTGCAGGCATATTCCAAGCCAATTAAAAGCACAATTATTAAGATTGTGTGACAGGTAATCAAATACCAAGAGTTGTTAATTGCTTCATTTTATGGCAATACAGTTTTTATGAAAATTATAATGAGCTTAAGTTTTATAACTCTTTCCTTATTTCTTTATATCCATCTGTTCAGGGGTGGTACGTTCTAGGAAACTGCTGAACCTGCTCCTTATCCCCATGGATCAGCTTCCAATGGGAAGGCTTTAAAATGTAATAAAAGGCCACCCAACATATGTATTAACTGCCAAACTTCTCTACAAGAGAGAAAATTATACTGTGTCAGTTTTCTTAATTTTGCATGTATCTAAATGTAAATCGAATAGAAACAAACAGGAGTTGTGGGTATAAAACACTGTTGAATATTATGACAAACTGGAATGCTTCAGTATTTTGTTTTTATATGACTTGGAATAGAAAAAGACAACTGCATTTAATGTAATCTGAAACAATGTGGTGTGCTATATATTTTACTTTTTAATGTCTAAGGTTAAAATTAGAACACAGTTATAATGTATTTAAATGAATTGTCAAATAAAAAAACGGTATTGAAATTTACAATTTCAAGTAAATAAATTGAATTAGAATACAAAAGTTACATTTTAATTGTGTCTCATTTACAATATACATTTTTGGTTCAAAAGGCGCAATATACCTCACTGCTTAAGTAATAGACAAAAGAAACTGACAAATCTTCAAAAGCAAAAATTCAAATGGTTAAAAATATCAATTGAGCATAATATTTTAGAACTGGCTTTCAAAATATATTCAAACAGTAATTAATATCACATTTCATCAGACACATTTTATACAGAATTAATTCCCTAATTTTATGTACCAAGAAATCCAATAAATTATATATTAACCATACTTAATTTTCTGAGAAGTTTGAATAAGCGTTTTGTGTGAAGAGAAGAATTCTAGCACAGAGTGTGGTCTCTTAATTTGATTAGTTTGGAATGACAGTTGAATGGAATAAGTAAAGCGATTTCTGAGGCACAGCTTTGCAGGAGTTCCAAGATTTAGTAGTTAACAAAGGCAACGTTTCATTAAAAACAGTTTCTGTTTGTTTTTTGTTTTTTTAATCAGATTTTGTATTAATGTTTATAGCGAGACCTTACACAATACCGTTAACAATTACCTCCGGTCTCAGCTAAAAACACAAAGCATTAGCTACAACCCTCTTTTAATTAAATGCAGACTTTATATTAATGCATATAGCAAGGCCTTACAAGTTACATTTACTGATTACCTCAGACCTTGCATTTAACTCTGTGAAAGTCTTTTCTCAGTTTATATATATAAAAAAAAATTACGTTTGCTTACTGACAGAGTTTCAACAAGACAAAATGGCTGCTTTGCAGCGTGGCCTCCACAACAGCAGTTGTTTGTTACACGAAGCAAAAAGGACAGCATCACAGGCAGATGGTATTTGAGAGAGCGATGTCTCCTTGCAGCGATGTCACAGTTTATACTAAACGAATATAAAAAACAAGAATAATATATTAGTTAAGAAAAATCTGATATTTGATCTTTAATGGTGAGAGATACTGTAGTTAGTATGCTGTAAAACTTGGCACATTTGACTTCTAAGACTTTGTACAAGGAGTTGACTGGTTCGAAACTGTTATTTATTTTTTATCAATTTGCTCTTTAATGGTGAGATGGTGTCAGGATGTGAGTGGTGCAGGTAAGGATCCAATGTCCAGAACAGCAGGTATATTTACAATCAGTCCGTTTTATTTCCAAACAATCCCCTCTACCAGCAATGGTATCAGGGATTAAATGGTGGGCTTGCAGTCCCAAACAAAAGGTTCCCAAAATAATAAACAATACTGTGGCTGGAGCCTGTGCTCCGTGGTGCTGTCTCAGGTTGAAGTGAAGTGGCAGTGCAGGTGCTCCAGGTGGTAGTGCCGGCTCCAAAGCTTCAGCTCCTGAATCCGTCTCCGTCTGCTAAAGCCCACCGCGCACAGCCCGACTCAAGCCGTCCCGACTAATCTCATCTCAACTGGCCGTACAGAGTCTGGATGAATCGTAACAGTGTGCGTGCCCTTAAAACCAAGATTATGCAGATTTCAGTCGGGATGTCTTCAGATTTGAAGACTGAACATGTTGAATCTTTTTCAGATGCAGTTTCGTTCATATGTGATCAGTATGTCTGTGTGCGGCGGTTGCTGACCAAGACTGACTGAGACCGATTAGTCATAAGGGTGTCAACCAATGGTGAAGCAGGTTTAAGTGACTTAGCTTGTCATGTAACTTGTCATACAAGATGGCGGAATATTGACAGGTTTAGTTCCACAGGTAAAAATACATTGAATTGCTCTGAGTGTCCCGAATTCATAAATACCAGATATGTGCACATTTGAATAGTTTTTTTTAGGCGTTTACTAATCAAAGGTAAATGATCAATTCACCTGTTTATTATCAATCTACTGCCAGCCTATATTTTCTCACTGCGCTAAAACAGAAGTAACTGGTGCATCGATCTCCAATAGGTCACAGATCACAAGCCCCTAGATCCACATGCTGAGAAAAAAAACGCCAAAAGTCAAATCAAAACCAGGTTGGAGTTTATTGTGTTGAGTGTTGAGTGTGAATTGCTTGAGCAGTTTAGTAAATGTGTTTAATTGTGGTGGTGATTCTATTAGGATGGCCTCGTAACACCGACTGATCGTATTGCTTGATTTTTTTATACAGTAAACAAAATCTATCAAAATAGTGTAACACCGTTATCATAGATAACCTTGCACTCACCTGCAGTCTTTCATTTAACCTGATAGCAGGTAAAGTTTCTATGTGTTTTAATATTTCTTGCGTCACACAGTCCCACCCAGTCAGAGACTCAGAAAGTCAATCAGCTGCTGTATAGGTCTGATTGATGGAAATGATCCTCGCAGGCAGGTGTGTGCTTTTGGTAACAATTAAGTAAAACAATTAATTTAGCGACAGTTCACACAATTCACACTCACTTTACTGAATACATTGCAGTTTAGAGAGGTGAGTTACAAAACCTTGTAACGATCACTCTGCACAACTGAAAAGCAGTTGCACTGTCCTCCCTAAGGAGATACTACTGGCCCTATTCCTATAATTAAATTAGTCAGCAAGAGTGACAGACAGCAAAAGCAGGGACGTCAGAGGTGTCAATTTCACGAACAATCTGTTTATTATTGTGAACAATAATGTCAACAAATGAAAAAATGAACAAATGAATGAAATGAATAATGATAAGAAAGGAATTCAGATAATTGCAGGTAACAGGTAAGAATAAAGCGGGTACAGATAAGTATGTAGGGGCTAAACAGTATCACCAAATAGAAATGAATGTAGTGTCCAGAGGGTCTCCAATAAACCCACACTCACAAACACAACACACACAGATAAAGACCAAGGATAAATAAATAGATACAGATGAAAAACAGTGACTTGTGGAAACAATTACATTTAACAGTCTCTATGGCAATGGTGGGAAAATGACAGGTAGGCCCAACAAGTCCAGTAATAGCAGGGTAAAAAAATCCATACAAAGTAACAGAAAAAATACAGGAAACAAAGTATCAAATTAAAGTAGAAAAAATCCAAATAAAAAAGAAATGATCTCACCCACAAATAAGGCAGTCCAGCAAAGTGTCCCGAAATGATGGTGATTGTAGAAGGTTGAAAACATTGAGTACGTTGAAATTGTTGAGACTGTCTAGTAGTGTTGAGTTGAATGGTGAACAGTTGTTTGGAAAAAATCAGTGGGATCAGGAAAAAATGGATGCTGTCACACATAAAACAACAAACACTAAACAGATCTAGAAAAACAGCTAAACTTAAACAAGTAACAGTGAAAACAAAAAGAGGAGTTTAGACAAAGTGCAGTAACAAAAGAAAATGAATGGATGCACTGGAATTATCTAAGGATGGTAATGGATTCACTGAAATTTAAGATTGGAGGGGTGGAAATCTGAATGAGCCAATGGGGAGAGAGGATGAACAGAGGGTGGTTGCAAGGAACTATGGGAAATGAAGTTTTAACCTGGCCAGGCTACTGACCCTAATTAAAGGGACAGGTGGGTGAGACTTACACCCACATTATGTAGCATGGGAATTGCTACAACCTGACTTGCCTTAAAGGGTCCCGAGATTCTGGAGCCTATTGGCAACCCTACTCTCAGATCAGGTGACACAGGTTGAAATGTCATTAAATAAAATAGTTAGTAATGGCAAAGATGCAGCTCTCCTTTCTTGTAAAGGTAAAGTAAACAGTTCTGTATTTTGACATTTCTGTTGGGGGGGGGGGGCTAGTGGTAAATTGTGTAAGTTTCATACTGAAATCTTATTCAGGGATATATTTCCATTCAGTAATAAAAATGCTATTAACTAGAAGGCTCAAAACTATAGATTGTGCATGTCCCTTGTAAGTAGCTGCCAGTCTATTTTTCATTCAACAGTTTCCTTAAATGTTCTTGACAGTTTTTGTAGATTCAGTATTCGGTTCATTATTCGGACAAATCTTTTGAGATGGATTTGGTATTTGGCCCTAGTTTTAATCAATCACAGGCCAGAATTACTAAGCACTGTCTCATTATATATATATATATATATATATATATATATATATATATATATATATATATATATATATATATATATACAGTGCCTTGCGAAAGTATTCGGCCCCCTTGAACTTTGCGACCTTTTGCCACATTTCAGGCTTCAAACATAAAGATATGAAACTGTAATTTTTTGTGAAGAATCAACAACAAGTGGGACACAATCATGAAGTGGAACGAAATTTATTGGATATTTCAAACTTTTTTAACAAATAAAAAACTGAAAAATTGGGCGTGCAAAATTATTCAGCCCCCTTAAGTTAATACTTTGTAGCGCCACCTTTTGCTGCGATTACAGCTGTAAGTCGCTTGGGGTATGTCTCTATCAGTTTTGCACATCGAGAGACTGAAATTTTTGCCCATTCCTCCTTGCAAAACAGCTCGAGCTCAGTGAGGTTGGATGGAGAGCATTTGTGAACAGCAGTTTTCAGTTCTTTCCACAGATTCTCGATTGGATTCAGGTCTGGACTTTGACTTGGCCATTCTAACACCTGGATATGTTTATTTGTGAACCATTCCATTGTAGATTTTGCTTTATGTTTTGGATCATTGTCTTGTTGGAAGACAAATCTCCGTCCCAGTCTCAGGTCTTTTGCAGACTCCATCAGGTTTTCTTCCAGAATGGTCCTGTATTTGGCTCCATCCATCTTCCCATCAATTTTAACCATCTTCCCTGTCCCTGCTGAAGAAAAGCAGGCCCAAACCATGATGCTGCCACCACCATGTTTGACAGTGGGGATGGTGTGTTCAGGGTGATGAGCTGTGTTGCTTTTACGCCAAACATAACGTTTTGCATTGTTGCCAAAAAGTTCGATTTTGGTTTCATCTGACCAGAGCACCTTCTTCCACATGTTTGGTGGGTCTCCCAGGTGGCTTGTGGCAAACTGTAAACGACACTTTTTATGGATATCTTTAAGAAATGGCTTTCTTCTTGCCACTCTTCCATAAAGGCCAGATTTGTGCAGTATACGACTGATTGTTGTCCTATGGACAGAGTCTCCCACCTCAGCTGTAGATCTCTGCAGTTCATCCAGAGTGATCATGGGCCTCTTGGCTGCATCTCTGATCAGTCTTCTCCTTGTATGAGCTGAAAGTTTAGAGGGACGGCCAGGTCTTGGTAGATTTGCAGTGGTCTGATACTCCTTCCATTTCAATATTATCGCTTGCACAGTGCTCCTTGGGATGTTTAAAGCTTGGGAAATCTTTTTGTATCCAAATCCGGCTTTAAACTTCTCCACAACAGTATCTCGGACCTGCCTGGTGTGTTCCTTGTTCTTCATGATGCTCTCTGCGCTTTAAACGGACCTCTGAGACTATCACAGTGCAGGTGCATTTATACGGAGACTTGATTACACACAGGTGGATTCTATTTATCATCATTAGTCATTTAGGTCAACATTGGATCATTCAGAGATCCTCACTGAACTTCTGGAGAGAGTTTGCTGCACTGAAAGTAAAGGGGCTGAATAATTTTGCACGCCCAATTTTTCAGTTTTTTATTTGTTAAAAAAGTTTGAAATATCCAATAAATTTCGTTCCACTTCATGATTGTGTCCCACTTGTTGTTGATTCTTCACAAAAAATTACAGTTTCATATCTTTATGTTTGAAGCCTGAAATGTGGCAAAAGGTCGCAAAGTTCAAGGGGGCCGAATACTTTCGCAAGGCACTGTGTATATATATATATATATATATATATATAGTATAGCATGCTAAACTTATATGCTAATACAGTGAAACCCAATGAATATCAAATACTGGTTACTATCAAACATTTCTGTATCAAACTCCTTTATATTTGGCCTAGTTTACAGCAGCTGCATCCCAGATAATGAATATTTATTTCTAGTTCTCTGGTCATTGTGGTTATTTCACTACACTATACAATGTACATGATTTCCAAATATTATTATTTTAACAGTACGTTCAACTTTACCTCAGAGGAATCTGAATTCTAATATATGCTAACTTTTGTTTTGCATAGGAAATCTTATTTTAAAATGTCAGCCCTTAACATTTACCTCCATCTGGATGTCCAACTCCTACTTTAACACAAGATGGCACTATATACACCCATTCAAGTGTTGGATGCAGCACAGAAAACTTAGAATTTCACATGAAATCTATATATATATATATATATATATATATATATATATATATATATATATATATACAATCTATATTATTAAATGGTATGTATAAGATTATCCTGGATACTACAGTTTCTATTAGACACAAAAATAATGGCAAACAGACCCATGTATGTATATATACAGAATGGTGTCCATTATTTTCTTTTATCTAAATAACACTATTCCAAGACGTGACTATTGACATTAAGGGATACTTCTGATTTCTTTGTACTGTATTATACTAGTTTTGTTTCCAAGGACAAACTAGATGTTTTAAAATGCTTTGAAATCAGATTGATTGCAACATTTTTCCTTTTAAGAAACCAATTCTGGGCAGCATGCCTGATAGTGCACAAGTGTAGTACATCTGTGCCCATACAGATGAAATCACCATTAGTAAAGTCCATGACATATTATTATTTTCTAGCCACGATATACAATTCCTTCTTTATTCTCCCTGAATTTAAATACCTGGTAATAAACAGATTGCTGTCATTAATCTTTTGGCCACAGAAGTTGTTGTAGACTGTGGATAGTTATTTCATATTTTCAATACCCGCTGTTGGCAGTAATCTGGAGTCACAGTGTCACACAGAGGGGTAAGTTACAAAAAAGATCAATGTGTGAAATACAACGTCAGCTAGAAAGTGGTACAATACACATTTTTATTAATCATCCGGACATTCCTAGCCGTCTGCTCCTGCTGATTTACGCCCAGGATCACATCTGCCTATTTAGGACACTTATCAACGATTTTTAACATACAAAACTAAGCTATAAGAATTTGGCATTCCTGGACTTGATTTGGAATACAGAACATAAAGAGAAAAAATAGCTTTTCTTTTCTGGTTTAAAATATCTTCCATGATTTTGACTCTTTAATCAAAAACAGCAAATCAGCCCTTAAGCCTGTATTGTGAAATCACGTCTGATTAACATGACATTCCACAATCTGTTTGCCATCTTTGAAATTGCTTTGCATGCTTGTGACAGAGAGTGAATGAATCCGAATCAACAATCTCCCTCTCGACCTGTGAGGGCACTATACAACAGGAACTGTGTGCCTCATACTGAATGGTCGGGCAGTTCATTCCAGGGGCAGTTGGAAGCCGGCCATTCAGGAAGAGGGCGGCGTTACGGTACCAGGAGTCATCGCCCTAGTACGGTGAGCGAAGTTTCAGTCATGAATTGGAGGAGACGTGATTGAACTAGCTATCGGAGGGGGCGGGGCTGAGGGTTCTTTAGGGGGATGTGACGCCGTATCCAGCTCCTTTGTTGTGGTTAATGGGAAGAAACAAGGACTGTGGAAATATGAGTGGAGTGTTTTGTTTATTTGTAACCTGTTCGTATTTGTCTTTATCAAACTGCTAATACAAAGCCAGGAGCTGCAGCACGAAGCCAACGCTAAGTCCGGATCACCACTGCTGAAAGCACCGCAACTGCACAAAGAGCACACACCATCTGGAGACGGGTTTTGTATCTGTGTTGAGTGTCTGTGTTTGTCTTATTATTTCGGGACTGCAAACCCCCTTTGTTATATGCTGGCAATGTTGGGGTAGTGCCAGCCTTATTATTTAACGGTCTCAAACGAAGGAGGAGACTGAATTAAAGGACTGTTTGAACCGTAACTTTGTGTTTGTCGTTGTTGGAGCACCTACATCACCTGTACCCTTGCATTTGCAAGCATGTTGTTACTGTAAGACATTTAATTTCCTGCAGGGATTGTATAGCATAATGTATTGCTATAAGCAGAAGTATTATTACAGGTCAATAAAAAATAAAAAATAAAAGCTTTTCAGTGAGTTAAGGTGGGTCCTGTCACAGTTGCTAAGTAACAAGAGGCACCTGCTTAAGAACTGTGAAAAGATCAAAAAGTGTAAAAAAAATAACGTGTCATCGGAGGGCGCTAGTGACCTTCAGTTCCCCTGATCTGTTGCGGGGAATCTGTACTACTGCTCAAGACACATTACAGAGTAGGGTTGCCACGTCTGGGTTTGACCCAGGCAGTCCGGGAATTGGCATCTGTGTCCAGAGGGCAGGAATTAACAAGCTCCAGTGTAGTCGATAATTTGCTTTCCCCCTCCACTTTTCCCTCCCTTGGCCTTCGCTTCTGCAATCTCACTCTAGTCCCTGACTCTCACTATCTCCTATTCCTGTGCATTTCTAAAATAGACCAGCTTTGCCAAGGTCAATTCATGCAGCTCTGTAAGTTCAACCCTTCTTGGCCATTATTCTTTTCTGTCTGTAGCAACCCTGACAACACTTTTGATCCCTTGTTCATTAATGCAAACAATCCTATCATAACAAAAAAAAACGTTTTTTCTACTCATCTTTCCTCTCTCATTTCTAAAGCTGGTCTGCCCCCCCATTTCTAAACCCCACACTCATTCCATATCGGTGCAGCAACCTCAGCAGCAAAAAATAACGTCAACCAGCATTTAATCATCTCTAAGTCACAAAGCACTTCTCTCCTATTATCATTTCCCAAGGTTCTTTCTCCATGCAGTCCTTGCTCCTGTCCTGTGAATATGTATTTTGGCCCTATGCCAAACATAAATAATTTGATAAAGATTTTTTTATAGTTGCATGTGACAGGGTACACCCCAACCCCATGTTTACTTGTACTTTAGGAGGCTGTGTGGTCCAGTGGTTAAAGAAAAGAGCTTGTAACAAAGAGATCCCCGGTTCAAATCCCACCTCAACCACTGACTCATTGTGTGACCCTGAGCAAGTCACTTAACCTCCTTGTGCTCCGTCTTTCGGGTGAGACGTAAGTGACTCTGCAGCTGATGCATAGTTCACACACCCTAGTCTCTGTAAGTCGCCTTGGATAAAGGCTTCTGCTAAATAAACAAATAATAATAATACTTTGTGTTGTATTAGCATGATTTAAATGTATTGTTTGGTTTGTAAAAACAAGATGTTTGTTAGTGTTTTACAGCATGGATGGAATTAAAATTCACCATCCAGCTAAACGCGTGCAAAATGTGTCCATCTCCAAATTAATTAAGTGATTACCAATTTGGAGATGGTCACGTATATGATCAGCCGCTTTTCAGGGTTGGGTGTTCAGAGAAGAGGAGCGTAAGAAGTAAGATTTAAAAAAAAAAAAGAAAACAATTGCTTCTCGTGCTTAACACCAGCACGATACTTGTGGAATTATTGTATCGGTTTGTTTTGGCCACTGTGCCATTTTTGTTTTGTGTTGAAGTCTTTTGTTTTGTTTAAACGTTTTATTTATGATTTTTAAAAGAATGCGTTTGTGACTCACCCGTAGTACATTGCCTGTGTGTGGTTTCTTCCTGGTCTGTGATGTCACCACTCGACCATCCTGCCACATTGCCACTAGAGGTTAACAAAAGGAATATAACGCACAGACAATATTGGAATAAAGGATAATCCAATGTATTATTGTTTGCGTTTGTCAAAAAGGGTTTGTCCTCTTCAATATCTGTGCTTCATCCATCTGAGTTATCCCGACCACACTATAATGGTATTGTAACTTAATGGTGTTGTAACTGATTGACTATGCTTTTGCAACTTAGAGCAACAATTACCCAATTAGAGAAGATGTTTTCATGGCCTACTTGCATGCTAGAGGTGGTGGAGGTCAGAATGACCCTTTCATTTGGCTATTTTGTGTTTTTGTTGGTTCTCTCTGTTTCTACTGTAGGTTTGTTCTAAGCATTGCAAGCACTGCATTGTTCCTTTAGGATTTCAACTTGGACCCTTGTGAGCAATGCAATGCAGTACAATCTGATCTGTAGACTAACAATGGTTCTAAAACGGTATCCTATACCTAAGGCTTTAAAATATACATACAGACGTGCTCAAATTTGTTGGTAGCCTTACAGCTCATTGAAATAATGCTTCATTCCCCCTGAAAAGTGATGAAATTAAAAGCTATTTTATCATGTATACTTGCATGCCTTTGGTATGTCATAGAATAAAGCAAAGAAGCTGTGAAAAGAGATTTATTATTGCTTATTCTACAAAGATATTCTAAAATGGCCTGGACACATTTGTTGGTACCCCTTAGAAAAGATAATAAAGAATTGGATTATAGTGATATTTCAAACTAATTAGTTTCTTTAATTAGTATCACACATGTCTCCAATCTTGTAATCAGTCATTCAGCCTATTTAAATGGAGAAAAGTAGTCACTGTGCTGTTTGGTATCATTGTGTGCACCACACTGAACATGGACCAGAGAAAGCAAAGGAGAGAGTTGTCTGAGGAGATCAGAAATAAAATAATAGACAAGCATGGTAAAGGTAAAGGCTACAAGACCATCTCCAAGCAGCTTGATGTTCCTGTGACAACAGTTGCAAATATTATTAAGAAGTTTAAGGTCCATGGAACTGTAGCCAACCTCCCTGGGCGCGGCCGCAAGAGGAAAATCGACCCCAGATTGAACAGAAGGATAGCGCGAATGGTAGAAAAAGAACCAAGGATAACTGCCAGAGATACAAGCTGAACTCCAAGGTGAAGGTACGTCAGTTTCTGATCACACCATCCGTCGCTTTTTGAGCGAAAGTGAGCTCCATGGAAGAAGACCCAGGAGGACTCTTTTGACAGAAAAACATAAAAAAGCCAGACTGGAATTTGCTAAAATGCATATTGACAAGCCACAATCCTTCTGGGAGAATGTCCTTTGGACAGATGAGTCAAAACTGGAGCTTTTTGGCAAGTCACATCAGCTCTATGTTCACAGATGAAAAAATGAAGCTTTCAAAGAAAAGAACACCATACCTACAGTGAAACATGGAGGAGGCTCGGTTATGTTTTGGGGCTGCTTTGCTGCGCCTGGCACAGGGTGCCTTGAATCTGTGCAGGGCACAATGAAATCTCAAGACTATCAAGGCATTCTGGAGAGAAACATACTGCCCAGTGTCAGAAAGCTCTGTCTCAGTCGCAGGTCATGGGTCCTCCAACAGGATAATGACCCAAAACACACAGCTAAAAGCACCCAAGAATGGATAAGAACAAAACATTGGACTATTCTGAAGTGGCCTACTATGAGTCCTGATCTGAATCCTATCGAACATCTATGGAAAGAGCTGAAACTTGCAGTCTGGAGAAGACACCCATCAAACCTGAGACAGCTGGAGCAGTTTGCTCAGGAAGAGTGGGCCAAACTACCTGTTAACAGGTGCAGAAGTCTCATTGAGAGCTACAGAAAACGTTTGATTGCAGTGATTGCCTCTAAAGGTTGTGCAACAAAATATTAGGTTAGCGGTCCCATCATTTTTGTCCATGCCATTTTCATTTGTTTTATTATTTACAATATTATGTTGAATAAAAAATCAAAAGCAAAGTCTGATTTCTATTAAATATGGAATAAACAATGGTGGATGCCAATTACTTTCCTCAGTTTCAAGTTATTTCAGAGAAAATTGTGCATTCTTCGTTTTTTGTGGAGGGGTACCAACAAATTTGAGCACGTCTGTAAAGTAGCACCCACAATCCAAGGTTCTGCAATAAAGCTGTTCAGTGTCAAGTTGTATATAGGTCCCCCATTCATGTATTAAGCAAGGAAAGCCCTATCTTGCTAAGTCTATGAGTTATTAAAAAATCGGGAGTTATTATTGGAAAAGACGGCATGTAATAATATTTCTCCCAGAAAATAACCTTCAGCAAAGTTAATTGAGAAAATGTTAAACTAGATTTAAGAGGATAAACAAAAATTCCACGTAAGCCACTACACGCCTATAACTAATTACTGTTCTATTAAAGGTTTGCTGCAGTATATGTCTATTATATAATGTGGTAATGCTTTATTATGCTACATAATTATTTATTTTAACCCACTTTTATACCATTCCTAATTTCTCCAGAGGAGTAATTGAGTTTGTACCATCTAGAATGCAGCAGAACTATAAATTATATGAACACCTTATTAACTTTCTTTAAAAGGAAAAATAAGGAAGGAACCTAATAAGTGCTTGTGACAGAAATATGAGTTTTGGTTGTAAATCTCCCTCCCGACCTATGAGGGTGCTAAGCAGCGAAAGAGACAGGCTGGCCTGACAGTTCTTTCCCTGGGCCGGGAAGTCGGTCACTCTGGAAGGCGGCGAGACTCTGTTGCAGGAACGTATTGACCCGGAAGGGAAACGACATAGCAGTTGCAGACAGTAGAGACAGCTGCACTCGTTTACCAAGGGGTCATGTGTGATAGCATAAAGGGGATGGAGGATCGTAAATCTTTTTCTTCGCTTGGTTCAGAACGACAAGGAACTGGAAGGACCGGGAGAGTTTCCCATTTGTATTGTATTGCAAACAAAATAGTTTGAGTGTTTTGTTTGTTTGTATCACTGTTAGTAATTGTTTTTTTGTTTTGTAAATTCACTAGACGGCTAACACGTCTCCGGAGCTGTCGCCTTGGGCCAGCACTACCCGGAACAACAACATTACAGTCACTGTTCTATTTGTTTTCACCACGAGCACTACTGCACGCACCCGGACTGGTGACCGTGTCAAGTATTATTGTGGAACGGATAACGTGTTATTATTATTTGGTTTGCAAATCATTATTATTGTTTCCTTTCATGCTTTACACATTGGTGTGTATTGCCGGAGGATTATTGTTTGGTCGCCAGACTGGGAGTTTTTACAAATAAAAGACCCCTTTTCCAAACCGGATTATAGTTTCCTTTTTTTTTTTTTTTTTTAAATTTAGTCCTTGCCAATTAGTTTTTATTATTTTCTCCCCAATTATTTTTTAGGCTCAGCTCACCACTACCACCCCTGCGCTGACTCGGGAGGGGCGAAGATGAACACACGCTGTCCTCCGAAGCGTGTGCCGTCAGCCGCCCGCTTCTTTACACATTGCAAGCTCACTGTGCAGCCGCCTCAGAGCTACAGTGTCGGAGGACAATGCAGCTCTGGGCAGCTTACAGGCAAGCCCGCAGGCGCCCGGCCAGACTACAGGGGTCGCTGGTGTGCGGTGAGCCGAGGACACCCTGGCCGACCTAACCCTCCCTCCCCCCGGACAACGCTCGGCCAATTGAGCGCCACCCCCTGGGAGCTCCCGTCCACGGTCAGCTGTCGAATATCCTAGACTCGAACCAGCGACGTCCAGACTATAGAGCGCATCCTGCACTCTAGCGAGTGCTTTTACTGGATGCGCCACTCGGGAGCCCACGATTTATAGTTTCCTTTTGTGTGATTATTCCTGCACTGCATCACCTCTGCACCTGTTTCTACTCAGCAGCCACTTTGCCACAGTGCTATATACCCCATTATTATTGTTTCCTTTCATGCTTTACACATTGGTGTGTATTGCCAGAGGATTGTTTGGTCGCCAGACTGGGAGTTTTTACAAATAAAAGACCCCTTTTCCAAACCGGATTATAGTTTCCTTTTGTGTGATTATTCCTGCACTGCATCACCTCTGCACCTGTTTCTACTCAGCAGCCACTTTGCCACAGTGCTATATACCATATAAAACCTGTTTATAACATTTAATAACAAGTATTAACATTTTGTTCTGAGTGGTTTACTAGTATATCAGAGTTATCTGTGCCAAACACTTCAAATCTCGAGCCTGTACGCATTTGGAAGTTTCCTCCAAATCTCAGAATCACTTCAGAAAAATCTCAGGCAACATACCATTTTATTTATATATTTATTTATTTCTTAGCAGATGCCCTCATCCAAGGTGACTTACAGTTGTTTCAAAATATCACAATACAAAGTATCACATTACATAATATCACATTATAGATACAAGCAGTTATAAGGTACAGTAAAATCAGTAGATAATAAGATCTACTGATCTACTGATCAAATTCAAATGAGCAAAATAAAGAATACAGTAAATAATTACATTTAAGAACAAATTCGACTAAAAGCATATTTGCTTATAATGTATCTCTCAATCAGCAAAGGTGTCACCACACTGCATTTTACTGTTCAATACTTAATTAGTAGGAGGAGCCTTATGTCTATAGGTGACATCACATATTAGTTTTCATTGTGGGTGTTTTAAGTAACTGAGAGCGAGACTTCTTCCTCTCACTCAGATCACCGATGAAATCTGCTCTGTAGTGCTGTGAGCTGCTCAGAGGGAGTGGAACTGAGCTTGTCGTTAAGTGCTTTCTTTCACTGAGCTGCTCTGAGCGGCTCACTTAATGCACCCACAATCTCGGGTACAGGTAGTGTTTTTTTATATATTTTTATTTAGTGTGCCCTATTATTTTACCCCCAATTTCCAATGAAGTAAGTAACAGCTACCTCATTTAATGAAAATCTGAATGCATGCTTCTTCCCTCACAACGTTATAAGAAACTCAACGCAGTTTTTTTTTTGTTTCAACCAAGCATTTATTGAAACACTGCAATGAAGATCACGTGAGAGAAAACACAGCACAGAGAGTTTACAGTTTGTTTTCGAAAAAAAAAAATATGTTTACTTGCATTCTGCACTTATAGCATTGGTAAGACTGTAGTACCATATTTGACATTTAAATTCAAAGAAAAGTTACACTACACATGAACAAAACCAAATTAATCTTCTGAAACCTATAAATATTAAACCCTCTCCCTGCAGCAAAGCTAAAGCAGACCTGTGTTTATTTATTTATTTATTTGGTTTATTTGTTTTTTGTTATGTTTGGTTTTAAGTAGCCAGAAGCATGAAATTAAAAAAGAATTCTTTACTGATGCAGG
This sequence comes from Acipenser ruthenus, assembly GCF_902713425.1. NCBI lineage: Eukaryota > Metazoa > Chordata > Actinopteri > Acipenseriformes > Acipenseridae > Acipenser > Acipenser ruthenus. The sequence goes on along the minus strand of NC_081193.1, from coordinate 48,488,986 downwards.
TCAATAAATCTTTATTTGGTTAAGTAACATAGACTACTATTAGCTAGTGTAGATGATTTAAACACAAACAAGAGTGATAGAATATTAAACAGGTTAAGAAATTAAATATTAATACAATTAACTGTAGATATTATGATGTATCCTTTTAAGATTCTCTGTTTCGAACATATAATAGACCTGACTGTGAATTACATGTGAAACAAATCAATTGGGGGGACTTATTCTTATTCAGCCACTAATTCTTGCAGCTGAATTTGAATAACAGACGCTTCTTAAAAAAGATACTCTGTAGATAAACCATTCCAAGTTCTAAACACTGTATAAAATCCACAGAATTATCAAAAGTGACCAGCTATGTGATTTCTGAAATGTGTGCAGTCAGGTGGAAATAGCATGGTCAGTTAACTAGAAGCTTGAAAGAAAATGACCCAAAGCAAAATACAGTAGTAGTGTGCCAGTCATCTTATTCAGAGAGATAGATGGGTTTATATAGGAGGCTTCTTGGTCCAGTGGTTAAAGAAAAGGACTTGATATCAGGAGGTCCCCGGTTCTAATCCCTCTCATCCACTAACTGTGTTGGACCCTGAGCAAGTCACTTAACCTCCTTGTGATCTGTCCTTTGGATAAGACAGAAAACCAAGGTCCTATTGTAAATTAATATAGCAGTTGTTGATGTTCAAACCCTGGCCTCTGTAAGTTGCTTTGAATAAAAGCATTTGCTAAATGACTAATTAATAATAATCTTTTTAGCCCACAGCAACATTTCCATATCTCCATGAAATGTCATGGTTCATACCTTTAACACACAGCAGTGTGTGCTACAGTTAAAATGCCAACAGGTGCCAAAGGAATAGCAGATCTGTTCTTGAACACTTGTCTTTTCACAGCTATTTCTAAGGAGCACAGGTCTTTATTTTGTAGAAACATAATACTGTATAATATCTATGGATTCTGTTGGTTGAATCTATTTTAAAAGTGCATGTTATATCACCTTCGATCAAATTATATATATATATATTTTTTTTTAATTATTAAAAACAGTTTTTGTGAATTATTTGGGGTATGAGATGATGCTCTACTAAGACTCATTATATACCCACAGTGACCAAAGGGTTAAATGCTAGGAAACAAAGCTTTTAATAGGGAATATATTTCAAGATAACAAATAAATATTGATACAATATTTACAATTACAAAATGGTATCTCACACACATACACACACTTCAAAACATTTGTTTTTTATAATCAGAATTCTGTGACACTTTAGCCCCTATTTTTTTAAACCTTATTTATTGCTTATTGTAACCATATATATTGCATACCATGACAAGTGTCATCTTGGTATTCTGCCTTCAAAACATTGCCTACACTGAAGTCTAGAAGCTGGATCCAATATGGTTGTGATGCAAACAGTTGAAACATTCCCTTTGATATCAATATAAAAATAAATACTGACACATAATTACAACATCACCACAACATATGCAACAGAGTCAGACTCTTACAATTTAATTAATAACTGTGTCAGAGTGCTGGGAGTGTGACACCCTGCATAATTCATGCCACAGAAGACTGATCTTTTATAGTTGGTCTTTATCTGTTTTGTTTCAGACGCAAGATAAAACACATGTTGATAGATTATCATTAGATATTCCTATACTGATGTGATCATATCTATTCAAAATAGGAAACAGATAAATGTCTGCTATCAGGGAAGTACCAGCCATCAATAAATTCAACTTAGACATCCAGCTAAATTCATGTTCAGAATATCAAGTACTGTTCTAGCAGACTTGCCAGACATACTGAGAAATGATTATTTCTACACTGTTCTGCTTGGACAGAAGTAAATTAATAATGACACTTACGCACTCTCTACTGTACTGTTTGTTTCTCGGATTTCTGAAATTAAAATAAAATGTTCTCCTTTCCTAAAAAACAAGAGGTAATTAAAGACAGGAATTAACACTTCTAAAATATGTCCCTGTTACTCCATCATAGGGTTCTATTGATACATAAAAGTAGTTTTCTATGTATTACCCTGCCAGAATTACAGGTGTATTTGTTTATATTATATGGCAACGCATAGCTGCCATATAGAGCAAAAAAAAAAAAATCAGCACATAAAATAGTAGAACAGTATAATTATGTTATTACATGATAATTATTACGTTAAAACATGATTATTATGTTTTAACGTAATAATTATCTTGTGATAACAGAAATAATGATTACTTCTTATGTGAAAACAGAAGCAAAACCAGTGCTAGTATTTTTTCTGTCCCAAATCTCTACGTAGTTGCATGGGACACCCCATTCTTGATTTCACAGCCTCCATAAAATAACGTGCTACTATGGCCGCATCACTGTTAGTTGTGTATGCTTCTAACCAAATTATGTATCTACAATATCCATCAAGTGCACCGTTAATGCAGACTCCATAGGGTTTCCGTTTATCATTGGAATCAGCAAGCACTCAAGAGTAGAAAAACTGATAGTACTATCCGGGTTAAAATGGAGTGACATAATTGCTTTAGCTGAGCTGTCTGAAAGTCTTATTACATGTAAGTAGCAACATATTTTGTATGTGTGGATTGTGACAGACCTGGACATTAAATACACTGTTAAATTCTGCAGTTATTAAGGAAAAAATATATATGGAGGCACTGGTTAATATTGTGTCGATTACACTTACACTTTAATAATATGTTAAAACAATAAAGAAAGGAGAACAGAATGGATCACACAATGCAAAGGCATTATACATTTTTATTACAGTAGGACTGGCACTCAATTCTTCTGCTGTTTCCTGAGGGAACCTTCAACCATGAATTATTAATGCATTTCTTTAAACTAATTCAGCTTCAACTTCTCTTATTCAGCATTTCCATTTTCAGACATTGTATTAAACATGTTATCATAAAGAATTACAGGCACTTGTAACTATACTTAATTTCATATGCCAATGACAGCTGTCATATATATGGCTGCGGCAATGACACTCCTAAAGCTACTGACAATATACCCGGTTTTGCAACTGACACTTCAATGTATAAGCTATGACAGAACAGCAACATAATTGTATCCTGTTTTTATCCTGCAGAGCTGTCAATCTAGATCAAGTATGTACAGCTGCAAAGCTGCATTAAAAGCTGTTGGAGACCGTCAGCATTAAATATAACATAAAAGGTTATTTTTAGTACTAGTCCCCTACTTAGAAAAAAAGTACTTCTGTTTGTGCCTCATTTTATTAATTCACAATCTCTAGTGGAGATCTCCTACCATTTTATTAACAACAATTCACACAATATAAACACACATTCAATGTTTGTGTCTAACATACTGCAAAATGAATGTACTGTGGTTGCAAGTTAGAATGGTGCTGTGTTAGCACACTTGCAGCGAAATAGCTGAAAGATGCTATTTCAAGAACATTACTCCCACATTGTTTCTTCAAAATGATGACAAATGGGTTTTATTTCTTTAAAGTAAAACATACATTTCTGGAATACTCTTTTGAATAACCAGTATTAGACTTAGCAAATTTGTACTTCAGTTTTCAATTTTATATAATTGTATGGAATTTTAAGGGGGGCACTGTGTATAGCACTGTGGGTTCACATGTTGTTGTCAGGAATGAGACTCAGGGGTAGATTTACTAAGATGGGCCAGTCGCAGCGCAAATTGCAATTTTAGGCTAGTCGAAGGGCAATTTGCATTTTCATTACGACAATTCACAAAGTATACATTGTGTCGTATGTACTAAGAGAAAATATGTTAATGAAAAGAGACGCAATATACTAATTTAAATATGTGTTGCGTCTTCTTAGCGAGATCTCTAGCATTGCGAGAGTCGTGTGACATTGTTCAAATAAATAGCAGGAGTTGAGTTATGGTTTGCTGCAGCAGAGGGTGCCCGAAGGATAACGTCTATAAATGCAACAGTATAAAAAGAATCAAAATAGCATTGTTTTTGTTAAATGTAAACGTCATCTGTACAATGCATTCTGTCCCATCTTCATTTTAACTATTTTAATACTGTTATATATGTATAAAAAATGAAAGGCAGGTTAATCCCATCAGATTCTCTAGTGGCACCCCGATCTTCACACCCAAAAAGCTTTTCATAATCATACGGTAGCCCCTCGCTAAACCGGACATGTTTGTCCGACATAAGGAGGTGTCGGGTTTAAAAACAATACAATAAAATCACACACACATACCTTTTATAGTGCTCAATGCATTTTAAATGTAAATCATTCCACTGAAATAATACTAATGTGTTTTGGGTAGGCTACAAATTACATTATGTCAAAATATAAATCTGTACAGTAGAATACCTAGCGCACTTTCTTTGTACAATGCGAATAAAAGATTATTTTAAATTGAAACAAAATGATTTTAGCAGGTTTTTTTTATTTTTGTATTATTATTATTTTTAACTTGGCCTACTTAATAGCCTATACAATTAACACAAAATAGATCATGGTCCTATACAGATGCTCAGGATGATCTGGAGCGGTTAGTGGCACATCTGTGCAGTCCATTCGCTCCAACAGTTTGGGGAAACCAGAAATGTCATAGAAATTTGTTTTCAAGGCTTGTAAGTACTATGGCGGAGTGTCCCGCCCCTTTGTTTATTATTTATTTTATATTATGATTTATGTTTATACTACGGCGAAGCGCCGCTTATTTGTTATTGTTTTTTAAAAACCTTGTGAGAATGCGTGACTGATCAGCTACTGATTATTTAAGTAGCTGACAGTCACGCATCCTTACTAAACTCGTGCAGACTGTGGCGGTAATAAGATAATTAACAGCTAGTTAACCCCTCGGCCAGAATATAAAAGCCTCCAGCTGTCCGCGCTAAAGGGGAGAGTGTACAAAGGAGAGTACGGGAGAGCGAGCAAGGAGAGAGCGAGATTTAGAAAGTGAAACAACTGCTAAGCGTGCTGGTTTTACCCCAGCAAGATACTTATTTGTTTATTTCTATTTGTTTGGCCAACGTGCCCTTTTGTTTAGTGTTTGGTGTTTTGTTTGTTTTGTTTATTTAATAAAATAGCTGAGCGCCGTAGCGCTCAGTTTCACATCCGCCATTCATTATTTGGTTTCTGTTACTTCCTGGTCCGTGACGTCACCACTCACACGCCACTCAACAACAGCTCGGCCACAGTACACCCTGCCTCAAATTCATTGAGCACAACTGGAAAATGGAAATGGAAAAAATGGACAGGGAAATACCAGCAACAATTGAGACTGTTTAAAACGTGCTTTCAAAAGTTCTTAACAAATTGATGCAATTGTAAGTGTCGCAATTGCCGGCAGCTTTAGTACATCTCATTATCATATTTGAGAACCCTATTTGTACTACAGTCACCATGTTTGTGTTAACGTGATTCACCCACATAAGCGATGGACGGTATAAACTCCCACACAACAACCTGACATTCAAAATGTCCCCCAATCACCAGTACAGTAATCAAAACAAACAAGCGTGTATGCAGTTAAAATTTTTTATAAAGACACTCATTACACTAATAAAAAAGATTATTCATTAAAACCTATGAATGTAATAAAAGTACAGTAATCTGTCGCGTATCTGACTGCGGTGGGACCAGAGTAAGGGCAGATATGTCAAAAGGCAGATAAATGAATCCTGTTTTAAATACCATCATACACAGCTGTAACAATTACTGTACTATATTATTATTGTTTTGAGATTCAGCCTTTATTAAGGAGCTCCCCTAAATCCCTTGTTTAAAAAGATATTGGATACTAATGCTTGAGACAGAATAGGCATCTGCTGTGTGGATGCCTGCATTCGCCGCTGAGTGACAGGCAGGAGATCAAGATGGAAGTTGAAGTTGATACGCCTGTGGCAAAGTGGCTGCTGATTGGAAACAGGTGCAGAGGTGATATAGTTTGGAAAAAGGGGTCTTATATTTGTAACTCTTGGTCTGGCAACCAAACAGTAAACCTCCGGCAATACACACCAATGTGTAAAGCATGGAGATAACAATAATAAATGGTTTGCAGTCCAAATAATAAACAAACGTTATCCGCCCCCCCAACACAGTACACGGTCACCAGTCCAGGTGCATGCAGTAGTGCTCATGGTGGGTGATAACAACTATACAGTGACTGTAGTGTTGTTCCGGGTAGTGCTGGCCCAAGGCGACAGCTCTGGATACGTGTTAGCTGTCTAGGGATTTACAAAACAAAAGACAATTACTAACAACGACAAACATACAAAAACACTCACAAATGCTTTTCTTTTTGGGTTTATCCCAGTTCTTCCAGTTTCACTCTTTTTAAATCAAGCGAAGGAGTAGATTGTGACTCTCAGTCTCCTTTTATGCTATCACGCATGACCCCTTGGTAAACGAGTGCAGCTGTCTCTACAATATGCAGCTGCTACGTCGTTTCCCTTCCAGGTCAATACTTTTCTGCACCGGAGTCTCACCTTCTTCCAGACTGACTGACTGGGAAAGAACTGTCTGGCCAGCCCGTCCAAAGAACTCTACTTTTGCCGCTCAGCGCCCTCACAGGCCGGGAGGGAGATTTACAACCAAGATTATTTGATTTCCATTACACGAGAGTAGATGTTAAAACTTCATGCTGATTTGAACTCGGCTCTCGCCAAGATAAGCACCAACTAAGACGTAGCTTTACAGTAAACTAATGTGATCCATATATGTCTCCATCCATTTACGTTTCCTTCCATATGATGATGTAGATATCCTTCTGTCTGGTGTTAATGGCTGAAGTGTAATGCTGGCTCCAGGGATCAGCTTATTTTGCCTCCCTGGCGCATCAGCACACAAAACGGCTGCGATGCTGGCTCCGGGGATCAACCACAGTGCGGCCTTCCAAGCGCATCAGCATGACAACCATCTGGATTGAGCCAAGTAGGGTACATCTCTGGGGTCTTCAAGTGGGCACCTTCCATCCTCAGTGTTTCGTCGACTAGCCCACGACACCTCAAGAGGGCTCGACGGTGATTCTGGCGTCCCAGCATCCCGTCCCCCACTCAACTCAGCCCAGCTTACTTACCTGTACATCAGTGTTTCTTTCTTTCTATTGTGCTTGAGATCCCCAGCCAGAATCTTTCCATCTCAACCACAGCCAGTTGCTGCTCCTCTCTGCTGCTTCAGATAAGTTCTTCACTGTGCGACGCAACTCTTGGCCACTGAATCCGACGTCTCTGAGAAACCGGGAGGTAGAGTGTGCCAGAAAACCTCGACAACCCACTTCCACTGGGTAAACCCGGACTCTCCATCCAGTATTTCTGTCACATGGCCTCCAGTTTTACTATTAGGTCAAAGGGCAGGCCATCCAAGGACAGAGTAGAAAGTAAGCACATTCACTACAGCACATTCAACACAATGAATTGCAGCAGATTCCATACTTACTAATATTTACACCGCAATAATTCTACAATAATTTAACACAGTAGCACATATTTAAAATAGCAATGTATTATTTCTGTAAAATAACAATCAATCTTAGTTATTGATATATATAATCCCACTCATTATATAGAGCAGGGGTGCCCAATTCCGGTCCTGGAGGGCCGGTGTCCTCCTGGCTTTTGTTCCAACTGCCCCCTAAATTACTTAATTGGACCAATCAAGCACTTATTAGAAGCTTAATTGGCCCAATTAAGCAATTATATATATATATATATATATATATATATATATATATATATATAAATATATAGTGGAAGTGCACCTCTAGTGGTGAAAAGTAGGGCATTGCTTCCTTTAAGTAGGGAATAACTTGTACGGGTGGAGGCAGACAGATGACAGGAGAGGTAGAATAAAGCACTATCGTGCACATTTATTGTGGCACACTTCGTGCACAGTTCTCAAAAGTAACAAAATATTATTTTCATACAGCAAAGAAATATGTCGTGAAAGGCGCTATGTGACGGGGGTACATCCTGCCCCTGTGTGTATTTTGTATTATTTTGTTGTATTATTATTTAAATATATGGTTTGGTGTGTTAAAAACATAATGTTTTGTTATGGTTGTTTTGGAGCATGGATGGGGTTAATATTCCTCATCAATGCTAAACTCGTGTAGAATGTGACCATCTACAGATTGATTAATTTATTGCTAGACTGGAGAGTATAAAAACCCACAGCTTTGGCTGAACGAGGTTTGGTTTTGTTCAGAGGAGGAACGTAAGTGAAAGATACAAATAATAATTGCTAATGGTGCTGGCTTTAAACCAGCACGTTACTTATTTCTGTGTTTGTACACTGTGTGTTGTAGTGTCTGTTTATTTTGGCCAACGTGCCTTTTTTGTTTTATAAAAGTGTTTTGTTTTGTTCACCCATTTTATTTAATTAATAAACTTGTGCATCAGCGCTTCACACTCAGTATTGTTGTCTGTCTCTTCCTGGGCTGCCGTCACCACATGCCTATCCGTGACATGTTTGCTAAACAATAAACTACCCTACCTAATGAGGCGGGCTAGTCCCTTTACCTCCAAAATAAAATGATAAACACTTGGTTAAAAAATACAAAAGAAAACCAGGTAACAGTTAACAGAAAATAAAGAAAAATACTTAAACCTTTTTCAAACATTTCCTGAAAACAATCACCTCAGCGAACACTCAGTTCATTGCCTCAAACTCTCTATTTTTAAATAAAGGAGCTAGCTCTCCTTTTATAGGATGTGGCTGGGCTTAATTAATCCTCAATTGATCAATTACACACCAGCCACATTCTGCAGGGATTTGGCAGAGATGAGATTTTAACCCCATCCCTGCCAAACTAATTTAAAATCATTATTTTCACACCCTTTTAACAAAAACACGCTTTCCATCTGTGCAAGGCTTGTGCCCTGTCACTATATATATATATATATATATATATATATATATATATGTGTGTGACCAGATGTCCCGTTTTAGCTGGAACAGTCCTGGTTTTCCATCAAAGGTCCTGGTATCCTGACATTATAATAATAATAATAATAATAATAATAATAATAATAAACTCAATATAAAAATATGAATACGCTTATAACACAATATGGCAGGTTAAATTAATTAGCTACAAAGTGCGGGAGTGTACTGAAATGAGTTAGCTGCCTAAAAAAAGTAATTTCACATTTCACAGACTGCAGATGTTATAAATCACTCCAGCTACACTTTCTTTTATTTAATTAGGTTTGATGTTTTTTGAAACTAACTGGTGCAGCTCCTGGCATCTGTGTAATTGCACCCTGCCAAACAGACTACTAGACAGATGTACTTCGGGCTGCTTTGGTAAAAACACATATTTCCATTTTCCAGCATGCTTCAATCAGTGTATTTACATAGCCAGTAATATTCCACTAGTATTCTGAATACTGAATAATCTGAATATATATTCCGTCATGTAAACAGCATATTCGGAATATTGGAGGTGGAATATTCCACTAGTATGCGGAATACTAGTGGAATATAAAGCCATGTAAACAGCATATTCCGACTATGAAGCGTAACCTACAACAGACAATTGTAACAATTGTTTACTGTTTTGAGTATTCACAATAACGAATACTCAAAACAGTAAACATGATGAGGAGACATCACTTTTATTAAGAATTTTAAAGTCGTAAAACAGCTTGATGGCAAGAAACAGAAATGTGCAGAAGTGTTTAAAAGCATGGCAGAAAAAAATCATGAAGTGGGATTTGAGAGAACTGTGGATCATCGATATAAAGTTTTAAATGTACAGTACTATAAAGCAAAAGGCTAAAAAAAACAGAACAGAAATGGGACGAATCTATCAATTTTTCCTTACTTCAACCTTATGAATGACATACTGGGTGATCGCCCTTTGTCTTCACTGACCCGGTGTAGCATGTGAAAGTACATCCCGTGAGATAGTGCACCCCTTCTGCGCAGCAGTGTGCCTTAACATGTGCACGTCATGCGATGTGAGGGGAGACGATGGAAAAAACCTTTAAAAAAATGTAGTCGTCACCAATTTTTTACCCCGGTTTTCTCCCCCATTTAATATGCCCAATTATTATCTGTATCCTCAGCTCACCGCTCGCAACCCCTCCGCCGACTCGGGAAACGGCGGCTGGAACACGCGTCCTCCGAAACGTGCTCCTGCCAAGCCGTCATTTTTCGCACTGCAGATCCATGGCAATGCCACCAGACCTATAGTGCCGGAGGACAACACAGATCTGGCGGCTCCACTGCAGAACCACAGACGCCCTATCGGCCACAGGGGTCGCTGATGCGCGGTGAGCCGTGGATTCCCCTGCCGACCTAAGCCCTCCCTACCCGGGCAGCGCTCTGCCAATTGTGTGCCGCCCCCTAGGAACTCCCGGTCACGGTCGGCTCTGACATAGCCTGGATTCGAATCTGCGATCTCCAGGCTATAGGACACATCCTCCACTCTGCGCAAAGCGCCTTTACTGGATGCGCCACTCGGGAGCTTGTACTCTTGTACTCATCCACCGATGCCTTGACGAGACTGCACCCAGCTACCTCCAGACACTCATCTCTCCCTACACCCCCACCCGACCTCTCCACTCCGCCTGCACTAGAAGACTGGCTGTATCTCCTCTACGCTCCCCTGCCTCCAGAGCCCGCTCCTTCCCCACCCTCGCCCCGCAGTGACAACACCTGTAAAACTCAACTCTTCCCTTCTGGACAAGATAGCATTCTGCGTTTAATGCACTTTAACTTGCACTTATCTACTCCCTGTTTTACTGAATTTAATCCTGCACTTAACCCAGTCTGTAGTATTTTGTATCTTGCTCTTAATTGTACTGTAATTCTTGATATGTATTTTATGTTGTATACAACTGTAAGTCGCCTTGGGTAAGGGCATCTGCTAAGAAATAAATAATAATAATAATAATGTCAGATAACCTTGGCACAACCTGTCTTTTATCATTGAGCAGCAGCCTCTTATCCTTGAGAGAATTATTCTGTTTTTCATGTATGGGGCACTTGTGCTTATGTGAAGATGCTGTGCTTTGCCAGCTGTTTTGAATAAAATATGAGTTCCACTGTTCTGTTTATACGGCTTCCCTTTTTTGATGTATAACCTTAAATAACTGCAGAATAAAGTTACAAGCTATTGTTTAGCTTTAAAATCAATACAGTTCCACACTAGCTGCAGTAACCCAATTAAAATGCACAGCGACAACAAGTGCTATTCTAAGTTCTTTAAAACATGTGCATACACAAATGCATATAGAAAATAATAGGTGGGCTAAAGTGAAATACAAGGTTATCATTTGCATCAAAGTTCTGGTGACATCATAAATCACTATCGCAAAGCCATGTTTGGCAGGATGCAATGTCATCAGAACCCTGAGATGAAAATTAGAACCCACAGTAACCACAGCAAGCCCATTTATATTTTTTTAGAACACACAGAATGACTTTTGTTGAGTTTTATTTATTTATTTATTTATTTTTATAGAAGATCACATCCAAGTGTGGGTTTCTACTATACAAACATTTAAAGAGTAAGTAGCAGGGTTCCGAAAAAATATAGTGTTACATGTCCCCACGTCTTGCAACAACTGTTTAAATAACTTACCTGTCATTTTTCTTTTCATTGTTAACACCCTGATAACTTATAAGTTTAAAGTCTGTTTCAAAGCTCTTTTCAAAATGTCCTCTCTAGAGCACTGATAATTTAAGGATTATTGCCCACATTGTCAAACATGTAACACAGCAATAACGATCCATAATGTTGTACGGGACAGAAAAAGCCAGAGTACTGTTTTTTTTTTTTATCTTCTTCCTGCAGTGATCTCAAACCCAAGTGCACTAGAGCAGACATTTTGAAAAGAGCTTTGAAACAGACTTTAAAGTAATAAATGTAAAAAGTTGTAGTATCACTTGGGGACTGTAACAACGAGAGAAAGAGTCTAAGCTGTAAATCTCCCTCCCGACCAGAAAGGCCGCTGTGTAAGGTGGACGGTATGCTTCCCTGTAGAGGGCTAGGTCGGCCAGGGTGTCCTCGGCTCACTGCGCACCAGCGACCCCTGTAGTCTGGCTGGGTGCCTGCGAGCTTGCCTGTAAGCTGCCCAGGGCTGCGTTGTCCCCCGACGCTGTAGCTCTGGGTGGCTGCATGGTGAGTCTGCAGTGTGCAAAAAAGCAGTCGGCTGATGGTACATCCTTCGGAGGACAGCTTGTGCTCGTCTTCGCCGCTCCAGAGTCACCGCAGGGGTGGTAGCGTGGGCTGAGCCTAAAAAAAAAAATTGGACATTACTAAATTGGGGAGAAAACAATAAAAATAATTGGCAACCACTAAATTTTAAAAAAAGGGGACGCTGTGAGTACTGCCCCTTACGCCGAGACAATACGAACCGGACGGAGCCTTTATATTGTATTTGTTTGTTGTGTTGTAGAGGGGTAGCAGAGATTGGGAGCTGCAGCCACAGAGCCAGCTCAGTCACCTGATTCACCGCTTCACCGCAGAGCACAGCACAGCACAGCGACTGACGGGCACTCTCACCACACTCAAAGAGCACAGTGAACGAAGGATTGTGGTTAAAGGAGTGTTTGTTTTTGCTCGAGACTGCAATCCGCCGTGTTTTGGATTCCCCTGTACCATTGCTGGTATAGGAGTGACCTGTTTTTATTTTTGTATATATAAATATTATTAAAACACAGGCATTTTGTGGAAGTAAAACTGTTGTTGTGTGCATCATTTCACTACCCACCACTCACCACCCTGTCACAAGGACATATAACACAATATTTTTAGGAACCCCGTTACTCACTCTTTAAGATCTAATGTTCCTGTCCTGGCTAATTCCCCTCTGCTCTTTATTCAATTTACATTTTAAAAGTCTTGAAATCTCCAACCACCTCTCTTTTATTCTTTGATTACAGGACCCAGGAAAGAAAGAGTTAAATCTTACAACATTCACTAAGGCACACATCATAGTATAAAAATGACAGTAGAACAGTCAGCTACGCTTACTACAGTCTGTCCATTGGAAATGCCAAGATTTGTTTGAATCACAGAAAAACATATACTGTACAATAAATGAGGTTTAACAATGGTCATATTGCTACTTCATACAATCTGATTAATTCTATCCATTTGTCACAAAAAATGTGCACATATTTTTCTGTTTTTTTACAACAATGCTGTCTCTTTCAATACTCAAGAGTTAATTTTCATATAATTTAATAAATTAAAAACAAACAAATGTAGACTTTACTAACCTTTACATAACCTTTAGTTTTGTTAAACTGTTTGCTAGTGAACTAATTCCATACATCTTACTGTGCTATTTGCTATGCAGATCCTGTATCTGCAGTTTGAAAAGAAGCAAACATGTGATTACATTTGTGTAAATTATATCTGATACCATACTAGGTAAGTCATGCAGATATAGCTTTTTTCACCTTTTTAATTGTTATTTTTTTAACTTAAATATATTTTTGCTGTAGCACAACTGTAGTGAATCTATGGATTATTTTTTTCTGTCTTGTGTCTTTTTTCCTGCTGACAAAGCAAGAAGTTTTCTGCTCTATGCTGGACTTCTTCCAGTAGAGTGTTTCCAGGCAGCGTTCAGTGGTATAAAAACACTGAATGCATTCTTTTTTCAGTATATTTGACTGTATCCATGACAACAAGCTAGCTCTCTCTCTCTCTCTCTCTCTCTCTCTCTCTCTCTCTCTCTCTCTCTCTCTCTCTCTCTCTCTCTCTCTCTCTCTCTCTCTCTCTCTCTGGGATATGCCAACACATCTTGCCAGCTTACGGCCACCCTCTATAGACTAGCTGTAAAAATATAGAATACACACATACTGGCTATGGAAGCTGGGTTTTATGAAGTCACAAAAAGGCATGCATTTAATAAAAAAAAATATATATTTGGCCAAATCAATAAAAGACTGTTTAAATTGGACATATTTAGACAGCACGGTCAGTTACCTAAAACACTTACCTCAGGTCTGAAATGCTACAGAACAGATCCCAGATATATCAAAAAAGAGTTTCCAGAATGCCTTGCTCTCCATCCCTTAGAACTGTGCTTGTGATGAAAATACTGTATCAAAGGTCATGTTGTGTTTGAGTATTGTATGCTGACCTGAGTGACCCAGCCGACACAGTGGATGAGGACAATTTTGTCCAGGAGGGGGAAGGACTTCCAGTTGATTGTTTCTCGCAAGGTGAGACATAGGGCTGTATGTATCATTGATTCTTCTTTTTGTATCTTGACTTTTCGTTGGTTTTTGTGACTTCGTAGTCCTACCCGTGATCTAGTAAAGTCATTTTCACTCACATAACTTAGTTTCATCCCTGCTGTGATAGTTTAGTTTGTTTCAAACTACTTTCGTATGGAAATGTATGAATCTCATTACAATATCGAAGTTTCGCGCCTCCCTTTGATGTATTATTTCTTCCTGATTTATGACTTTGGTTTGTGCTTGTTATTTCACACATGCCTCTCACTGGTGGAGATTCAACTAGCTGTTCATATATGAAACTTCCTGTTTAATTATTTCCGGGCTTTTAGTTACTTTAAAATAAAGCACATTACAATATATATTAAATAACAATGGCAATAAATAAATTTTGTTTTGATTTATTTTATATGTTAAAGGGTACATCAGCACTACATGAAAGATAAAACATGAACTATCCCACCTTGCTGTTCCTAATGTATTTGGTCATTGTATAATAATCTGTATGCGCCCAAACATCTGCATAATGCCACACTGCTATGTCCAAAATCACTGTTCTCGAGCATCTCTTCTGAGCCAAAAAACATGACTTCCGCATGTACCCTCACATGTGCTCGGAACGTACCGGCGCATGCCCAATGAAGCGTTGTATTAGCTATATTACTTCCATGTGGAAACACACTAGTCTGTGTGACAAACATGGTCCATCTAATTTTCTATAAGGAAGGAACTTCTACCTGCTTTCTTTGACACTGTACATGTTTCCTTCGCATGTTGTATTTTGATGTATTATTATGATTAATGTTGCTTAAAAAAAAAAGTCTGTGCTGTGTAAGTGGTTGCGAGGAAAAGAAAACCCAACAGAGTTATTCTCATTTCCAACTAATGAAGGGACCTACCCACAATTATAGCAGCACTGTGTTATTTCAATATATACCCCTAAAGTCTTAGATATAGCTCCAGCTGATTCTGCATGTTTGCAGAATGGACACGTATCAAATAAACTAGCAAATGAGATTCGGAAACAATGTATTTCCTTTTGGAATGAGGTCTTTGAGGATGATCCGACCTAAAAAAAATAAATATTTGCGTATTTGGTTTTCATTTGCATTTTCTGACACAACACATGCACAATGGTCTACACACCGTTGAGTGGGAATTTGGCCAAAAATTCCATCTCCCTATCAGTTTCTGAACAATCTGATGTTGAAATATTGTCTGCCATTATTTTGGACATCCCCTGTGTACAGTCACACTGTGCTGCTGAGGAAAATTTGAATTTAAACTGTTAATGACACAACTTCGATATTTAATAACGCACATGATGCATAATTTACTATACGCTGTAAGGTTCCATTATAATAACGTTTGTGGTTCCAGTTCAGCCTGTAAATCCCCACAGCTTGTGGCAGTGGAACGGTATGTTTTTCTTTACGTTTGTAGATTTTTGCTTGCCTTATAACTGTGTCTGTTTGGGCGTTTTTGTTATTTCTGTTACCCCAAGGTTAAGTCTGATTTTTACGACCCGCTTCTGAGCTGGACCCGCTATTACAGGACCCGACCCAAACCCACAACCTGCTGCAACACTGACTTCTTACCCAAGACCCGACCCGCTTTAATAAGACTTGCAACCCGACCCGAACCCGCAAGTAAGAACATAAGAACATAAGAAAGTTTACAAACGAGAGGAGGCCATTCAGCCCATCTTGCTCGTTTGGTTGTTAGTAGCTTATTGATCCCAGAATCTCATCAAGCAGCTTCTTGAAGGATCCCAGGGTGTCCGCTTCAACAACATTACTGGGGAGTTGGTTCCAGACCCTCACAATTCTCTGTGTAAAAAAGTGCCTCCTATTTTCTGTTCTGAATGCCCCTTTATCTAATCTCCATTTGTGACCCCTGGTCCTTGTTTCTTTTTTTAGGTCCTTTACCTACTGCCTGCGCTGTCTGACTCTCTCACGCTCTACCATGCGGAGGCTGTGTGGTCCAGTGGTTAAAGAAAAGGGCTTGTAACCAGGAGGTCCCCGGTTCAAATCCCACCTCAGCCACTGACCCTGAGCAAGTCACTTAACCTCCTTGTGCTCCGTCTTTCGGGTGAGACGTAATTGTAAGTGACTCTGCAGCTAATGCATAGTTCACGACTGTAAGTCGCCTTGGATAATTGGATAAAGGCGTCTTCTAAATAAACAAAATAATAATAAAATAATAATGCTCCATGGATTGAGATTATACAATAGGCTATTATACAGCGTGGTAGCTTTTTCTAGTGATCTGAATATATTTTAACATTGTAACATTAACTATCTCTGCTTACTTTACTATAAAATACCTGTCTATTCCTTTCGTGTCACCAGTTGAAAGGAGCTACACCTGTGCTTTCGCAGAGAGAAAAACATAATGACAGGTTTTACAAGCAACAAATCCAGTCACACGTTCATTATTTTCATTCGCTTTGATTCCAAAAGAACACTTGTGATTTACCTCTCAAACTATTGTCCACTACATGATATAAACCCTGCACTATCTTTTGTTTCACCTCCTCCACAGGCATTTTTAATATCACCAAGCAGACATGATAAAAAGATCTTGCAACGTATCAAACAACAGAGAACGGCACTGCTTAGTCAGCTGACTCCTCCCTTATCGCCTCCTGCTTTAGTGCTGGAAATACCGGTACATTTAGCTTCTAATATGTTATTTGGGAAAGGGTTACAGAAGAGTACGCTGAAAGGACAGAAAACGTTTTACGTGATTCAAATTCAGACCTGAAATTTTTTTTTTACCCACACCTGAACCGCAAACCACGAAAAAGTTCACATTCCTACCCAAACCCGACGCGCTTTTGCGGTTCACCCGCGGGCTCGGCAGGTATCCAACCTGATGCAAGGTGTCTGATAACAAAAACACCCAAATAGACACAAAAGTGCCACTGCCTTTCAAAACAAGCCCAAAACAAGTGGAGTGGGGGTGTTTATACAAATTCCATATTTTTTTGTAGTTCCATTTTTTTTTTGTAGTTCAAGTTGTTCTTAGTTGAACTGGTAGGGATAGGATGATTCTAAAATTCTAATGACGTGCATATACATTGACACCAGTCAATCACACAACCTGCGACTCAAAAAATTAAAGCGACGTTTTAAAAATACAAGGCCAATTCCACTTATTATAAGCGGACTTGGAAACTGTGATGGTAAACAAAAATCTACAAACATACCATTCCACTGCCATATCGAAGTTGTGTCATTAAAGGTTTAAATTCAAATTTTCTTCAGCAACACAGTGTGACTGTACACAGGAAAGTCCGAAATAATGCCAGACAATATTTCAACATCAGATTTTTCAGAAACTGATAGGTAGATGGAATTTGTGGACGAATTCTACTTTCCCACTCAACGGTGTGTAGTTGATTGTGCATGTGTTGTGTCAGGAAATGCAAATGAAAACCAAATACAAAGGATGAAAAAATGCAATATGATTTTTTTTAGGTAGGATCATCCTCAAATAGCTCATAGTTTCTTTGATACATTCCATATCAGCTGGAGCTAAGAGTTTGGGGGTGTATATGAAATAACACAGTGCTGCTATAATTGTGGGTAGGTCCCTTCATTAGTTGGAAATGAGAACAACTCTGTCTTGGTTTTCTTTTCCCCGTAACCGCTTACACAGCAGATGTTTTATTTTTTTATTTTTATTGAATACAACATTAATCATAATAATACATCAAAATACAACATGTGAAAGAAACATGTACAGTGTCTACTATACAAAACGAAAGCAGGTACAAATTCCTTCCTTATGGAAAATTAGATGGATCATGTTTGTCACACAGACTAATGTGTTTCCACATGGAGGTAATATAGTGTAAGCGATTGGTGTTCTCTTTGGGTTATTTTCCAGCACATGAACTGACCAACACACAGGAAACTTTGTTTTTAAGCACGGATGCTCTATTTATTTTTAAACACACAAACCAAACAAAACGAAAACCTAAGTCTCTCTGGAGTACTTTATAAACACACAGGAACATAAACTAAATACAGGACAGCTAAGCTGTTTTCCTGTCAAAACAATAACACACTCTTCTTTTTCTGAAGGTCATGTCACACAGACGCTTTTCACACAGCACACCTCCTAGTGCTGACTAACTGCATGATTTTTATACTCTGCAGCTGGCCCTAATTTACAATGATGGCCAGCTGCAGGTAATGACGGGTCAAACAATGAACAATTAAACACACTTTAAACAATAACAAAACACCTAATACACACTATTTACAAAATGTACACACATGTTACACACTCTGACTCACAATAGCTTATACAACCGTTCACTGGGCATGCGCTGGTACGTTTCAGAGTACATGTGAGGGTACATGTGGAAGTCATGTTTTTTGGCTCAGAAGAGATGCTTGAGAACAGTGATTTTGGAAATTGCAGTGTGGCATTATGCAGATGTTTGGGCACATACAGATTATTATACAATGACCAAATACATTTAGAACATTGATTTCCAGCAGCAAAATAAAAACAGACCCATTTTCGGATCTTTGTTGTGTCCTGTTTCCTGGTTCAGTCTCTCACAGGGCAGAGAGCAGGGCCCTCTTCTGACCATGTTTCAGCTTGTTTAGCCATTTTCATATTTAATTCTATTCCCACTTCAGAGCAAATTTCAGACACTTTTAGAACCACATTTCCAGAACCACTTTTTTTAGACCCTGTGGCAGGGTGGCTAAGTGGTGACGTCAGGCCTGATGCAGGAACAGAAAAACTGATACCAGTACTGCAGTGAGAAAAGACGCTGCGCACTGTTTAATTAAATAACAAAAATAAAATAAATATTTAAACAGAAAACACTGCTCACAGAGCAAAATAAATATTTTAAATAAAACAAATCACGAACACAAAACAACTAAACAGTACAGATCAGTACAGATCCTGTATTACTATTTTTCTCTCTCACTCTGCTTGCTCTCGCTTTTGTTCCTCCTCTGAACACCCCACCCGGAGTGCAGAGAGCTGCAGGTGACCATCTCCTGCTTTAGCAACAAATTAATCACTTAATTAATTCGTGAGATGGCTACCTTCTGCACGAGGTTTTTTAATTACTATGGATGGGGCTTCCCATCCATGCTATTAAACAAAACAATAACAAACGGTGCTTTGCCGTCATAACTACAAAATCATCACACGAACAAAAACAATAATAATAATACAACAATAATCATAAATACAACACAACTAATACAAAATAATAAACTGCACAGGTGGGGCGGGGGGGTACCCCGTCCTATAAATAAATAAACACTATATTTATTCAGCATGGCTTTCTACTGCACTGCTACAGACCCACTTCTGCCTCATTTTCTGACTACTTTCTTCAGACCATGTCCTAGTCTTTTGAATTAAACCTCATCCTGTTTTGATTGGATCGTTGAATTCATGGGTGGTGTTTAACGTCATGCTACGTGCCTAAACACTGGTTGGTTTAATCTCTGGACCACTCCTTGGCCTTGCCCACAGCTCATGATTGAAAGTTCGCTCATTTTCCTTTGTCTTGTCACCCCCCCTCCCCCCGCGTTCTTGAGGGGGGGAGACCTGTTTGTCGTCAATGTCCAGAACTGTCTGTTTGCAGAGCTCTCAGTTCGTGATTACGCAAAATAATTTTTACAACTCAGCTTCACAAAGCTGCATTTGTCTAACTTTGACCAAGAGATGGGAGAAGAAAGAAAACATTAACTTTCTCAAACAAGTTTAAACAGTGCATATTAATATACAGCAATAACCTGATTTGACTGCACTGTCTGCCTATGTAGTGTCAGAGTGGGTCATAATATCATTCTGTGTATGAAATTAACAGAATAGTAATATACAGAGAGGGGTCCAAAGCCATTCTGTGTCTACTTGGTTTCTTGTTACAGACTCCCCCACTGACAAAGAATGCTTTTAAAAAGAGTCATAAACTAAATACTGGACAAGTGGTTTATCTTCACCAGCACTGAATAAATCCTGTGGTGCCGGTGGTGTCTTTCAAAAGTTTAAACCAGACGGTTTTGAATGCCTTTACACTACTGAGAGAGAACAGGACACCTCATAAATCCAGCCAACAGGGGGGAAAACAGCGGACCAACTGAGAACATTGGGATGTCTCAGATCAAGAACAACCAATGGGAAACACCACATGTGGACTCGGGCACAGCCCAAAATAAACAAACTATCCAATCACAGGGGTGAAGAGAGAATTACAAAAACACAGGCGCAACTTTCAAACAGCGCTCCCGACATGAAAACCAAGGCTCTTCACACATAAACAAGTCTCTGAACTTTGACAATTTGAAGACCCAGCCTGCGACTGGCTTGAACAGAGATACAGTTTTTGGAAAATCTGATACGAGATAAATATTCTAGTGTTTGCCTTGGTGTGGGAGTGCCGCGGTGTAAGACCTCTAAAATCCTAAAAGTAGTTGTAATCAAATCTCTAACTTAGCCCTGATTGATAACCAGAGAAAGAGGGATGAACATTTGAAGTCGACAGAGACTGAAATATATTTTGCGGTGGAATATCCCAGACATAACCAGACGATGAGTGCACATATTGATGGAGAAATTGCTGTTTCAGTGGAATACCTAAATAGTTAATGACTCTTGTTTTTGCAAAGACATTTCTTTTGTACCCTGAATTGGAGATGAAACGTGAGGAAAACAGAAACCGGAATCTGAACTTTCCGGTCATAACAGGAGCACCTTTGAGTACCTGTTTTGTTGAAGACACGGATCAGCTGAAGGAGGAGAGAAAATCCATTAAGTATTCAACACGTAGTGTTTTATCCTGTTATGAACTCGAGAATAAGCCAACCTTAAAGTAAAATTAAAGTTTTGTTTGAGGTAGAATGTTAGAAAAGTATTATTGCTTTCAATTCATGCTTTGAGTTAATGAACACCATAGTAATTGTTTGTTGTATATGATTTATACAAATTGATGTGGGTTTTACAAGGCAATTCTGTGTTTAAGCTAGAATCCAAATTTAGCTGTCTTGATAATAGATCATTCTCGATAGGTTGTCTGGACACAAAGAGCGTCTTTATCTCACAGTGAGAATTGCCATCATGATTTGAATTCAAATAAATTATTATATGATTACAACTTAACCTAGTCCAAATACAAATATATCTTGCACACTACAGCTACAACAAACAGAAATATTTTCTTATCAGTAATTTGTCACAAAGTGACCATAAAACCCATCTTCCCTTGTATAATGTGCGAGCACCTTTTTTGAGTGAAAGTTATATGTGGCAGAAATGTCTGGCTCTTTGATAGAAACAGCTTAATTTATTTGAGGTTTCTCAGTGATGACGTGAATGAGCCCAGCTAACAAGATTTAAGTTTTTGCAGGTATCAGGCTTTTAAAGACTCACCCACACCTGTGGTGGTTTTGACAGACTCACTTAGAGCAGAAACTGACCCAAGACTGTCACAGCTACTGGAAGCGGGACAATCTTTAACATACAAATTGAACATTTGTGAAACTGAAACAAATATTGTAATGACTGTAATGTGTTTTAAAGAATATAAAACCAGTAGAAAATATTATTAGCAGATCTGCACAGGCCTGTAGTGGTGATCGCAGAACCAGTCCAAGTTGAGTCTGGCACAAAGTTCGAATCCTGTTGGGAACGTGCTGAGTTATTAGACATGAATTTGATTTATTTAAACTAACCTGTATTAATTGAAATAATATGATATACTCTTTGTCAATAGTTATAGTAATACTGTATATGCTCCTTTCAAATAGACCTGTATACCCAGTAGAAAATATTGGGTAGCTGTTGTGTGCAGTCTGTGAAGGAACCTGCTGCAAGGAGTCAAACTTGGCAGGCTCTGATCAGAAGACCTTGTTAGCACATTCCAGTTTTATGAGAAAAGGTAACCAATTTATTTTGTTACTTTACTTTCATTACTTTCGGATAACAGGGAGGGAGTTTATATGAAAGTAAACATTTTTTTGAAAATGCTTATGGTAGTGTCTCCTATTAATCAACACCAAAAATTGGCCGAAGTCTAGGATGTCTTATAACCTGCTTCAACTGGATTTTGTATGAAAAGAAAAAAGGGGTCAGACTTAGTTCAGTCAGAATAATGGTAGCCTGTTCGCTTGACATTGACAAGCTTATGAACAAACTGTTAAAACACATTTGAGATAATGTTCATTTAATTTAATCAATTTAAGAGTTCAGTCTCTGTCTCTAACTAAACAAAAAATATTTTAGACATTACAATAACCATTACATTAAAGAATATAAATGTTTAGTTTATATTAAGGTTTTACTGCAATGAAAGACTTAACTGTTAGGTTGGAATATTAGACAATAAAGTGTAAACTGTATTTAATAGCTTTAATACACAGAAAACCTACAGAAAAACAGCCTCGCTCTTATCTGCTTTTTTTCTGTCTTCTGCATGCGCTTGATAATTACGAGTACAGCGTACAAACAAGCTGAAAGCTATATGTTTGTCTGTATGTAATGAATACTGATGAAATACAGATAAATCATTTTTACCATAAATAAATAAAACAAATAAATATTTTTTTTTATTTAGTCACAGGGAAAGGTTTTGACTAAAAAATAACATGTAGGCAATAAACAATAAACAACGCGGTGGAACAACTACAACAATACGTCCAAACAAAAAAAGGGGGAGACAGAGCGAGAGAGGGAGAGAGAGATGAATAAATTATATCTGGTTGTGGAGGCGGAGGGAGTGAGTGAATGCTTCAGTGTATGATACTCCTTGAAGCATGAAACAACACACAGAGCTTAGCGCCGTCTCTTCGCTGTCACTTGATGTTGATGGTAAATATTCTTCACTTATGTCTTCACTGACACACTCACTGACATCCGATTCAGAATTGTATTTGAATCTGAATTCAGTGTTATTACTAATACTTCTTTCTCATTGAGCGATTTTCATCGGTTTCAAACACTGTTGACATTTTTGTGACTGGGTTTATTATATGTAATTCAGTCAATATCTGGCAGAGGGTGCAAGAGACCAATAAAAGGTGGCACAGAAACCTAGTGTTACAATATTATGTGATCAGGGGTTTTGTAGGCTCAGTAATTCAAGTTTAAAGTTGCAGAACGTACCGGTATGTTCGTACTCCCTGGTGATCAGAGACGGGCAAACGTACCGGTACGTTCGTACTACTCAAAGGGTTAATAAGAAAACTTGGCAATCGAAGCGAGTATTTCATAAAATAGAAAAGTTGTCTCCAGTATCAGTTCTTATCAAAAAAAGAGCCAAAAAAGACTTCATGCAGTGAATTTGGAGAAGTGCTTACAGTGGAGTTTCATATTAATCAAAACCCTAGTCTTGGCAAGAAAACAGATTGTCTTAAAACTTGCTTGTGCAGACGACTTTTAGAAATAGAGTTATATGTAAATCTCTTTTACTACACATATAAATGTAGCCTAGAGTACAGTTTCTGTTTGTTACCACCAGGGGGAGCTGGTTTAATTGAAACCCCCTGAGGAAATGTCTTACTGTACACTCTATTCTATTGTGACTTCCCACATGTCAGAGGTCAATGTTTTTGTTTTCTGTTGTGAAGGTAAGCCACATGGAATTATTCTCCCTTTTTATCTATGTTCAAATCTTACTTTAAGATTGCCACCCGTTGTTATTATCATTTGATATTAATTAATAAGTACCTGTTAAACACCTGAAAACATGTTATTTTATGGTTAAAAAAAAAATCTTTAAAAACGAAAAAACCCACTTGGGTTGTGATGCAGTGATTTGTGTATGAAGGTAGTTTTGATTTATGGTTATACAGGAATGGTGAGCATTTGTATTTTATTTTGGAAGATCTCTTTTAAATACATTTTAGTGCTTTACATCTGTTGCATAAGCAATGTTTTTGTTTTCTGTTGTGAAGACTGGATGACTGTCTGGATGTGACTGCATGAACAAAAGAAGGAAAAACAATAAAACTGTGTTTGATCACCCGCAAAATATCAAAAGGTTGAATTATTTTTATTTTAAAACTAAATTAAGAAATAAGAAAATAACACAACGCAAAGTCACTAGCCTATAATAACTACTGTAGGATCTGAATATTATTTTAAAAGAGTTTTGCTTGTACTGGTATTGTACTGTAGTAAATTTTGGTTTTGTTTTGTTTTGCTACAGGCAGAGTTAGTGTGTCTGTAGTAATAGTAGGACTACGTAAGGTGGTCTTACATAAACTTGTATTGTATTGTATTGTATTGTATTGTATTATAACAAGGATTCTGTGAACTCTGGTTCACCTGACTTTTTAGAAAAAGGAGTAGTTGAAAAAAGAGAGCGATTAAATCATGTTCCAATATTTTTTGGCAAAAAGTTATATGCAGTCAGTTTTAAAAAGGAGTTGACCTGATCCTTTCACAAAGATAAGAACTGTCAAGGCCGAGTTTAATCAGGACTCCTGATGTATTCAAGGGAGGGAAAATCCTATATAAGCCCAGAGCAATACCCCTTTCGATACCATTGAACTCGATACTATTGAACATTGTCCATGCTCTGAGGGTCTTTGAAAAACTGATTGTTGTTGGGGTCATATTTAGAAGCCTTTGCCTTTGAAGACAGTTCTTGTCCTTACATTATATTCCACACTTCCATATGTATTTTGGAAGGTAAGAACTATTTTGAAACTATATCTCTTTTATATTGATGCACTGCTATAAGATATATGATTTATGTTTTAGTGTAAGAGAGTGATATATTGGATGCTCTAGAATTTAGCGGTGGGCATTTTTAGCTTTTTGCATGACTAGCCTAAGGGCTAAGCATATTATAACTATATTTGTATTACTGTATTGAAGTATTAATGCTGTTATACCTGTAAAGGCACTGGAGACGCCCAGATTGCCTGTCAGCTGGGATTCAAAGTAGACTGTTATTAAGTCCATTATTAAGCATTTAATAAATCGAAAGGGTACTAATAAAACTCTGATTCGTTAAAACTTCAAATTAAATGAGTCTGTGTGATTTTCTTGATTGTTTAAAAGTCATCTGGATACATTGCAAGCCCAGTGGATGAACGATGCACTTACAGGAGTCCGAAACATCTTTATGTCCTCCGAAAGATCTTTATGTCCTCCTAAACGTCTCCCCTGAGACTCCCGTCCAGTTTCCCTTCTCTCTCTCTCGTTGCTCCCTCAGCCAAATATCCATCTGTCCTCTCCCTCTCCCTCTCACTTCCCTCAGCAAGGGGGGATTCACACCATGGTGGATAAAAAGGCCTGTGTCACGGCTGACTGTAGTCATAGGATGCTGGTAGGTCCTTTCTCTGTGTCACTGTTTTTGTTTGTCCGTTTGCCTGTCAATTCCTTCTCCCCCTCGTATCCAGCCCGCAGCCCTTTTATATGGCCGCTCCCCCTCTCACTCCTGAGAATCAGTTAAGAGGAGACCTCTCAGTCCTCCTCCCATCCAATCAGCGCTCCCACCACCTGTCCATCATGCAGGTCCTCCAAGGATCTTAAAGGGGCCTAGCTCTCTTAAGGTCATTACAGTATTTACTTGCATAGCCTACTGTATGTACTGTACTTTTTTTCCTTTACACAACTAAAATATACATAGACTCAAAACAAAAGCTTTCTGCGATATTCTTAAAAATATGCTTTTGGGATATTAATTTGTTAAGTATGTTCACAGAATTATGTTTTCACTTATGAGTTGTAACAAATGCATTTGTACTGCAGGCTAGGTTTTGAGATGCACATGCTTTTTTTATATAAACATTTTTACACAAACTTTCGTACTTGATAACATGAAATTAAAAATCCAGTTGATGCCTAGGATTAATACGTTTTGTGACTAATTTGAAGATATTAATATGTTTCAATGTTAACAAAATCGAGTTAATTAACCCTGAGCAAGTCACTCTACCTCCTTGTGCTCCGTCTTTCGGGTGAGATGTAATTGTAAGTGACTCTGCAGCTGATGCATAGTTCACACACCCTAGTCTCTGTAAGTCGCCTTGGATAAAGGCGCCTGCTAAGTAATCAAATAATAATAATTATGAAATTGATTAATCTAGCTACAGTACATATTTGATTTATTAAAATGGTTGAATATACTGTTGATTACTGTCTTGTTAGAATATGTTTTTTTGACGATTCAGATTTTGCTGCCGATGTATTTATTATCAAAAGGTTTTCGGTTGTGCTGCAGCAGCGCTCCATGTTTTTTTCTTTTCTTTTTTTTTTGGAGGGGGGGGGGGGGGTTACTTCACAGTAAATCATAGCACCGGCACTGGTCTCAGTGAATTTCCATGTTTTGTTTCTTAATGTTTTTGGCTCTGTGAAGTGTTAAATAATATTTCTTGATTTTTTTTCCATTTCACTAACAGGTCAATTTCGTCTTTGTGGAAATTTGTTTTCCTTTTCTTTTTGGCCGGTGCCATAGTTGCATCAAGTTCGGAGTCTGCAGAAGCCATAGCTCGATCCTATTATATTTGCCTACTACTTATTTTTGTTCACTATACCAGTGGTTCCCAACCCGGGGTCCCCTAGGGGTCTGCGAGGCCTATGGAGGGGGTCCACAGGAAAACAAAATAAAAATAGCCTCCTCGCACCGGCAAGTCCCCAATTTCACAACGCAAATCATCTTTGGCAGAACGTAGCGTCTGCCATTGTATTACACTTCGCACACATTCTATTAAGTGCAGCCAATTGCAGCTTGCAACGTGTTTTAGCCTGGTGACTAAATCATATCACACGCTACAACTCGACTCACATTAGAAGCAAACCTACGTGGTTCACCCAGCTAGTGTGAAATATCAGCAATGGCTCACTGGATAAAAACAGGCTCTAGAAGAGGAAAGTGAGTGAAAAGGAAGCAAGTGGCAGTGGAGTACAGAGGTGGCTCATCAATGGCCTCACCAAGAATTCCCCGCTAAAAAAAACGTTTTGTATATTGTTTTTATTTAATTGAGAAATATAAACACATTTAAGCACAGTTATGCATGTATATATTAAATAAAAGCTGGAACAATGTAGTGCTGCCGCAGAATTCCATCAGGCAGAAACCTGAACACCTCACAACGCTGCTTGTTACCATGGTCCCTTTCTGAAGGCAATGCTATGGTAACCACAGCTTGGTGAGGCATATACTGGATTTGGAGCAGTTTGAATTTGTGCGATTTAAATTTTTTTCAATAATGGCTTTAGTTGAATCTGATATTATATGTGACCTGAGGAAAATATGTTTTATAGTAAGATCCCAAGATGAGTGGTGTTCAATTGTTAAGGACGGCAGAACACTAGCACTGGAGATTCTGAAGAAAGACGGTAAACTAACGTGGCAAGGAGTCCCTAAAATGGCAGGCAGTGCTGTGAACTAACTATTGTTGGCCATGTTTCCTTCTTTCAACTAAATAAGGCAAGGTTACATCTCTTTTAATGGACGTAAAACTGTCAATTTCTTGCCACGCCATGTTGCCAAGCTGCCTTGTTTATTTTGAATTAATGATTTTGTGTTGATGGGGGTATATTTTACATAACAACTGCCGTCTATTATTTGAATGCATTAAATGCTCTCAGTAGAGGTACAGTATATATGAAATCAGCTGAACAAAGTAAATTGACTTTTAGTACGTGCCTCACCTGTCTAAAAAGTCACAAGCATCCACTGGTGGAGCATGGATTAGTGAAGAGGAGCTGCAACCGCTTTATGTTTCAAAGTGTTCTGAATGAAAATTTTAAACCAGCTAATCTTTGGCGGCGCTTAGAAATGAAACACAGTGACCCCGACTCCTAAAACGAGTGGATTAGTAACCCATTTGTGAACGTTGACAGTGAAATGCACACAAACTTGACATCAAAGGAGTAAGAACCTAACACAGCTTTCATGTGACAGCTCTTTAAAGTTAGTCTTCACGCAACAAAATCTGACTGACTTCTGGCTACAGCACCAGACATCTCATTAGTTAAGTTAATCAATTTGCCTCATGGCATCATTATCAATTGCCTCACTATAGTGGAAAGCAAATTAATAGAATGTCGTGGACTTGTGTCATTATGATAGTAGTACATGAGGGTCAGCCAAATTTTTGGAGGTTCAGAAGGGGTCCGCATATCCAAAAAGGTTGGGAACCACTGCACTATACCACTCATTTATCTTTGCCAGAAGGAAGTTCTAAATCTTGACTTTCAGAGTTGCGAATCTATTTATAATGCAATGCAAATTCTGATCTCTCCTGTATAATGAGCAGTGATTTATGCTGTTTGTAAACGAACACGTAAGTAATATTAGTACATAGAGCCCATAGTGTGCAGAACGATTTTTGAAAACACAAGCCTGCTTGTTTATTAGTTCTCCTTGTTTTGTGTTAGGAGAGGAAGAGAGTTAAATTACTTAAATGGATGAGGATGAATATAAAAGTGATGATAATGTTTTTTACAATAAAGCAATAGTGTTCTACCTACACATTGCAACACAGTATTCACTACCCTATAACATGAACAAGTGAATTGCTGTAGTCAGAGCTAAGAGACTGTGCTGTTTTTTCTGCCTTAAAATCAAGACCCCTTGAATGTAATAAAGTTTTAAGTTTATTTATTTATATAGCGTGTCCCAGGCTCTTTACAATACAATAAAATCAACAACAAGAATACAGTATAATTGAACACAGAGAAACAATTTATAAGATTGATAAAAAGAGAGAAGTAAAATTATTAGCAACAACTCAAAAAGCAACAAAAATACAGTGAAAGAAAAACATACAATAAAATTAATGTTGACTTAAAAACATCAAGTGACTCTGCTTCTCTGATGTTATATTCCTTAATTTTAAACACTATGTGTTTAAAATTACGTTACAATTTTATAGTGTTAAATATTTTTAAAATCACCCCTTCCAAATAATTTCATAAAATTAGGTCAGCACATAAAACAAAACAAAACAAAAAAAAAAAACATATTTCTGGCAAATAACTGCTTTACTAAAAACGCTGCTAACATACGCAATTCAATAGTGAAAAATTCAAAGTTAAGCATTATATTTAATGCTTAAGGTGACCATATATGGCTCTGTACCAGAATGCCTTGGGTTGTGAGTTGAAAAGTCTGAACTGTCCCAAACTGTCCTGATGAACACGGAGCCACATGGTCACCTTATTAATGCTACATTTCCAAAACAAACGGGGTACTAATGTAGATGCCTTCCTCTTACATGCTATTAGAACAGAATTCTGTTTAAGTGTATTCAAGCCAAATGTCTCCGTCAAAACAATGCCCCAGTGCACCTTAAATAAGAACATAAGACATTTTAATAGCGAGAGGAGGCCATTGGGGCCAATCGTGCTCATTTGGTTGTTAAAAATCTTGCAAAAAAAGGAAATTAGACAAAAGAAAACCACTCTTGGTACTATAATAAACTGCAACTGTTTTTTTTTTTGCTTTCATGCTGAACCTGTAGCCATCTGCATTGGCGGACTTTTGCAGTGTGACTTGGAAGCTTTGTCCTGTGCTTTCCTCTGTAGGTGAAGCATCACATTGATCCTGTTATCTGTAGGGTAACTGATATGCTGGCAATGAAGTCTGTATTCTGTAGGAACTATTCAATACTTGATCATTTAGAGTTTATCTGGGTTGATTAGTTCTTTTATTAATAATATTGTGAACGATTTGTTCCGTATTTAATGTGGTAGCCAACTGGCAGTATGAGAGGTGACACAATGAGGCAGAATATGAGGTTGAAGAAGAGGTGGTTTTATTATTTCTTTGGTTAAAGATCACACAGAATAACCAGAATAACAAAACAAAAGAAAACCTGCCTGTTAATCTCACTCCTTCAACCCTCTCTATTGCTTGCACAAACTTTCCCTTTGCAAGGGAAAACGTATTGCTTTAGCAATTGCAGACCAGTCCAGGTTCCATCCAGCTGCTGCTGGTAACTGTAGATCCGGTCTTGGATCAGAAAGTCTCACCAGGTAAGTGTCATGTGTTCGATTTACTTTTATAATCCACAAGGGCTGTTGGGTAATGAAGTTTGTAATCCTTTTCCAGGTGAACAGGTAATTATTCCAAGTAGTATCTCACTTGGTACCAGGAAGATTGCACCCTCTGTGGTCCACAAAGGAACAACAGGTGAGGATGCTCCTTTAGTGCCCTCTCACAGTCCTTGTGATTACCACAGCACCTTTGCGTTCTTTTGGGTTCCTTTGTCGCCCTCTGCTGGTGAACACTGTAACTTGTAGTCACAATAGTATGAGGGGCTTTGCTGGGTCCTGACTGACTTAAATAAAAATAAAACAAAACTACCACTGTCCGTGTGGTTTGATTACTTCGTGGGTATATTTTTTAACACAGTTCATTAAACAAAAGTCCTGGTTCAATAAACAAAAACCAAGTCTGGGTCTTCGCTTTAAACCCCAGACTATCGCAGCCATTTCAGGGTCACACAGACCATAAAAATTAAATGGTGTTTCTGTTAATAAAGATTGTGCAACCAGCCTTAATTAAATAAAACACAGTCCATTGAAATTATGCGGTTGCTTAAAAGAACAAACAAAATAACAGTCCACGTGTACACCATACGTGCATACACATATATAAAAAACTGCCTGTTTAAACTTGTTCAGTTTGGCATACAATTTGTACAGCTGAAGTAAACAGATGGAACGCTGCACACAGCAGGCAAGTAAGCAGGTGAGTAAAACAGTCAATTTAATACAGTGACTTTCTTTTTAAAACAGGTGCAAAAAGAACACTGTCTTTCTTTTAAATACCAAGCACAAATGTATACCACCAGAATGCGGTCTGGGTTACTCACTGTAGAGATCTGTTCTGGTGAGTGCACCAGCTTTGCTTCATTCCAGACTGCAGACACATTGCAGCTTCCTCTGGCAATACCAAAATAAAAGCCCTACTCATTTTGTATTTGTACAGTCCTTCCACACAGGTACCTTTGGCTCTAGAATATTGAAGTCCATTCTGGTCACCAACACTGTCGCCCTTTTGATCACTTTTGTCCCCGTATTTCTGCACAACGAAACACGGCTGCTCTTGTTTGTCTGATAACAGTCTCTGTAAGTTTTACAGAAGTCCTCCAGCCAGGCCTCAGTTTCATTGCTTGTGGTAGTGACTCTCTTGCAGCTTGCTTTCTCTTCTTGGGTCTGTTTTCAGGCCAAGTCCTGTCTTGGGTCCGTTTTTAAGCAGAGTCCCGGAGTTGCAGCTTCACTTAGCAGAGTGACAGCAGCTTGTTTAGCATTCGATGTGGAGCGCAAAATGTTTAGTTTTGAGTGGATATTTATAGTCTTTTCACCCTGCTAAATAGCCACTATTTAGGAGGGTATTTAGCTGGCCTGACAGTTCATTTTCTACGTCGGGAAGTCAGTCAGCCTGGAAGAAGGCGAGACTCCGTTGCAGGAACGTACTGACCCAGAAGGTAAACGAGGTAGCAGCTGCAGGCAATAGAGACAGCTGAAATCGTTTACCAAGGGGTCATGCGTGCTAGCATAAAGGGGCTGGAGAATCATAAATCTTTTCCTTCGCTTGGGTTTAAGAGATACGAGGAACTGGAAGGACTGGGAGATTTTTCCCTAAAAAACAAGAAAGAGTTTGTGAGTGTTTTGTTTGTTTTGTCTGTTTAGTAACTGTCTGTGTTTTTGTTATATAGCACTAGCTGGCTAAACACGAATCTGGAGCTGTCGCCAAGGGCCAGCACAAAACCGGATCACCACTGCACTACCGTCATGATTAACATTGTTATCAGCACTTGTTTCACCAATAGCACGTATTATATTGTACTTCACCATAAGCACTGAGAACACTCACTTTGGACCTGTGATCGTGTATGTGTCTAATTGTGTGTGTTTCGTACTGTGCTTATTGTTTGCGGGACTGCAACCCTTTTTCATTACTGTGCAATACACATTGTTGTGTATTGCCAGCTCTTTACTATTTACTGGCTGGTCATCAGACCATTGGATTTATAATCATTAAACAAACCATTTCACTCGTACTTTGTTGTCTGTGTGTTCTTGGAATTACTGCATCCGCACTGCACCTGTTATACACCTGCTACCACTTACCACTTTGCCACAATGCCCAATTTTCATTTTCAGTTGACAAACGATTCTTGAGAAGGGAAACTTTTTGGATATATTTTTTTAATTCTATTGCACCACATGGCCTTAATGAAGATTTTAACTATGGGTCTTTTTGTAGAATGTATGTTTGTATGTATATATATACCTCTGTTCATTATTCAAGTTGCAGAGTGTCGTCAGGTGCAAGTGGTGTGGGGAACAAAGTGAATGTCCAATCAGTATTTCTCCCAAAACGATTGGTGTTTTATTTTAATAAACAAAAGAATCCGCCCCTCTACCAGCAATGGTATTGGGGGTTGCAAACCCGAAATAATAATAATAATAACCCAAAGGACTTTGTCCATCCAGCATCCTCCGTGCACGAAAATGTGCATGCCCAACTCCGGGGGATCGTGGTGTGCGCAGGTGTTGTGCCGTGCAAGGAAGTGCTCAGGTTT